>NC_062546.1:33564493-33891311 GCF_016906955.1 Phacochoerus africanus
ACAAATAGGAGTTCCCGTTGTGGCTCAGTGGGTTAAGAAACTGACTAGTATCCATGAGGATGTAGCTTCGATCCCTGGGCTCATTCAGTGGGTTAAGAATCTGGCATTGCCACAAGCTGCGGCATAGGTCACAGATGAGGCTCAGATCCAGTGTGCCTGTGCCTGTGCCTGTGGCATTAGGCCGGCAGCTGCAGCTCCAATTTGACTCCTAGTCTGGGAGCTTCCATATGTTGCAGCTTCAGTATAGGTTGTAGCTGTGGCTCGAATCTGATCCCTGGCCTGGGAATTGCATATGCTGCGGCGTGGCCAGAAAAGAAAAAAGCAGACACTGTGGGGAGGGAACACACCAGGGCCTTTGGCTCCCTTTCTGCTCCTGGATGACTCATCCGGTATCTACAAGCCTCCAGCCACATCGGAGACCGGCTCCTCCAGGAGGAATCAGCTGCCCTACGGCTTTGCCAAGGAAAGGTCTTCGGATCATTTGGGTCCCAAATGTCTTCAAGTTGAAAGGCACCCCCACTCCACCAAGTGCATGTTTTGCGAGATCCTACCTAGTTGATTTCTTTTTCATTTTCTTTTCTTATTCTTATTTTTTTTTCTTATTATGGCCATATCCATGGCATATGGAAGTTCCCAGACCAGAGGTTGAATCAGAGCTGCAGCTGCCTGCATATACCACAGCCACAGCAATGCGAGCTGTGTCTATGACCTACACTGCCGCTCACCACAACTCTGGATCCTTAACCCACAGATCAAGGCCAGGGATCTAACCCGCATCCTCATGGACACTATTCAGGTTCTTAAACCACTGAGCCACAATGGGAACTCCTGACTTATTTCTCAAAGATATCAATTTTGACTCCCAGTGTCATGCAAAGACGCAAACAATTTTTCAGAACAAGTTTCAAAATAGCAGAAGAGAGAGAACCAAATTCATATACACCTTGCATGTTCCCCTACAACACAGATAGAATCTGATAAAGTATCAGCGTGGAGATGTATTAGTCTGCTGGGGCTGCCATGACAAAGTATTGCAGACAGGGCAGCTTAAACAAAAGAACTTTTTTTTTTAATCCTTTTAGAGGTTAGAAGTTCAAGATCAAATCATTGCGAGGGTTGCTATCTGTCTGATGAGGCCTCTCCTCCTGGCTTAAAGAAGGCCACCTTCTTACTGTTTCTTCACGAAGTCTTCAATCTGCATGCAAAAAATAAAATAAAATAAAAGAGAGAGAGAGATTCCCTGGTGTCTTTTCCTTTTTTTAGTAAGAACACTGATGTCATCAGATTTGTGGCCCACACTTCGGACCTCATTTAAGCTTAATTATCTCTACAAAGGTCCATCTCCAAGTACAATTGAGTCCATCACAGGGGTGCAGACAAGTACTGTTAAACATGGAAAGTCAAAATATCTGCAATCTATTCATCATATGGCAAACACATTGGCGAATCACAAATAAGGTCAGGAATTAACACCAATAACATTTCCTCAATTTTAGAGCTATGTCTATCCTCACTGTCATGGTCAACCCCTGAGAAGGGCATCAATCAAATTCAGCCCGGGCTCCCTTATTAAGACAGCAAATCCATCTCTATTTTTCTGTCCCTGATGTGGACCACATGGACCATGTGTTTGACAGGAAGATGGGGCTGGGTCTCCATCACACATTCAGCAAGCTGGTAGACCTCATGGTGCTGGCACATGGAGGTTAAGATTCAGATCTCACATGCCTTGTCTAGACACAAAGAGGCTTAATCATCAGGATAATGTGTCAAGGTGCTTTGGCAGCTTTTGGGGTCTTAGACACACTGGAAGGCAAGGACAAGGGTTCTTTTTTCTGCAGCTGCTAAGACTTTTGCTTTGAATGACAGATAATTTATTTGATGCTCTTCTGTGGTCTTCAGTGGCATCTAGTGAGCAAAAAAAAAAAAAAAAGTGGCCTGGAGCCTCTATTGGTTCTAATCTTGAGCAAGAACTGGGGTTGACAGGCAGAGGAGGGGGTTGGGGATGCAGATATAAGATGGGGCAGTGTCCCTTGCTAGGGCCCAAATGTCCCTGCCCATCATGACTGGCCATTCCTTATTGATTAAAGGGGCCAGTGCACTGAGTTAGGGGCCAGAAGGGCTGAAAAGGGATAAAGATGGGACCATCTACCCAGGCAAGAGTGCTTAAGATCTCAGTTGTCTGCCGGCACAAGAAGTTCATACACCTTTAAGAATAGAAAAGGGAGTTCCCATCGTGGCTTAGTGGTTAACGAATCTGACTAGGAACTATGAGGTTGCTGGTTCGATCCCTGGCCTCGCTTGGTGGGTTAAGGATCCAGCGTTGCTATGAGCTGTGGCGTAGGTTGCAGCCGCAGCTCGGATCTCCACCTTTCTCCATAGTCATTCCTCTATTCCCAACCCTCATAAATGTTCTCTCTTTTTCTCATGAGTCTTTGTAAATTCAGATTCCATTCAGCGAGATGGACCTTCATAATCACCTGTTCGCAAAGAAGTTGGGGTGTAATTTCTGAGACATCTATTCCTGTGCCAGGATGCCAGGCAATTTGAAAGAGGCTGTTCAAACTCTCTGAGCCAGAGGCTATGGGTTGCTCTTGGGGAAGATACCTTTTCATTGTGTCAATGACTTTTTATGGGGATTATCGAGGAGAAAAACATTTCATGTCTGTCCTGCTTTACTTTTCCATTCGGCGCCTTTAGATACCACATTGTCAACCTTTCCTAGAACGAATTTTTCTTTGCCATTTGAAAAATCACAGGATAAATGAGAGTGCATGTGACCTCTTGGATTCCCCTGCAGAGTTTCCATCTCCAAACACGTTAGAATGCCTCAAACACATCTCCGTATAATTAAGCATAACCGAAAGCACACATGCAACTCCATGTTGGGCACTTTCCTTTATAAGGTTCCGTCATACAAATAAACCCCAAGATTTGGAAGCAATTCAGACTTTGCATCTCATTTCTGGTTCGTTTACGCTAGCTTAGCCTTCATCAAAATGATGTCCAGATTCATTCTGAAAAATGGGCATTTGCCTTAATCTATCAATGACTTCATTTCACCGTGGACATGTATCTAATGCACTGTATTTTCTCCTATTGATAATTACTTTTGGAACTTCATTTTGAACATTCACTTCGTTATATTCTAAAAATGATGGGATTAGCAGGGGCAAAGTCTTATATCCAGGATGGATAAACAACAAGGCCCTACTGCAGAGCACAGAGAACTATATTCAATATCCCATGATAAACCACCATGGAAAAGAATATGAAAAATACGAATATATATCTGAGTCACTTTGTTGAACAGCAGAAAGTAACACAACATTGTAAATCAACTATACTTCAATAAAAAGTATTAAATTAAAATTTAAAAACACATCCTAATGGAATTCTCCAGTGGCTATATGGCTATAAACCACTCTCCACTTTGAAGCTCACCCTTGATAACAGGCTGGTTTTCCCTGAAGGGAGACACTGGAGAAAACCAATGTCAAGGAGCCCCACCATCAACTTGACCTTCCCCAGGCCATCCCCTCCTATTCTGGAGAGTGGTGAGTTTCTGCCCCAGTGAGTCTGTATTCCATGCCTCTCCAAGCTCCCTGCCCCCCAAATAAGGAACAGAGGCCGTTAAAACGTGGAAAATTAAGAAAATGCAGAACACAACATTAACTCATATAGTCAGGAAGCTGTGGCAATCTTTACTTCTCCTCACATAAGGCCCACTATAAATGAAATATATATTTTAATTATTTCCAGTTTAGATATTCGCAGTGCACGATACACAAGCTCAGCGGCTCGCTGTAGCATGAAGGAAAGTTGAGCGGTGAGAGAGCAAGAAGAAAGTGGCAGTTAATGCAGACCAGTTGCAAGGCATCGTCACATCGCCCTGAGCAAAACTCTTCCTTTTATTTTGTAGAAAAAGCAATCGATTCCCCCTACGTGGCGCGTCTGTATTCAGATTCTGTTTACTCATGAGCTGTGACAGGTTTACCCAAAGCAGCTTTGCCCACCAGCTGCTCCTTCTCGGCCTCTGCGGTTATCACTCTTTTAAGTTGCAGGAATCACTTAAAACGTCCGCGGGTCTCTCTCTGGGACGCGAAGCAAGGCAGCAGGCACTGTTGACATAGTTGATTTTTTATGTAGCATTTTCAATTACAGAGAATGGCACAGCCATGAACTTTCATTCAGTGCCTTTGTCGCTTGGCAGTTGTCAGGGCACATGAAGCATCAAAGTCCCATCCACCCGGCCTCTCCCCAGAAAACTCCGCAGCCTGGCCAGGGTGCCGCTCCGGACTCCGTGGAAACCAAGCCGAAGCCCTTCGAGTGCACTGGCTCTTCCAGCTAAGCCATGGGAGGGGCTCAGCCAGCTTCCACCCGTCCTGAAACAAAATTCTGAGTTCTTCAAAATCTCTTCAACTTGCTCTCGTCTTTCAAGCTTAATAACTCCTCACTTTAAAATTTTATTGTTCAATCGCTTAGGTTCGAGACTCCCCACATCTGCTTTAGCAGGAGCCTCGCTGGGGTGCGTTTAAAATCGGTCTCGGGCAAGACAGATTTATTTCTTTGAAGAATTATGGGAAGGTTCTCCTTATTTTATAAAGGTGTTTACAAGCTTGGCTTTGGTCTGCAGCCAACATGTGATTATTAAATAAATTTATACCAGTATTCTACCTAAATATGCACTCGGGGGAACAGCAGAAAGGGATGCCGTCAGCGAGTAGAAATGGCCCCAAAGCATCACAAAATGCTCTGGGAGAAGATGGTTTTTAAGACTGATCGAGGCTGAGTACAGCCCTCCCCCTCCCTCTGGAGCAGCACTCTTGGCCAGTAGGAGCCCCATCTTGATTCCAGAAGTCCCATTTCCCTTAACGTGGCTGAGCGTCTGAGTCTTTGCACAGGCGGTTCCAGGAACCCAGAGTGTTCACAGTCTCTTCCCAGTTAGGCATTCATCCTCCAAGACCTGAGTCAAGCCCGCCTGCCAGCCCGGCCCAGCTCCCCCGGGAGCGGCAGCATCTGCACAGCCGCGGGGCAGCAGAAGCATCACGTGACTCGCATCCCCTGGTTCCCTATGAGGTTCCTGCACACCCTCGGCACGTGGGCCCGTCTGCAACTGACTCTCTGTGGTACCTCAAGCCCTCTGCAAGGGGCTAGATGAAGAAAGAGGTGTTTGGGGATTGGCGTATGCACACTGAGTTATATGGAATGACTGGCCAATGGGGACCTGCCGAAGAGCACAGGATACTCTATCCAACATTCTGTGATCATCTATGCGGGAAGGGAATCTGAAAGAAGGGACATGTGTACATAAATAAGTGAATCACTTTGTTCTTATAAAGCAGAAGGTATTACGACCTTGAAATCAACTACACTTTAATAAAACTTTAAAAAAGGAAAAACTGTTCAATGACTAAAGTAATGGAAATACATGCATACCTATCTAGCTATATGTATCTACTACTTTAATTATGTAAAAGATTTCATATCTTTGCAAGAAGAGACTCTTCCAGTCTACAACTGTCAAGTCACCATGACAAGCAACTCGCATTTTTCGTCTCTTTGGACAGAAGAATGATGTTTCTCAGAAAAATATCCACTTCAGAAATAAACCAGAAGTTCTCATTGTGGTGCCGCGGAAGTGAACCTGACTAGTATCCATGAGGATGCAGGTTCAGTCCCTGGCCTTGCTCAGTGGTTAAAGATCCAATGTGTTGCTGCAAGCTGGTGTAGGCCACAGACAAGGCTAGAATCCTGCATTGCTGTGGCTGTGGTGTGGACCAGCAGCTGTAGCTCTGATTCAATGCCTAGCCTGGGAATTTCCATATGCCATGGATGTGGCCCTGAAAAGAAAAAAAAAAGAAAGAAAGAAAAAAAGAGAGAAATGACCATTAGAGTGTCAAAGTTATTTTTAAAATACATGTGTTTTCTCATCAAATTTTAGGTATCATTTGGTAGCTTGAATATACCTTTTTTCCTTTGGCTTACAGACTCTCTGTTGGAAAAAATGTCCATTCAATTGTGTGTGTGTGTGTGTGTGTGTGTAAAATCAGTAGCCCTTCCCAAACAACCTGGTCCAGGACAAGATGGAGCTAATTTCCTAGAATAAATAAAAACACAATGAAGGGAGGCTCATGCTCAAGTCTGTCATTGAAAAAAAGAAAAAAGGGGAGTTCCCGTCATGGCTCCGTGGTTAACAAATCCAACTAGGAACCATGAGATGGAGGTTCGATCCCTGGCCTCACTCAATGTGTTAAGGATCTGGTGTTGCTGTGGCTGTCGTATAGGTCAGTGGCTACAGCTACGATTAGCCCCCTAGCCTGGAAGCCTCCATATGCTGTGGGTGCCCTAGAAAAAAGGCAAAAAAAAAAGAAAAAGGAGGAGGAGGTGGAGGAATAAGGGGGGGGAGAGGAGGGGGGAGGGGAGGGGAGGAAAAAGGGAGAGAAGGGGAGGGGAGGGGGAAGGAAGGGGAGGGAGAAGGAGGAGGGGAGAGGGGAGGAGAGGGAGGAGGGGAGGGGAGGGGAGGGGGGGAGGGGAGGGAAGGGGGAGAGCAATTCTTCTCTATTTTCCTCCTACTCCCCTGTAGCTCCCGCTCTCTCTCTCTCTGGATCCCCTGCTAATGTTTTCTCTTAACAAGTCCATTTAAAAGTTGCTATTCCTGGAGTTCCCGTCGTGGCGCAGTGGTTAACGAATCCGACTAGGAACCATGAGGTTGCGGGTTCAGTCCCTGCCCTTGCTCAGTGGGTTAACGATTCCGGCGTTGCCGTGAGCTGTGGTGTAGGTTGCAGACGAGGCTCAGATCCCGAGTTGCTGTGGCTCTGGCGTAGGCCGGTGGCTACAGCTCCGATTCAACCCCTAGCCTGGGAACCTCCATATGCCGCGGGAGCGGCCCAAGAAATAGCAACAACAACAACAACAAAAAAAAGACAAAAAAAAAGTTGCTGTTCCTGAGGTGTGGTCCCAGGGGTTCCTTTATTTTTCCCTCTGATGCCATGTTCTCACCTTAGAATCTAAGACAAAATCATCTCGCCTAATTCCCAGTGTCAATTATCACCTACAGGTAAACAGTGCGCAAAAGTGGAGTTCCAACCTGGACCTCGGTCCTCCTTCCTGAGTTCCACCCCGTACCTGTCCAAAGGCTCACCTAATATCGCCTCTTGGATGCAGGGAACATACTTCAAACTTGCCCATCAACCTTCTTACATTCTCTAAGTCTTATATGTTCTATATATGTATATATTATATAAAGGATTCTATCAGACAAGTATTAGATTGCTGAACCCCCAGAACCTGCACCAATGCCTGACACACAGCAGAAGGTCAGTGCAGTGTTGTTGAAATAAATGGATCAAACTCAAATACCCGAAACCAAACTGTTCCCCCAAAACCCACTCTCTTCCTGTGTTCCTGCCTCCCTGAATGGAAGACAAAAATCTGCATTCGGTGTCCACAAAGCAATAAAATGAGAAATAAATTTTTAAAATGTAAAAATCTATTTGGAAATCTAAAAAATTATCTCATATACACACTGGGTGAAAGAAAAAAATCGGAATTTCAGAGAGAAATTTCTGGAAAATAATGATACAAATTTTTTAAAATCTTGGGGACAAAGTCAATCTTGTACTCAGATAAAAGCCACATTAAGTTCTTTTTCAGAACTAGTTAAGATATAATGGAAAATATCTTGAATTTTTGCCCATAGTTGCTAGAAAAACCACCTGGGCCTGAATCTTTGGGGATGAGCCACCCCAATTTTTATTATCACTTGTTAATAATTATTACTATTTGGTAATCTCCCATGGATAAGACCCATCTTGACAATAATGGTTTCCTAGAATATTGTCTATTTCATGAGTTTTTAATTTATTTGGTTAAAGTTGTTCATATTGACCCTGTTTTAAAATACTTCTGCTTATCTTTGTATTATTATTATTATCTGTTCCTAATATTATTATATGCTTACTTTCTCTGTGTCCCTTTTATTATTTTAATAAGTAGTAATCATTGCATTTGATTTTATCAACTAACTCTGTCTTTTGGTTGTTATTCAATTAATTTATTTTTGGTTTTCTTCTAGCTACCCAGCTATTTGATTTAGATCTTTGGGGTGTTGTTCCTTTTTCCACTTTTTGGGTTTGAAGTACTAGTTCATTTATTATAAATTTATCCCTCAAATACAACTTGGGGTGCACACCACTGGTTTCTATATAAGATGTTTTTACTTGCAATATTTTGAATTATTTCCTTAGTTTTCCTCTTTAATTTCTTTTTTTTTTTTTAGATGTATACCTTAGAATCCCTCCATGGTGCTTTTGCTATTATTTGTTGTATTCTAATTTTATGCATGTTGTGATCGCTCCCCCAAATCTTGGTCTAATGCTGAGGAAGGACCTCGATCTAGTCAGGAGTAAATATCAGGCAAGAAAACCTCAGGCAAACCCAGACTGAAGGATATCCTACACAATTCTGCCCTTGGAACTGCCAAGGTCATCCAAAACGAGGAAAGTCTGATAAACTGTGACTGTCAGAGGAACTACAGAGCTGGTGACAAATCAATATAATGTGACATCTCGGATGGACTCCAGGGATAGAAAAAGGACATTGGGGGGGAAATGGTGAAATTCAAAGGATGGCATTTAGTGAGTGGTAACACACCCAGGCTGGTTCCTAGTGTGACAAACACGCCTGGGGAATGGGAGGCACTGAGGAAGGGAAACCAGTGAACAGTCTGTGAGGCTCTCTGCATGGTCTTCACAACACTTCTGCGAATCAAAACCATTCTAAAATTTAAAACTTTAATTTCAAGACAGTTAAAGAGAACACCAACAGAAAACCTGCAGTGGCTTGTCTCTCACTCAGTCCATCATAGGCTCCTGTTCGGCCTGTGACCTTGAAGGCCTTGGTCCCTGATGGCCTTGACTTCCTGGCACTTACCTGGGTGCTCTGCCCACCTATGTGCCCACCTTAGTGTCTGTTCTGCCTCCGGCTCCCACACGCCTCACCTACTTTCCAGCTTACGCCACTGTCTTCTCCAAGTGATGTCTTTCTGACCACTTATTTAATTAAAAAGTACCACTTTCTCATGCTTCCTCTTTATCACTTTTCTTTATATTTTCTCTATGGCATTAATTGCCTCCATACAACACACACACACAATTTTTTTTTTTTTGGTCTTTTTAAGCCTGCACCCCTGGCATATGGAGGTTCCCAGGCTAGGGGTCTAATCAGAGATGTAGCCACCGGCCTACACCAGAGCCACAGCAACGCGGGATGGGAGCCGAGTCTGCAACCTACACCACCACAGCTCACGGCAACACCGGATCCTTAACGCACTGAGCAAGGCCAGGGATCAAACCCGCAACCTCATGATTTCTAGTCAGATTTGTTTCAGCTGCGCCATGATGGGAACTCCACTTTTTTTTTTTTTTCAAATGGTCTGTCTCCATTTGTTAGCATGTAAGCTGCATTGGGACACAGATCTTTTTGTGTTTCATCCACCGATGTGTCCTGAAGACCTATCAAATATCCAACACAGTAAGAACTCAGTGAGTATGAATTGAGTAAATTAATCAGATGGGACCCGTTAGCAGTAGTTCAACAAGAAATGGTGATGGAGTGGGCTTGATTTATGGCGGTGGAGGTGGACAGGTGGTCAGCTTTGGGCTGTACTTCGGGTTTTGAGCAAACAGGATATGGATAAATTAGATGTCAGTTTTTGAGGAATGAGAAGAGGGAAGAAAGGCTCTGAGGGAGGTTGATGGTGACACCACTGAATGAGATGGGAGAAACTTCAGGGCGCCTTTGGACGGCCAGAACTCAGCTATGTTTGATCTAGATGCGTCTGAGCCATCCACATGGAGAGGCTCCTTATGAGTTAGAGAGAAAACAGGATTCGACAACGACGCATTAGAAATTTAATGACAGAGTCCAAATGATCAGTTTAGACGAGGCCAGAATGAGTTAAATACCTCTGTGAATACAAACGTTTCTCAGGTGGGCTGAAAAACTTGCTGCCTATAAAAGCAACACTTTGCAGAAAATGACTTGGAACAGCAGCAAACGAAATAGTAGATACAAGATGTTATACAAATGCCAACTCAGAAACATGGAATGTCAGCATGACCTTGGGATCGAAATTTTACCTCTTGGTTGGGGGTTGAGGCCCAGGATAACCCAAGGGAAGGCATTAGCTTTGTTGGGTCCCAACCCCCCGGGGGCAACAGAATCCACCTGAGCTGGGGGCGGGGGGGCAAGGCAATTTTAGCTCTTGCCAGTGGCAGACCTATTTGATTTGGGGTTTCTGAGAACCCCAAACCTGGGCACACAGGACATTCCCTGCTGTGGTGGTGTGTTCTGGGCTTAAAAGATGTGTAGGAAGTGGAGCTGGGATGTGTTGAGGACGTAAAATTTCTAGGAAATATGCATTTATGGGCTATATATTTATAATCGCAAACTCAGTACAAACTTTTATTTTCCGCGTCCACAGAACATTTATGAAAATATAAACATACATGATTTCTGTGACACATCTTCATGAATTCCTAAAAGGAGACAGTTCACAATCACATGCTTCTAACTGCAACCAGCACAGACGTTGGTACAGATATTAAAAACAACAATAAAATCTAACCCCTCGGACGCTGAAATATTAAATATCCAAATTAATGCAAGGGTCAAAAAAGAAATGAAACATTCCATTTGGTATCCTCAGAAATAATAATGGTTGGAAAACAAGAAATCCCAAGTCATGCCATGTGGTAAATATTGTCCTCAAAATAAAATTTATAGCCTTATTTTTTTATTAATGAAAATGAAGGAAGTTAAATGACACAAAAATGTAACCTAAGAAGCTGGAGGGAATAAACACCCTAATGGAAGGGAAAGGAAGGAATTAATAAAGATAGATGCTGACTTTGGTAAATTAAAGGACAATAAAGTTGGTAAATGAGTTCAAGCGGGAGGTCTTCGAGAATTTCAGGGAATTAGAAGACCCACTGGCACCAGCTTGAAGGGCACATGGGGACAGATGTGGCAGCACCAGCTAGGACCACAGCCACACAGCGAGCCTGCGGGGACCAGGGTCCCCCCCACCCCCCGCCAGGGAGGCAGTGGCAAGATGCTCTAGATCGTGGCAAAGCTCAGCTCAGCCCCAGGATGGGCCCCGAACCCACAGCCTCCTGCCCTAGACAGTCCTCAGGTCACGATGCATCTAACATCCCGAAATCCTGGGTACCAGCCGGAGGGGGAAGAGGAGGGGCTGAGCCCCAGGTAGAGGGGATCTTGAACAAAATGGATCAGGTTTGCATTACTGAATTAGACTAAGACATCAGACTGATGCCTGAAAATGAATAGACTAAATTCTTCCATTGGGCAAGTGGGAGCAGAAAACTAAAGTATATAAGTTTATGTACACACACACATGACACACACACGTGTATACACAGACACACACACACACATATATAAGGTTGGTTTTCAGGTTAAAAAAAAGTGTGTATGTATACACACACACATATACACACACACACATATATATAAAGTTGGTTTTCCTACCTGAGTTAAGAGGCCTTTGGGTTTCACACCCACCATAGATATGAGTCTAAATGTTCAACTTCCACAATAATAAAGGAAGCACCTCTTACTGTCCCTGACAGTGACACTTACTTGATCAATGGCTGTCTTGCGCACTTTCTCAGAAGCTTCCCAGGGGCAGAGCCATATCTGTTTGCTCAACCTAGTGGGTGAGGGGCCTGGGACTTGGTGCTCAGTGAGCATGTGCTAGAAGCAAGAAAAAAAAAAGGGAGAGAAAGAAGAGATGGAGGAGAGAAGGCAGAGGGAGGAAGAGGAAGGAAGGAAGGAAGGAGAGAAGGAGGGAGGGAAGGCGAGGGGAAGGAGGGTGAAGGGGGTTGGTTGCCTCTGTGGAACACCATTTGGGAAACATGCGTTTTCTGAGGTCCTTTGTCCTGTAAATATTTATGCTGGAAGCCTCACCCATGTGGGACGCCCACGGGAATTTGGGTGGGGCTACAGAGCTGCACGCAGAGTGTTAGACTTCTCACGGCAGCACGCGGGGAATGGCCAGAGCTTTAAGCTTTGACCACGTGGATGGATGACACTTCCAGCGGCAGGGCTGTCATGGGCCGTGTCTGCTTCCCTCACCCTCCACACCCTTATCCCCTCTCATGAGGCCCTCTGCTCCTTCTAAGCAGGTCCGTCTCCATTCCTGGATGAAAACGTCTCTAAATCATAACCACATGTCGTCACTCTGCGTGGCTGGCTTCTTCCCTTCCTCTTCTCCTTCTGTTTCTCCCCCTTTGCTCTTTGAACACATACTTCCTGGGACTCAGCTCACTGGCCATTCCCGCTTGGCTCCCCCTGACTTGCACGTTTGTTTCACTCTCTCTCTGTCCTTCCTAAATCCGGGGCCTCACAAGGGGGTCCTGCTCCAGATGTGGTCAGCTAGCCCACACAGCAGGCAATGGGCAGTCATAGTTTTGGACCTGAAGAGCCGGTTTTTTTTTTCTTTCTTTTTAGGGCTGCACCCCCGTGGCATATGGAGGTTCCCAAGCTAGGGGCCGAATCAGAGCTGTAGCTGCCAGCCTATGCCAGAGCCACAGCAACGAGGGATCCGAGCCTCATCTGCAGCCTACACCACAGCTCACGGCAACGCCAGATCCTTAACCCACTGAGCAATTCCAGGAACTGAACCTGCGTCCTCGTGGACCTGCGTCCTCATGGATGTTAGTCAGGTTTGTTAACCGCTGAGCCACAACGGGAACTCCTGAATAGCAGGTCTTTATTAATCCAGGCTACAAGTACTCTCAGGTTGGGACAGCTCATCACAATCAGCTGAGCCCTCTGGGGTGCCCTCCGGGGGCCAGACTGTCCCCATCCTGGGCATGCAGGACCCATTGCTCTTGTGATTCTGTTCAGGCCTATTAGCCCTGTTACAGCTCACTCTCTAGACTTTCCACCATTCTTTGAACTCAGTGAAACCTTTGCCATCTCACAGTTTATTTGCCAAGCAACAGAATGAGGTGAAAACTGAATTTCGTAGCCTGATAAAAGCAGGACATAAAGGGCTGAGGTATTTCACCCAGGCTATTCCATCATGGATTCTATTCGTTTTCTCATGCATTCGTGCAAACTCCAGGTTCTGGAAGGTAAAACTGGGGCCACTCCGAGGCAGGAAGGGCTGACAATGGGCCTTACCCCCATTTCAACAAGACTCTCCCTGAGCTCATATTTTTTGTATTTCAGCACTCTGTATGAGCTATTCAGTGCAGAAAAAGACAAAGCACTGCATTATTTTTTAAAAATATTTGAAAACCAGTAACTTTTACAATGCAATCCCTCCAATTTCTTTTCTTTCTTTTTCTTTTTTTTTCTTTTTTTGACTTTGCCGGAGTCATGCGGAAATTCTCAGGCCAGGGATTGGACCTGTGCCAGAGCAGCCACCCCAGCTGCTGCAGTGACAACACCAGATCCTTAACCTGCTGAGCCACATGGGAACTCCTCGATTTACTTTTCTAGAGCTGAACCTGAGGCATATGGAGGTTCCCAGGCTAGTGGTCCAATTGGAGCTACAGCGGCCAGCCTACACCACAGCCACAGCAAATGCAGGATCCAAGCCTCATCTGTGACCTACGCCTCAGCTCATGACCTCAGCCGGATCCTTAACCCACTGAGAGGCCAAGGATTGAATCTGCAACCTCATGGTTCCTAGTCGGATTCTTTTCCACTGTGCCAAAACGCCTTGATTTACTTTTGAATGTCAAAGTCATCTTGCCCATTCTAGTCTCTCCATTCATTCAGGGAGGGAAAATCTTTTTCTCCTCTATCCAGGGTGAATCTCCTATTGATTTCCCCCAGCTCCTTGACCTCACCCTCTGCTGCACCTGCAGGGTCTCCCGATCTCCCAGCGTGCAGACGGAACACCGTTCTGTCCTGACACCACTGCAGGCTGCCCTGCTCCCCCTCGCTCTCTGTGGCCTTCAAGCTGTACCCGGTGTTCATGCCACCGATCTGCCTTCACCCAAGAGCATCCCATCTATTTCCCAATGCTTATATTTCCCCTTGCTCTGCATCATTTCTTAAAACCCAGCCATGAGCCACGCTCTCCTGCCACAAGTCTCCCTTGAAACCTCTCCTCTCCCACAACCCCAACCCACATGCATCACCACAGCAACAGCCGAGATTGCAGTGTCGCCAAAGTTATTTGAATGCTTCATAAATGAGGGATGTGCCCACATAGCCTAATCCAGTCAAACTCGTGGCTTGGGGCTTCCATCTATAATATATTGGGTCAAATCCCATAAAATAGCCATTTTGCAGATCAAAAATGTACTATAGTTTTGCAAGATGTTACCACTGGGAGAAACTGGGTAAAGGGCACATAGGAGCTTACCGTATTATTTCTTACAAGTGCGTGGGAATCTATACGTTTTAAACTAAACCGTTTCATTTCAAAGGGTCAAATAACAATGCCATAAGATACAACCTAATAGCAGGCAAAAATGTTCAAAAACAAATGAGTTATTTATTTTCTCTTTTTGGGATTTTTCCATGGGCTACAAAGTGCCAATGGAGAGAGCCCAATTTTATGACCTCCAAATAATTTATGATGTAGAAATGTTTTCTAGGAATAATTAAACTCGGTCATACCGTAATTAAGTTTAAGCATTTAATAGGAATGCAGCATCTACTCAGTGCCAAATGGTCCTTACAAAGAGCTGCCCTTAGAAGATCATCTTGTTGACAAATACGTCTTTCTCATGTGTTACATAATTGTTAAGACAAATGAGTCCAATGTTGATTGCATGACCTTAGGTGTGGGATGAAAGAATCTAAGCAATTTATTTTTATTCACTAATTTTTTTAATTTCAAGACTGAAAAGTCAACCATGGGTTGGGTCAAGCCATGGATTAGATGCTAACGGATATTTAAGTTGTAGAATTTCAGTGCAGATGGGACATTAAAGTCATGTGACCTGATCACACATCCCTTTCCTGCCCTCTTCTCCTAAAACATCCCAAACCATCCCTGGTCACTCTCACCTGCTGGGGGTTTGTTTTACTTTTCATAATAAGGTGGCACCTTACCTCTGAAATGTCACTATTATTAGTTCAACACCTGAGTCAAACAGAGTTAAGTCTGGAACTCTCTTCATGTAGGATTGTAAATAATTTTCCACGGCCATCCAGTCCCCCTTTATCTTGACCCTTTGCCAAGCCCAGAGCTTCCCAGCTCGCAGGCCTTCTTGAATGTCATGGGCACGATGTCTGCTCTTCTGTGATGGGTTCCTATGTGCATTTGTCCTCATACATGTGGTACCTGGGAGTTCCCATCATAACTCAGCAGAAAAAAAAATCTGACTAGTATCCATGAGGATGCAGGTTCGATCCCTGGCCTCACTCAGTGGGTTAAGGATCCGGTGTTGCTGTGAGCTGTGGTATAGGTTGCAGACGAGGCTCAGACCTGGCGTTGCTGTGGCTGTGGTGTAGGCCGGCAGCTGTAGCTCTGATTCGACCCCTAGCCTGGGAACCTCCATATACCGTGGGTGAGGCCATAAAAAAAAAAAAAAGAATGCTGTTCCTGGGATCCTGACTGTGGTCTAAGCATCACCTCCACCTAGACATCTGGTGTAATTAATGATGACCTTATCAGATATCCTTGGTTTAGCATCCAAACTGCACTGTTATCTCTCCCAGCTCTTAACTACACAACCTAAATCCTCTACCCCCTTCTCCCTACTTTCAGACCAATTTTGAGTTCTTAGGAGCAAAGAATGGCCAATAACAAGAGAAAAAAACGACGTGGTGCCAACGTGAATACGCTCGGTGGCTCCCATGTCCTTCCTCCCTTGAAGGACTGAGGCAGAAACAGGTGCCGAAACAAAACACGTCAGACCTGGGCCATCCTGCTAATCTGGTATGATTTTCAGGTTCAAACTCCTGATTAGCCGAGAGAAGATCAAAAACCTCTTTGAAGAAAACAGTGAGTTGGTCACCAGCACGATGGGAAGATGACAGGGATCACTCTGGAGCGTTTTCCATGGTGCGAGGGGAAAGCCAGGCTTTCTCTCAAATTATAGAGCGAAACAAACAGTTCTTATTATTTCCAGACAAACAATGAGGCAAATGCTGGAACAAGTTAAAGTTTATAAGGAACTATGTTATAAAGATGAAAGGAGAATCAGCGGGGAGGTTTGGGGCCGGGTGGTTCCAGCAGGACCGGGGAGGGCTGGGGGCCATCCGTCAGACGTTACCTGGGGACGGGGGCCAACCACAGCTCTGGAGGCTTCCATGCTGAATTCGGAGGGTGCCAGGTGCTCTGAGGGGCTGGGATGTTGGGTCAGCCCTGAGAGACGCCGGCCCTGATCTCTAAAAACTCCCCCCTCAGCATGTCCCTACAACCCGCAGCTCAGGTCTTCACGGGTAGCGCCACTCTAGAATTCTATGAAAACCCTCCCCTTTTTCAGTAGGTGGCGCTGTTGCACGAGGCTGCTGAAGTCAGTGCGCAGGAACCAGCGGACCTTAGGCAGATAGATGGTGTGTTTAACCCATGGATCAGATTTGCAAAAAAAAAAAAAGAAAGAAAGAAAGAAAAACAAACAACAACAACAACAACAAAAAAACAAACCTAAAAACCAAACCTAGCTTAACTGAGTGACGCAATGACCCCCATCATGGGACAAACCAACTCCAAGGGTCTTCTGCTCCGATGCATGTTACCTTGTGTGGCATTTTTGCCCCAAATGCATAACCTGAACCTAAGCCTGCGGGACGGGGGCCAACCACAGCTCTGGAGGCTTCCATGCTGAATTCGGAGGGTGCCAGGTGCTCTGAGGGGCTGGGATGGAAACACCAGACAGACGGAAACGAGGGTCATCTACTCAACGCCTGGCCAGGGTTCTTCAAATATATCACCATCAGGACACAGCGGGTGGGTTCCGGATTCACTGAAACGAAAGAGACAGAAGAACGAAATAAATGTCCCGCGTGGCCTCTGATCGAGTCCCGGACCAGGAGAGTAAAAAGGCAGTGCCGGACACTGGCAATTATTGGGACCGCGGGAAGATTTGAATGCGGGTTATACATCAGGTCACAGTATGGTATCCGTGCTCGATTTCCCGATTTGGATCATGGTTTTGTGGCTAGAAGGGAATGTCCCTTGTTCTTTGGAAATGTATCCTGAAGCGCATGGGGGAAAAGGCATCCTGAAGTTATGCCTTTAACGTACACTCAAACATTCAGGGAAAAAATATGGTTTGTATACTTTGCATCGATTAAATTTATATCAATATTACAGTCACCCAACAAGTTATATTTTTCATCCTCTCTTCCCAATTAAGCAACAGGCAAAGCCAGAGACAACCCCACAGAGAGCAGTTTTGCAGTCTTTCCACGAGTTCATGGGGTGTTTTATGCGACTTACTCCCTCCCTTTGGGGTCCCCAGCTTGTCAGTGTCTTCAGGAGGCCCTGGTGGGGTGGGGGGTTGCCTGGTGATATCACTCCTCTGAGACTCCTTACTCTTAAATACATTTTGTAGTTTCATTTCCAGGAATCAGTTTATGAGGACCTATTTAGAAAGTCTGAGCAGAATATCTAAAATGATTCTTGCGGGAGTTCCCATTGTGGCTCAGTGGTAACGAAGCCGACGAGGATCCATAAGGACGCAGGTTCAACCCCTGCCCTTGCTCAGTGGGTTAAGGATCCAGCATTGCCATGAGCTGTGGTTTAGGTCACAGACACGGTTTGGATCCTGCATTACTGTGGCTGCGGTGTAGGCCGGCAGCTACAGCTCCGATTTGACCCCTAGCCCGGGAACTTCCATATGCTGTGGGTGTGGCCCTAAAAAGCAGAAAGAAAAAAACACTCTTAGAATTAATCTTTGAATGTAAGAACCACAGAAACTTGAGAAGTTATCATTCAAATACTGTCCCATGTCACCCTCCATGAACCTCTGGGCAATGAAGAAAAGGAAAACAATAGGGCCACAAGGGCTGTGTCAAGTTTACAAGGTCACTTACTGGAAGAACCAGGTAAAATGGCCCAATTCCTGTCCAGGCTCCAGGACACCATCCCATCCTTTGCTCTTATGTTGGGGAAACACAGAAGAAGCAAGGTCCTGAAGTTATGCCTTTAACTTACTCTCAAATGTTCAGGGAAAAAATATGGTTTGTATACTTTGCATCAATTGCCAAGGATAGGAAGCCACAGAACCACCCAAAGCCCCTCCCATCACATAACAAGAAATTCTAAATATTGCCTTACACTAAAATAAACAAACATATGCAAAATATACCGTTTTCAAAATTAAAAACCTACCAATCCCACTGCTGAGTATGCATCTGGAAAAAAAAAAAAAACCAACAATACTAATTCAAAAAGAAATCTGTGGTGTTCCTATTGTGGCTCAGCGGTAACAAACCCAACTAGTATCCTCAATCCCTGGCCTCATTCAATGGGTTAAGGATCCGGTATTGCTGTGAGCTATGGTGTAGGTCGAAGACAAGGCTCAGATCTGGCGTTACTGTGGTTGAGGCGTAGACAGGCAGCTCCAATTCGACCCCTAGCCTGAGAACTTCCATATGCCGCAGGTATGGCCCTAAAAAGCCAAAAAAAAAGATGTATGCACCCCAATATTCATAACACCATTATTTACCATTGCCAAGGTATGGAAGCAAACAAAATGTCCACTGAGAGATGAATTGATTAAGAAGATGTGGTGCCTACATACAATGGAATACTACTCAGCCATAAAAAAGAATAAATAATACCATTTGTAGCAATATGGACAGACTTGGAGGGCATTATGCTAAGTGAAATGTCAGACAGAGAAAGATAAATACTATATGATATCGCTTATACATGGAATCTAAAAATATACCAAACTAGTGAGTAAAACCAAAAAGAAGCAGACTCACAGATAGAGAACAAACTAGTGGTTACCAGTGGGGAGGGGCAATACGGGGTTAGGGAATTGAAAAAAAAAAAGTTATTTTGGGATTGCATGAAATCATGTGTGTGAAACTTTTGAAAATTTTTAAGCACTCTAGAACTTAAAGCATCTTTTGTTCAAAAAAAAGTCTACAAATGTTTAAATGAAATACATAGGGAAAAAAAAAGGAGTTCCCATCATTGGTCAGCAGAAATGAATCTGAGTAGTATCCATGAGGACACAGGTTCGATCCCTGGCCTTGCTCAGTGGGTTAAGGATCTGCATTGCCGAGAGCTGTGGTGTAGGTTGCAGACATGGCTCAGATCTGGCGTTGCTGTGGCTGTGTTGTAGGCCAGAAGGTGCAGCTCCGATTTGACCCCTAGCCTGGGAACCTCCATATGTTGTGGGTGTGGCCCTAAAAAAATAAATAAAAATAAAAATAAAATAAAATATATAGAAGAAGAAAAAGACAGTAGGCTTAAAAGAGACTTTGCACTTGTCAGGGATGTTTGGAACTGTCCTCTCACTCCTGCCCCACACCCCTGTGGGAGATCGATGCCCTTCCCTGGGTAGCCGTTCTCACTTAGAAACACCCAGATTCCCAGGACAACAGAATCAGGAAAGGCCTCAGTGGCCAGAGCTCAGCCTGGCGGGGGCAGAGGTGGCTCCTAAAGGCCCCAGTGAGTTTTCTCGCAGCAGCAGGAGTCCATCAAAACTGCTGACAAACCAGGCATCCAGAGGCACCGCCTGTGTGGTTCCTCCAGGTGCTGGTATGACCAGGGACAGAACACACACACACACACACACACACACACACACACGCCCCGGCCGTGGTCCCCCCTCTGGCCTGAGGTGTTTAAAGCCTAAAGCTCGTCAGGCCCTGCACGTTGGAAATCCAGAGGGGCTCCCCTGCTAATCTTTAGGCAAATATTTTCTCTGCTCTGCTGACTTCACAGCGAGTTAGCGGCCTTGTGACTCGGAGGAAATTGATGGAGCTGAGCTGTTGACTTGGTGGCAAGGGGACCAACCACCAGGGCTCACCACCGGTGCTCGCCTGGTGGGATCTCCTCCCCACCCCTCCAGCCTCCCAGACAGGAAGGAGGAAGTGCTCCTGCTGTCCCCAAGGGAGGCGGCCCTGGACCCAGGGAGGCGAGTGGGCAGCCCAGGACCCACGGCAGGGGGGAGGGGATGCTCTGGACTGTGCGGGGGCGGGGTGGGAAGGGGCGGCCCTGAGGGTGATGGGGCCCATTCAAGGGTCCGAGAGGCCTGGTGCTACGGGCACCCACGCTGGCCCCTCCCTGCCTGGGGCCTGGGTTTGCAGCACCAGAAGCAGGAAGCTGTTACTCTCCCTGCAGTCACTCCTGGTCTGGGTGGCCTGGCCGGTTCACAATTGGAGCCCTACCAAACAGGCTTCTGAACTGGAGCACCTCCCTCTTGGGCTTATTGTGTGTTTTGATTTCCCTCAGAGGCTGAAATGTCCTCTTACCTTTACACTGTAGATGCCCTTGCGCGCGCGCGCGCGCACACACACACACACACACACACACACGCGCGCGCGCACACGCCATTACCTGATGCTCTCAGTCAAAGATACTCAGGCATCCCCTGGCTATTGTTCTACATCCCAGCCTCAAGGCTGACCTCACCTGCCCCCTCCTTGCAGATGTGGTCCCAGACTCTTAGCCTCCAGACTTCAGGGGATGCCTCTTTTGGATGCTCCCGTGGGCCCTCTGCATCCCTTTAAAGAATTTTCATGACTCTGTTTGGACAGTGGTCCAGAGGAGGACAGAAGCCATGAGCTTTCATCTTGATACCCCAGCCTCCAGCAGGGCACTCGGCCCTGGGGGCGGGGGGTATCCCCCGCAATGTTGATGAAAGATGGAAAAATGAACAGTGAACGAAGCCTGATGGTGCCAGGCAGGGACAGGTGTAGAGTGACAATGGGCAGCCGTCACGTGCTTTCCCTCTTTCCTCTTCCCAGTGTGTCTTCTAGAACCTGCTCAGAGCAGCCAAGCCCCATGGCCGCCCCAGGCCCCCACAGACTCCCCCACACCAGCCCTGGGAGCGAGAAGGGAGTGGAATGCTGACCGTGCCTCGACTGGGGGAGACTTTACAAGTTCCAGAAAATTGATTTTTCCAGGCCTGCATGGCTTGGCGTAAAAGCCAGACAGATTTTTATTGAATCTGGCCCTAGGTGGTTAGATTTCTGACCCTAACAATGTAGCCAATAGACTCCACCATGAAGACTTTGTTTTCTCATTTTCGCCACACGGGCAAACGCCCACAAGTTGGCCAGCGGCTTCAGACACCGCCAGTCCTTCCCCGGGGTCTGTGATTGGAAGGCAGTTGTGGATGCGCTTCTGAGGACCAGCGCGATGGCAGGAACTGGCGCTCTGTGCCTGTTTGTGTTTGTCAGTGGCCCCTGTAATTGGAAGGCTGTCTTGATTTCCAATTATGCAAAGGGTAATAAAAAGAAAATTAGGAAAAACATATGAGTATAACAGCAGATCTAGACCGCTGATATTTTGTAATTTTACACAAATACAATACAGATTTCCCCCTCAGTCCACCCAACTGTAGTGAATACTGAACAGAGAAAACTCAGAACGCTCCACTTGAAAAACCAAGCACAAACAAATATCCAACCTCCCCGTCTTAGAACATGAGCCAGTCCACCGTGAGCACCGGTTCAATTAGGACCAGAATTCAAGGTTTCATTCCTTCTCATTGAAAAGCAGTAATTAGGAGACAGGAATCCAGCCTGCCACAAGGAACGGGGCACCTTTTACGGTCTCAGCGAGCCTGTCACATCTTTTGGAGTCCGTCTCTGCAGTAGGCCCTGTCCACTGATTCAGACGCTACTCTACCTGATGGAAAAAAAAAAACAAAAAGGGAAGTTCCCATCATGGCTCAGTGGTTAACGAATCCGGCTAGGAACGATGAGGTTATGGGTTCCATCCCTGGCCTCGCTCAGTGGGTTAAGGACCTGGTATTGCCGTGAGATGTGGTGTAGGTCGCAGACGTGGCTCAGATCTGGTGTTGCTGTGGCTGTGGTGTAGGCCGGCAGCTGCAGCTCCGATTAGACCCCTAGCCTGGGAACCTACATATGCTGCGGGTGTGGCCCCGGTAAAAGACAAAAGGACAAAAAAAAGAGTCAAAAAGGAAAGAAAACAAACATTCTCCTTCCGAGAAGGTGTAAGGTTTCATTTGCCAGAAGGGCAAAAATAATCTGAACGTCCAACTTATCAAAATGAAAACGAAAAATGAAGGTTTCTATTGATGACAGTCTACTTTCCGTAGATTCAGCAAAATTATATCGTTAAAGGGGTTATTTCTTGGGAATGAACTCAACCTGTGTAGCCTAGTATATCTTAGAGTAGGCATATATGGTGAGATTTAACCTTTTTCTTTAACTTAGTGCTCCTTTACCTTATATTTTCTGTGAAATACCCTTGAAAAAAACATATATAAATATAACCATTCTCACAGTTCAGACCTTTCTTTGAAAGACAGCCTCTCATCACCTGCTCACATGCTTTCCTGACATGCTTCCAAGGTCTTTCAGCGTTTTCTTTTTTTTTTTTTTTCCTTTTCCTTTGTGACTGCACCTGTGGCATGTGGCAGGTCCTGGGCCGGGGGAATCAATCTGAGCCAAAGCTTCGACCTACACCACAGCATCGGCAATGCTGGATCCTTAACCCCCTGCACCAGGCTGGGGATTGAACCTACACCTACGAAGTGACCCGAGCCACTGCAGTTGGATTCTTAACCCCCTGCGCTATAGCAGAAACTCCATAGTTACTGTTTTTCTTACTGGAGGATCATAGGACATGCAGTTACAGAACTGAGCACAGAAAACAATGCTTACATATTATGGTGCTTTGTCAGTGATACTGGCCAGGGTCTTAATACCTAATTCATCTACCGTGTTGATAGGCAAGAAATACCTCTGTTACTTTTTTTTTTTGTCGTTTTTGTCTTTTTCTAGGGTCACACCTGAGGCATAGGGAGGTCCTCAGGCCAGGGGTCTAATCAGAGCCGTAGCCATCAGCCTACACCACAGCCACAGCAACGAGGGATCCGAGCCGAGTCTGCAACCTACACCACAGCTCATGGCAACGCCAGATCCTTAACCCTCTGATCGAGGCCAGGGATCGAACCTGCAACCTCATGGTTCCCAGTTGGATTTGTTAACCATTGAGCTGCCACAGGAACTCCTTTTTTTTTTTTTTTGGTCTTTTTAGGGCTGCAGCATATGGAGTTTCCCAGGCTAGGGGTCAAATCAGAACTGTAACCACTGGTCTACACCACAGCCACAGCAATGCCAGATCCAAGCCGCACCTGAGACCTATGCCATGGCTCACAGCAACGCCGGATCCTTAACTCACTGAGTGAGTTCAGGGATTGAACCTGTGTCCTCATGGATACTAGTCGGGTTCGTTTCTGCTGAGCCCCAATGGGAACTCCCCCTCTGTTATTGTTTATGCATTTGTTTGTATTTGAGGTCTTTACTTTCACTAAAGTAGCGAAGTCACTTGCAGTGATGTATTTCCTCTTTGGCTTTGTCTCCTCTCAGCGCCGTCTTCCAGGGAAGCTCATGGAGCCCTGAAGATCGGCTGTGTCCCAGGACCGTGGGCCACTTCCTCCAGGTATAACGCTCTCCTTACTGGAGGAGGCACTCTGGACCTTTTTTTTTTTTTTTTTTTTGCCATTTCTTGGGCTGCTCCTGCGGCATATTGAGTTTCCCAGGCTAGGGGGCCAATCGCGCCAGAGCCACAGCAACGCAGGATCCGAGCCGCGTCTGCGACCTACACCACAGCTCACCCACTGAGCAAGGCCAGGGATAGAACCTGCAACCTCATGGTTCCTAGTCGGATTCGTTAAACACTGCGCCACGACGGGAACTCCAAGCACTCTGGACCTCTTTGACTCCCACCCGTACCTCTTCCAGAATGTTCCTTGTGCGAACAAGAGTAAGGAGAAAGGAGCAGCCAGCCTTCCAGGGCCCGAGCTCAGCCCTTGATCTTCACAAGCAAGTTTGTTGCTGCTCAAGGAACCAACTGGGAACGGCTGAGATGAAGTACTATCCTAACATTTTTTTGGCAGGCTGCAAGGTTTCCTAGCGTCTTTCCTTAACTTGCTTAGCATCTGGACCAGCTTAACTTTCCCGCAGTGATGTTTTGGAGACTTTAATGCATAGGAAGTGCCTTCTCATTTTCTCTCCTTTGGGGGAACCAGACTCAGGCACAGATTTCCCCCTCAGGTTTGAGTGAGAAGCCTCATGTAAAAGCCAGGACTTTTTCCTCCCCTGACTATGCCCTATGCCCACAGCCCAGGAGCGGGACTCTGGGGGCACACCTAGGGCACCCCCCCCCCAGCCCCTCACAGGTGACAGGTGGAGACAGGGGCCCAAGATTAGACTTCCTGCTTTGTTATAATTATTTTTAAATTTATGATTCTTGTCCCTTTCAGTTTCGAAGGAGCCTTCTTAAAAGTATTTTTCTTGGCTACCAGCTAAGGTTTGTTGAAAACTAAAGCCAGAGTTAGGGGAAAATTTAGAGGATGGGGAAGCACAGGGCCCCCTGGGGTCAGTAAGGCTCATTTCCCGTCCTTGCGCAGACGCTGAAGGCTGAGGACGTTGCCGAGTCCGGAGCCCGCAGCCAGCAGAGGGACGGCCAGTGTGGGCAGATGGGCTGCAAGATCTCACCATGAAGTCAACGGCAATCAAGTGCAAAGAGGACTTTCCTTCCTCTTTTACTTGGAAACAACCCGGGGTGAGGCATAAAGGCTACTCGAAAGGAACATGAAATCTAGTTTCTCAAAGAAAAACAAAATCCTTAATAAGCCGTGAAGCCCCGATTCGAGGGCCAGCACCCTGATGTGGAGAGCGGACCCACCGTGGAGACCCCTGCCCCGGGTGGCTCAGCCTCCTGAAGCTTCCGACAGCTCTTTGCAAACACGCTTCTCTTTCACACTTCTTTGCACAGCAGCTCACCAACCCAAGGGGACTCTGCGGGATCCACCAGAGAGAGAGAGCTTTTTCCTTAATTTCTCTGTCTTCAGTGTCAGTATGGGCACCAAAGAGTCCAACGTGTGTGGAGGCCAGTGGAGCCTTCTCCCCCAGCATTAACCTGTCCCAGCCTAGAGGGCAAAGGACAAAGGACATCTCCGCTTTGGAGGGTGGAGTGCTTAAGAATACTCAGGGATGAGCTGGATGGATGGTGAGAAATTCATTTCCAGCGTAAGGAGAATCAAACGACAAGACTTTCAAGAGAAAATGAAACCTTCCTAGTATCACAGAACAAACAGAGGCTTGCTTGCCAGACACTTTTTATTGGACTCATTGCAATAATTAGTGACCTCATACAATTTTAGTCAGACAACTCATATTAATTCCTGCTTCTGTTATTTTAAAGAGATAGTCTCAGTCACAGCCATCTCATTTTGTTTTTATTTCTGTTTCTTTTCACGGCTGCACCTGAGGCACATGCAAGTTCCTGGGCTAGGGGTCAAATCCAAGCTGCGGCTGTTGGCCTACTCCACAGCCACAGCAACACCAGATCTGAGCCACATCTGACACCTGCACTGCAGCTCATGGCAATGCCGGATCCTTAACCCACTGAGTGACGCCAGGGATCAAACCTTCACTCTACGGACACTCTGTTGGGCTCTTAACCCACTGAGCCACAATAGGAACTCCACATGCATTAAATTTTTTAGCAAACATTTTTCTTTGAAAAATCAATGCATCGAGTTTCATAGTTGTATTTTTAGATAAATTATAGGGCCAATACATTTGCATATCATGAGAAACCTCTCTGCATGGTTATGATATTTTATATGTACTTTTATACAAAAAAGTTCTCTAATTTTTAAAGTTTTATTGAAGTATAGTTGATTTACAATGCCATATTCATTTCTGCTGTATAGCAAAGTGACTCCGTTATACATATATATTCTTTTTCATATTCTTTTCCGTGATGGTTTATCACAGGACACTGAATAGAGTTGCCTGTGCTATACAGTAGGACCCTGTTGTTTATCTATGCTATATATGCTAGCCTGTATAATTTTTAAAAATTAAAAAGCCAGGCGTTCCCATCATGGCTCAGCAGAAACAAATTAGACTAGTATCCATGAGGACGAAAGTTCGATCCCTGGCCTCACTCAGTGGGTTAAGGATCAGGCATTGCCGTGAGCTGTGGTGTAGGTATTTGCCACATTTGCATCTTTTCTCAGGGAACCTTTATGGTATTAAATGATTCACAGCACTTTTAATTACATCTGCATTAAAACATACCTGCCTAAACTGTATTTATATAAAATGCTTGTAAAATGGGAGTTCCCATCATGGTGCATCGGAAACGAATTCGACGAGGAACCATGAGGTTGTGGGTTTGATCCCTGGCCCTGCTCAGTGGGTTAAGGATCTGGGGTTGCCGTGAGCTGTGGTGTAGGTCCCAGACGTGGCTCAGATCTGATGTTGCTGTGACTGTGGCGTAGGCCGGCAGCTACAGCTCTGATTTGGTTCCGTCTAGCCTGGGAACCTCCATATGCTGCAGATGCAGCCCTAAAAAGCAAATAAATAAATAAATAAATAAAGCTTGTAAAATGAACTTAGGTATGTACATTTTATACAAGTAAATGTCTATACATGTGTATATGTACCTGAGTAGGTACAGAAATAATGTGTGAGTCTTACACATTTAAGAACTACACGAACATTAAATGTATTTATTCCAAGAATTGAAAGTAATACAGGCAGGTTGGGCAAAAGATGCATACCCGCCCTGCTCTTGTGCTGAACGTGGTCCTATGAACGTTATCTTTTACAACAGAGTATCCTATGAATCCCCGATTTCTGGATGTTGTCTCCATGTTTTGCTTTTGTCACCAGGGTTGAGATAAATAGCATTACCATCCAAGCTTTGCAAATAGGCGTGGGGTAATTCTCTAGAATTTACTTGTTGAGTTAAAGGGAATTGAAATTTTTATTTTATTTTATTTTATTTTTAATTTTAATTTTTATTTTTGTTGATGTTGTTGTTGTTGCAATTTCTTGGGCCGCTCCCACGGCATATGGAGGTTCCCAGGCTAGGGGTTGAATCGGAGCTGTAGCCACTGGCCTACGCCAGAGCCACAGCAACGCGGGATCCGAGCCGCATCTGCAACCTACACCACAGCTCACGGCAACGCCGGATTGTTAACCCACTGAGCAAGGGCAGGGACCGAACCGGCAGCCTCATGGTTCCTAGTCGGATTCGTTAACCACTGCGCCACGACGGGAACTCCAGGAATTGAAATTTTTAACATGGATGATGTTACTTTACAGTGATTCATAAGCGATTCGTACAGCGATTATGTTAGTTTAATAAGTGTTCAAGTATTAGGGTCTTATTGTTAAAAAGATAACTGTGGATAACAATTGTCTTTGTCAGTTTTCTTCACATGCGTTAACCACATTTACTTAATTTCAGGAAAAATCATGTATGGCAGACAGATTATATCTCAGAAAATGCCGACAGCATTATTGCTGAAGTGGGTGATCTGGAGTTCCCGTCGTGGCGCAGTGGTTAACGAATCCCACCAGGAACCACAAGGTTGTGGGTTCAGTTCTTGGCCTTGCTCAGTAGGTTAAGGATTCAGCGTTGCTGTGAGCTGCAGTGTTGGTCGCAGAAGTGGCTTGGATTCCCTATTGCTGTGGCTCTGGCGTAGGCCAGTGGCTACAGCTCCGATTAGACCCCTAGACTGGCAACCTCCATATGCCTCGGGAGCAGCCCTAGAAAAGGCAAAAAGACAAAAAATAAAAATAAAAAAATAAAAGTGGGCGATCTTAGTAAAAGTGGAATATTTTATTTGTTTATTTATTTATTTATTTATTTGAGCCACACCTGCAACATATGGAGGTTCCCCGGCTAGGGGTCAAATCAGAGCTCCAGCTGCTGGCCTCTGCCACAGCCACAGCAATGCCAGATCCAAGCCACGTCAGTGACCTACACTACAGCTCACGGCAACCCCAGATCCTTAACCCACTGAGCTGGACCAGGGATCAAACCCGCATCCTCATGGATACTAGTTGGGTTCATGACCACTGAGCCTCGACAGGAACTCCCCAAATTGTAATCTTTTAAAAGAGACATCTCACGTCCTTGCAATAAGCATACATGTATCAATGCGTATGCATTTGTATGTGACATTTTATTTACTTAAATATGTATTTATTAATGATTATTACAATACATATGTTTCATAGTGACATTTGAGTGAACAACCATACCACAGAAATATGCTGTGACTTGGAGCATTTTTTTTCCATTTGAAGCCTCTGTAGTTCAAAGGGAAATTTTATGCTTTGGGTAAATACTTACTGACAAAAGAAAACTAACAGGAACAAAATTTCTTACCATCTCTTTTTAAAGTCAAGTTTACTTTAAGTGAAAACACAATAAATATTTGTTAATAGGGAACAGAACCCAAGTACTGAGTAAAAACTCCTTAATACCAGATAACAAGAGAGTCACTCAAAGGGAAGCTCATCTTAAAGTACTTACAGCATATCCATCTTCCCTCGTACGAAGCCTTTCATGTGCTATTTGGTTCTCCGGGTTATTCCTACCGACATAAAAAAAGCAGAAAAGCATGAAGACAAGTTCCTGGAATAACAAAGCAGCATTTATAATAATCCTCTGGTGTTATTTTAAAAGGAACTATACCACCAAAGGAATACAGTATCCAATTCATCTATTAAGCTTTAAAGTTCATTGGGACAAAAATGTATTTGCTAAATTGGCCAAATTCTAAACTATAGTATGGATTACTACTATGCATTTGTAATACTTTTTTTTACAAGAAAAAAAAATTTTTTTAATTTTATGGCCACACCCATGGCATATGGAAATTCCCGGGACAGGGATTGAATCTGAGCCACAGTTATGACTCACACCACAGGGGCAGCAATACTGGATCCTTTAACCTACTGGACCCGGCCAGGGATCAAACCTGCACCTCCTCAGAGACGGGAGCTGCTGCAGTTGGATTCTTAACCCACGGCACCATGGCAGAAACTCCCACACTTCTCAAAATTTGCAGAATGAATGTCAGCAAGAACCCTCTAAGAAAATATTAATACAGATCTTCCTTGACATACAATGGGGTTATATCCCCATAAACACATCCTAAGTTGAAAATATCATCCATTAAATATGTATTTAATACACCTAGCCTATCAAACATCGGCACGCAGCCTGACCTGCCTCAAACGTGGTCAGAATCCTTATACTGCCCTGTAGGTGGGCAAAATCATCTAATGCAAACTCATTTTGTGATGAGGTGTGGAAGAGCTCGTGTAACGTTTTGAATAAGGCACTGAAAGGGAAGAGCAGGTGGGTGTCTGGGTCCAGGATGGTTGTCAGGGTACCAGCTGTTCACCATGGTGATTGCGAGGCT
This sequence comes from Phacochoerus africanus, assembly GCF_016906955.1. Taxonomy (NCBI): domain Eukaryota; kingdom Metazoa; phylum Chordata; class Mammalia; order Artiodactyla; family Suidae; genus Phacochoerus; species Phacochoerus africanus. Next base: position 33,593,884 of record NC_062546.1, read on the forward strand.
GACTGGGAGCTGAGGCTGCTCTGCCGCCCAGCACCACAAGAGAGGACTGGACCCAGGTTTCGCTAGTCTGGGAGATCCGAACCCAAACTCCAAATTCAGTTTCTACTGAAAGCCTATCACTTGCACACCCTCGTAAGGTCAAAAAACTCTGAGTTGGAGTTCCCGATGTTACTCAGAGGGTTAAGGACCCAACGTAGTCTCTATGAGGATGTGGGTTGATCCCTGACCTCACTCAGTGGGTTAAGGATCTGGCGATGCCGCAAGCTGTTGCGTGGTTCACAGATCTGGCTCAGATCTGGTGTTCCTGTGGCTGTGGTGTAAGCCTCAGCTACAGCTCCATTCGACCCCTAGCCTAGAAACTTCCACAGACTGTAGGTGTGGCCCTAAAAAAAAAAAAACTTTGTAATTAAAAAAAAAAAAAAAGCTATAAGTTGAACAATTTTGTACCCTTCTGTACTTAAGCTTTGAGTAATACCACACTAAGTAAGAGCAATGGCCCCTCACCGGGAGTAATGCATAGAGGGCTGAACAGCATTAAACAGAATTCTTGCAAAAATATGCTGACTCACAGCTCAGGTTGCTTAAATATTTTCATGCTGCCTTGACACTCATCACTCTGACTTAAGCACCATAAATATGCAGAGATGACACGCATTTCCTCTACACGAAAGTGTCATTTCCCCGCATGCCCCCACATGCCCCTCTGTTTTAGCTTCTCGAAAATCTCCTTGGCTGTATGGTTTCTTACCTTGAAACCCTAAGCCCAGCATTAAGGTAAATGGAGGCGGGGTCTTGGAAAGGTACTTAAGCCGTGAGGGTGGGGCTTTCAGGAATGGGGTAGGGGCCCTTGTCAAAGACATGTCCTCTTCATCACCCGAGGATGCAGCCAGAAGGGTCCTCACCAGAGCCTGACCCTACCGGTGTCATGACTTTGAACCTCTCAGCCTCCAGAACTATAAGAAATCAATCTCTGTTGTTGATCAGCCCCCAGGCTGTGGTACTCTGTTAGAGAAACCTAAGCAGACCAAGACCCCAACTATGTGATGCACTGAGAAATCCTGTGGCTGAATGCAGTTCTGCTAGGTCTTTGGGAGAACTCTTCTGTTTGACAGGCTGGATTGTAACATTGGGCTTCTTTGTGGCCTCTTCCCCAAAGATGCCAGTGGAGAATCTCATCCAAGTTCGGCTTTGCCTGAGGCCATGAGTTGAGGATAGTCAGGTGTTGGTGGAAACCCCATGGCTTAGCACTTCAGTCAGGGACTCCCCCCACTCCCGGCCCCCAAGAGCAGTGCTAAGGCAGGTGCCCTGGGTAGCTCTTGGAATGAGAGCAAGGGTGTGACCACGTGGGGCTTTTAATTTCGATAACAAAAGCCCTGTCTGTGAATATTCTGTTCTCAAGTGATTCCGGGTGTTCTCTGAAGCCTAAGACATTTCTCTGCAAAAGACTCTTGGGTTCTCAGGACAAGTCAAGAAAACACAAGGTGCTCTCAACAACTGTCCTGAAAATTGGGACCTCTTTTGCCCTGGCTCTACTGTGGCCAGAGTTGTTACGCTGTCCTTGACTCTCTTTAAAATGCTTTTTCCGGAGTTCCTGTTGTGGCTCAGTGGTTAACAAATCCGACTAGGAACCATGAAGCTTCGGGTTCGATCCCTGGCCTTGCTCAGTGGGTTAGGGATCCGGCGTTGCCATGAGCTGTGGTGTAGGTCGCAGATGCAGCTCAGATTCCGTGTTACTGTGGCTCTGGCGTAGGCCGGCAGCTATAGCTCCGATTAGGCCCCTAGCCTGGGCACCTCCGTGTGTTGCGGGTGCAGCCCTAGAAAAGGCAAAATAAATAAATAAATAAATAAAATAAAATGCTTTTTCCCCCAAATTAATTTCTGATTACACTAAAACCAGAGAAGCACACTGACTCCACGTGCCTCCTACCCAATGAGTGGAAGCTGGACAGAAATGTCACCACCTTGAAGAAATGGCTCTGCCAGGGCATCTAGCAAGGTTTCATATATTGTTCTCATTAGGCCCAAACTATATAAAAAGTCTTTTTTTAAAAAAGGCAGGGCACTAATAGAAAAAGTAATTTGTCAGGAAGTATAATTATTTTTTGATTAACTGCATATTGTTGCATTTGACGGAAAATGGTCCAATAATTGCATCTCTAGACATTTCCAATCTGTAGTTTCATAAAGCACACAAAGGTTTATGAAATCATACTGCAAAGAAGACAGATCAGAAAAAAACCAACAAAACCCACGGGGGGGGATGGGCTGGGGGTTTGGGATGGAAATGCTATCAAATTGGGTTGTGATGATCATTGCACAACGAAAAATGTAATAAAATTCATTGAGTTTAAAAAAACACCAGATGGACACGTTCATTTTTAACTTGTAACAAACTGAAAGCGTTTGAAGCATCATAAAAATGTGCCTTAGAAAGCAAAGGTTGTTATGTCCCTCCTGACCTGCTCTGCGTTTCTCCTTGGCTGTGACCCTCCCAAAGCTAAGAGAAGAAAACGTGTTTGGAGCTCTAGCCAGTCTTTTGGGATGGAACACGATGGAAGATAGTATGAGGCAAAGAATGTATATACATTTATGACTGGGTCCCGCTGCTCTATAGCAGAAATTGATACACACTGTAAAGCAACTGTATTCTAATACAAATAAAATAAAATTGTTTTTTAAAAAAGAATTAAAACTGCCCTTTATCTCTTGTGACTCCTCCATGCCATCTAGCTTCTCGGGAAGGACCCAGATGGCTTGGAAGCGACAGGGCTGACCTGGTCTCCTTGTCGACTCGACCCTGTTCCTTTGCTGGGCGTGGACTCCACAGCGTGGAAGGCACCACCCGTGTGACTGTAGATGGACAGGGAAGGGGCCCCCGTCTCTTTCTCAGGAAGACGAAGACGTGGAACCTGAGATCCGTCCTCAGCCCACCATGTACCCAGCAGCTGGCCAGGTGTGGCCACTGAGAGGAGCTGGACCAAGTCACATTTTGGTGGTTGACCTTCAGGGTCTTCTCCAGCCGGATCATTCTAGAGTGTTTATGAACCAGCCTCTGAGATGGTCCCTGGAGATCTCTGTCTCTTGAATCCTTTGGGGGTCTCCTTCCACCCCATCCCTGGATTGGTCAGTGTCATCAGTGCTTATGGCTGAAATGGCACACGTCACTTCTGAGATGCGAAGGATTATGAAGGCTCCCTCCCTCTCTCTCTTTCTCCTCCTCTCTCCTCCTCCCTCTCTCCCGCCTCCTCCTCATTCTCCCCCCATCTCCCTCTCTCTCCTTCTCAGTTTCCCTCCCCCCCACCCCCTCTCTCTCCCTCTCCATCCCCCCCTTCCCCCCCACCTCCCTCTCTCTCTCCCTCTCACATCTCTTGCTCTGGGAGAAGGGAGCTGCCACATTGTGAGTGTGGCCACAGGGAAACCTATAATTCCCTGTACCGGCCACAATGGACAAGTTCTGAAGCCTCTGGCTAACAGCCAGCAAGTGCACGAAATCGACCAAAACACAGGCACGTGAACTTAGAGGTGGATTCTCCAGCCCAAGCTGAGCCCTGCCATGGTTGGTCAACGGCTTGAACACAGTCTGAGACGCTGAGTCAGAACTGCCCAGCCAAGCCGCACCCACATTTCTCATTCTCAGAAACTGTGAGGTAACAAATGTCCTTTCAAGATGCTCAGTGTGGGTTCTGCGCCAAGAAGCGGTAGAGACGGAACACAACAGCCTCACGCTGGGCTTCTGCAGTTCACGTGAAATCGCAGCAGTGAGGATTTCCAATGACTGCGTCCTCCGTTCTGACACAACGAAGGACAGTGATTTAAATTTTTTGAAAAATTTTCACAATCCGTAACACGAGAGTTTTGGGTTTTTTTGTTTTTTTGTTTGTTTGGGTTTTTTTGCATTTTAGGTGGGGCTGTACCAATGGCATTCGGAAGTTCCCAGGCTAGGGGTTGAATTGGAGCTGCAGCTGCTGGCCTACACCACAGGAACACAGGATCCAACTGCGTCTGCAACTTACATCCATAGCTCACAGCAACACCGGATCCTTAACCCACTGAGCGAGGCCAGGGATTGAACTCGCATCCTCATGGATCCTAGTCAGGTTCGTTACCGCTGAGCCAGGACGGGAACTCCCCATAATATGAGGGATTATATCTCTTTTTTAAAAATGTTATTGGAGTATCATTGATGTACAATGTCGTGTTAGTTTCAGGCGCACAGCAAAGCGAATCAGTTCTAAATGAACACCTTATGAGAAACTGGGCCCTGACCGCTTATAAACAAGAAGAAATTACTATAACTGCAAAAATAAAGATTTAATCTTTAAAAAATTTGAGAGAATGGCCTGGGGCAAAAGAAACAGACTGAAAACATAACAAAACTAAAGGTGAGCCCAGAAAGAAGGGTGTGGGACAGTGCTGCTGCCAGGCTTACCAGCTCCCAGGAGATGACTGTTAGGTTTTCTGGAACTTTATGACCTGGTAGTTAAAGACAGTCATTAGTAAAAGTTAAATTATTAGAATTTCCATTGTGGCTCAGCAGGTTAAGGACGTGACTTTGTCTCTGTGACATTGTCTCTCGCTCAGGGTGTTTAGGATCCGGGGTTGCTGTGGCTGTGGGGTCGGCCGGCAGCTGCAGCTCTTATTCGGCCCCTAGCCTGGCACCTTCCAAATGCCATAGTTGCAGCCATTAAAAAAATTAAATTATGGGAGTTCCCATCATGGAATCCAACTAGGAACGATGAGGTTCCAGGTTGGATCCCTGGCCTCACTTAGTGGGTTAAGGATCCGGCGTTGCTGTGAGCTGTGGTGTAGGTTGCAGACGTGGCTCAGATCTGGTGTTGCTGTGGCTGTGGCATAGGCCGGCAGCTGTAGCTCCGATTGGACCCCTAGCCTGGGAACCTCCATATGCCACAGGTGCACCCTAAAAAGACAAAAGACAAAACAAAATGCAAACAAATCAAACAAGCAAAAAAAAAAAATTAAACTATGTAAAATTACGATTAAATAAATTAATTTTAAAGCAAAGGTAATAAATGCTCAAAACTCATCAATTCCTAACGATTTTATTAACGTTTGCTATTACCTCTGCTTTTCAGCTTATTTATGCCGATTTTATCTTTATGGTGGGCAGATGCTGGAATGGACGCCACTATCTCTCTCATCCCAATTTTGCCTCACAGGGGTAGCTTGAAACCAACAGTAGTGGGAGTGTTTACAGCAAGAAAATTGGCAAATGCAAAAATCAGGGCTTCCCCACCTTTCTCCAGGGCAAGCGAGTGAGCTAGCGTTGGAGTCAGTGGAGACGAAAGAGAACACGGGGTCTACCTGACTGGACAGGGCGCGGTGAGAACCAAGCGCAGAGCTGGCAGAGCTGGCGGGAGAGGAGGGAGAACAGAGGCCAGCTGAGCTCTGTAACCCAGGAGCATCCCGCTCACCAAAGAGAGAGCGCAGTCAGATGCTGTTCTTGTGGGTGTCTCCTGTTTCCCATGAAACCCTGTTTCCCAAGAGGGCCAAGAAGAAGCCCTGCAAGAAGAAAACGACCAATTAGAGGACCCGCTAGTGGCGCATCAGCTGGAAAGGGAACTGATGAGCTGGAAGCAGTTCCCCGGGAAACATCACAAAGGGGACAGAGGGGGATAAATTAGGGGTTGGCATTAAACCGTGCTGCTATATTCAGATAGATAACCAACAAGGACCTATTGTACTGCCCAGGGAACGACGCTCTCACTATCTCGTAATAACCTGTGATGGAAAAAAAAATTGAAAAGACTCTATCTATTGATATATGTGTGTGTATAACTGAGTCACTTTGCTGTACACCTGAGGCTAAGACAACATTGTAAATCCACCATATTTCAATACAATCTTCTTTAAGGGGATTATACTGCGGAAACGTGGAGGCCTCCCTCCCCGAGGATGACTTGGAATAACAAACCGAGAGTGAGAAAACATAAACTAGGCTTTAGGATTGAGGCTTTTGACTTTTTTTTTTTTTTAATCTGCACTTACCCAGCTGCCAGTCAATGTTTAACAAGTGGCTCTCGGCAAGGGGTGGCGGGGCGGGGGGGAGCTTCCATTTCCAGTTTTTTTCTGGTTTCCGTGGTATTGAGATAAACGGACTGAACAGGAAGCCTCCTGCATGTTTCAGTAAATCTCACCCACCTGCGTCCACCTCCATAGTCTGTCTCCTGGATCTGGTAGCTTCTTCTTCTTCTTTTTTTTTTGTTTTTGTTTTTGTTTTTTCTGGGGCTGCTTCTCGAGGCATGTGGAGGTTCCCAGGCTAGGGGTCTAATTGGAGCTATAGCCGCCAGCCTACACTACAGCCACAGCAACTCGGGATCCGAGCCTCGTCTGTGACCTACACCACAGCTCACGGCCATGCTGGATCCTTAAGCCACTGAGCAAGCTCAGGGACTGAACCCGCAACCTCATGGTTCCTAGTGGGATTCGTTAACCACTGCGCCATGACGGGAACTCCTAGGTCTGGTGGCTTCTACAGCAGGATGCCTACACCCCTGGTACTTGTCTGGGCTTGACAAGGTATTGCAGTATGTTTCTAGAAGGACTTCTCCCCAAAATGATCACCTAAGGAAAGGATCATGTGTAAGGCTATTCCAATATCACTATTACTCAGGTGAATCGTCTTGAAGATATTCTTGTCTTATCTGGGTTTTCATTTATTCAGATGATGACTTATCTCACACCATTGGGATAGAAAAGAAATATATTCTTCACCCCCAGGAACAATCCTATTCTGGTGGAATAAAATGGACAAAGAGTGAGCTGGATCTGGGTTCAAATCCTAGTTTGCAAGACAATTAAATTAAAACAAAACAAAAACAGGAACTCCCGTCATGTAGTCATGGTGCAGTGGAAGCAAATCTGACTAGGAACCATGAGGCTTCAGGTTTGATCCCTGGCCTCGCTCAGTGGGTTAAGGATCGGGTGTTGCTGTGAGCTGTGGTGTAGATCACAGACATGGCTCAGATCTGGCATTGCTGTGGCTGTGGCATAGACTAGCAGCTACAGCTCCAATTCGACTCCTATCCTGGGACCCTCCATGTGCTGTGGGTGCGGCCCTAAAAAAAAAAACAAAAAACAAAAAACAAAAAAACCAAACCCCATAACAAATCCTAGTTCGGTCACTTCCTACCATGGGACCTTGGGCAAGTCACCAACCCCTCTGTGCATCTGCTGTTCCATTTATAAAAAGGGGATGATAATTGTACCTACTGGGTATTTCAGGGATCCAACGAGGAGATGCCTATACGCCTATATGGCTCCTAATAGATGCTCAGTAAATGTTGCCTTGTACTTTTTGTTTGTTCTTTGGGGGGGGGTTGTTTTGCTCTGTTTTGTTTTCTTTTTATGGCCACACCTGCAGTATATGGAAGTTCCTGGGCTAGGGGTTGAATCGGAGCTGCAGCTGCCAGCCTAGGCCACAGCCACAGCAACACCCAATCCGAGCTGGATCCTTAACCCACTGAGCAAGGCCAGGAATCGAACTCACATCCTCACGGAGACTATATTGGGTCCTTAACCTGCTGAGCCACAACAGGAACTCCCACTGTGGCTCAGTGTTTAAGGAATCCAACTGGGAACCATGAAGTTGCAGGTTCCATCCCTGGCCTTGCTCAGTGGGTTAAGGATCCAGCATTGCCGTGTGCTGTGGTATGGGTTGCAGACATGGCTCGGATCTGGCGTTGCTATGGCTGTGGTGTAGGCCGGCAGCAACAGCTCCGATTGGACCCCTAGCCTGGGAACCTCCATATGCCACGGACGCAGCCTTAAAAAAGACAAAAGACAAAAACAAACAAACAAACAAAAAAAACATCCAAATGTTGCCATTAATTCTCACCCCTTTTCTCTCTGTGCTTCACCTGGTGTATATCTAACATGGCATCAATGCCAACACTCTTGATGCGCAGGATTGTTGTTCAAGGCACTACTAAAAATACGTGTTTCTGGGCCTCAGCCTGACCTGCTATCCTGGGATCTTCGGGATCTTTGGGGGTGGGTGGGCCTCAGGGGTTTTAGATCAGCGTCCCAGGAGACCCTCAGGTGCTCTGAAACTTGAGAGCTGCAGGACTCCCTTTGCCTTTTACATCGAGCAAATATGCATCCAGAAAACTTTCCCACTATAGGGCAGCACACTTTTTCTGTAAGGGCCTGATAATTATGTTAGAGTTTGTGGACCGTCTGGTCCCCATCACCGCTCTCCAGCCCTGCCAGAGTAGCGAGAAAGCAACCAGAGACAACACATAAACAAACACTGTGACCACGTCCAACGAAACGTTGTTTACAAAATAGGTGGGGTTGTGGGCCATCTGGGCACAGGTATCCTTGGTGGATGCCTGGTCTAGACAGTAAATTACTCAACAGCCACAGTGTTGAGTGGGGTTTGACATTCTCTTCAGGCGAGAACAAGAGAGGACCTTCTGAGGTTCAGACGCAGTACAGTGGCTCGTGGCTAAGTCACCAACACACAGCTCTGAAGAATTCTGGACCCTGCTCTCATCTAGTGGGTCAGAATCTCAGGGACCTGGGCTTCAGACACACTTAGGCTCCCTGATGACACAGATGCACAGCCCAGGGTGGCATTTCAGGATGAACGTGGGCTCACTGGGGCCCCATGAAGCTGTCTACACTTCCTTCTAGCCAGCACCTGCTTCCACTGCAGGGGGAGCTCCTAGTTTCATATTTGTGGGGTGAAATCCAGGGCTGATCTGGACCCCTCGGGGCAACAGAGGCTGAAGAACTTCCCCAGAAATTCTGATGGTCCTGGATGCCAGACACAGGACACAGAGTCCACACAACCTGTCCCCAACCATCCCTTCCTGCTTGCCCCAACTTCTGCCCCACCTCCAAGCCCACAGTTCGGAGGACCCAAGAGGGGAACTGAGATAAATGTCTGCTTTAGGGGCAGATGAGCAAGGTTCAAATTACGGCTCTGCCACCATTGAGCCAGGGGATTTCAATCAACATACAAGAAATTGTTCTCTCTGAACCTCGGATGCATGAGTCAGGTCCATAGTTTTCTCATTCAGAGCTGTGAGGTGGGAAGCATGACAAATATCTCAGGGTTGTTCTAAGGGTTTAAGGAGATGATGGAGGTAAAGCCAGACACAACCCGGACACTCACTGGATATCAGCTTTTCAAACTACAGTTTCATTGTGGCTGAACAGACAAAATACCTAAGTATTATTTTTGATACACTTTTGATTTCAGCGTAGTTTCAGGTTTATAGAAGAGCGGCGAAGAGAGGAAAAAAGGTCACCTACGTCCCACGCCCATGTCCCCCCACCGTCGCCACCTTACCATGAACGCGGCACCATCATCCAGCTTGCAGGTCAGCGCTACTGTATCATCAAGAACAAAAGCCCACACTTTATGCAGGTTCCCTTGGCTTTCTGGCTGAGGACCCTGTCCAGGGCGCCACAGGGCCTCAGCTGTCATGTCTGCTTCGCCTCCTCTAGACTGTGACCATTTCTCAGACTCTGCTTGTTTTGCATGAGCCAGCAGTCGTGAGGCGTGCCCGCCAGGAATGCAGCAGGAATGCCCTCCAGTTTGGGTTTGTGAGATGGTGCTCAGGATCAGAAGGGGTGGCGGGTAGCGCTTTCGTTGTCCTCTCTCTGTAGTTTCCATCCCCTGTCGCCCAGGTCTGGGGATGGGCCATGCATCAGATATGCCTTGGCTGCCTTAGGTCTAACCCTGACTCAGAAGAATAGGGCTGGAGCGGAAGGTGCCAGTATTTATCAAAGCAGAGGAGCGACAAGAAGGAGAAGAGTATATTGTCACCACCGGAGCTGGGATGTGCACTCAAATGTGGTTCTCACTTGTCACCCCTGTGCCCATAGTAAAGCTCATTTGGGAATTTTTGTCCCAAGAGTTCTGATGAATCCCTTAACTCCAGGCAATCAATACTAATGAAAAGTCCTCAGTCATTGTTCCTCACTGCTCTGTTGCCTAATTTGCAGGCAGTTTACGTCTCTGTGTCACAAAATTTAAACAACAAGCTACTCCTTCAAGGTCAGTTAGCACAAACTTGAAAGATCTGAGTCAGGCCATCAATAAAATGTGGCGAAATGAAATCCAGGTGGACAATCTGTTGCGTTCTAAAGTCTGAAATGAAATATGATCACCAAATGATACAGAAAATTTCAGCAGCTAAAATCCAGCTACACGACTTAGAAAAAGTTGCCCGCACCAGGGTAACATCTGTTACAAATGCCAGAGAGGCAGTCGCTCTTAAACTGTAGAAAATGTCCTTTAAGTAAAAACATCACACTTCTTTTCCAACTATTGTCAGGAGCCAAGGCATTTGCATATTATTGCAAACTGCGTGCCCCTCCAGAGGGTGGATACAACAGGCTCTGAGGAAGTGAAAGCCAAGACCATGGGTCACTACATAGGAAGGATCTGCTCTTGGCATTTTCTACCCACACTCGGAATTCCCTACCTGGAAACAGCAAGAGCGTGCGCACAGGCATATCAAAAGCCGGGCATTTGCTCAAGTTCTTAAGAACGAAAAATACAATTTCCTCATTTGTAAAGTGAGCAGAAAGCACTAAATGATCTCCAGGGTCCCTTCAGGATGGGAAATCCTAACGTCCTGTAATTCTATTATCCCAGCCTTTGATATGGAATCCTCAATGAGAAGTCAGCGCAAATCCGGCCTGACAGCCAGAATATCATGCAAGGAATCAGGTCTTCCTACTTTCATGCACTAACTGAGTTAATGGTGTAGGAGGAACACGCGATGCGCCCTGACAAATTCCATCCTGAATCTGGTATCAATACTGGCTGGCGGGCCAGGGGGTGGGGGTGGGGGCAGGGGGAGGAGTTCCCTGGGTGACAGAGCAACCAGCATCCACAATGGTAATGCCTCTGGTGAGCACAGTTCGGAGAGTGCTAAGATGAAAGTCGGCCCGGAGTTTATAAAGAAAAAGACGCATCAGGAGATTTTCCAGGAGACGAGTTGGCTTTTTCCACACTGGAACTTTGGGAATGTGGAATCCAGCCCAAAAGCTCAGGATGCTCCAATGAGAAGCAGGAGGGAGCTGAGGGTGAGGCGTTGGGAGGGGAGGGGGCTTGGAGAGCCATTCCCTCCCTCTTTTGGGGGCTTTCCCAATATCCAACACAAATCAGGGACCCCCGAGTCCATGCACCCTGGGAAACCTACCAGCCTGGCTGCTGCACTCACTCCATGAAGATGCTGTTCTCTGGCCCCGCCCGCCTGCCCGCGCTCGGTGCTGAGCTTTGCATTCCTCATCCTGGGCCCAGGAGATGCAGGGGGATGGTCCCTCAGCTTGCCTGCCCCTTGCTCCTGAAGATAGAGCCAAGCATCGGCAGCCTCGGCCTCACCTGGGGACATGTTAGAAATGCAGACTTCTGGGCTCCACCCAGGCCTGCCAACAGGATTGGCCTACTGACACGGGCTCCCCGGGTGATTCTGGGATTTAATTCTGTGATTTAATGGGATTCGGTGCACATTAAAATTTAAGAAGCACAGACCCAGATGTCCCCTTTTCTTGCCTGTTTGGGAGAGAAAGCACTAAGCCAACTCTAACAGTCAAGGTCTCTGGCTTTCTAGAAGGAGCCAGGGTTCTAAGCATCCCGAGAAGCAGCTAAAAAAGGAGAGTGGAAAATTGTTGCTGGCTCCTCCTCCATGTAGACAGGCTAGTTCAAGGCAGCCCTCTCCATTTTTTTTTTTTTTAATCTTTTTAGGGCTGCCCTTGCAGCATATGGAGGTTCCCAAATTAGGGGTTGAATTGGAGCTACAGCTGCTGGCCTACTCCCCAGCCACAGCAACATGGGATCCAAGCTGTATCTGCAACTTATACCACAGCTCTTGGCAATGCCAGATCCTTAACCCAATGAGCAAGGCCAGGGATCAAACCTGCATCCTAATGGATTCTAGCTGGGTTCGTTACCACTGAGCCACAAGGGGAACTCCAAGGCGGCCCTTTCTTGTTCCTTTCTCCTCTATCCACAAGCAGGGTCATCATTTGGGACCTGTGGAGGTCTGGGAGGCCCCTTCCCCAGGAGAGCAGGGCTTCCCACCTGCACCTGAGCATTGCGTGCTCCAGGGAAGATTCCGTGTCACAGGTCCAGGTGGTGGAGCACACATGCTCTTCACTGCAGCGTCCAAACTACAGGGTCCTGACCCTGCACAGAGGGAAAGTCCAGCAAGCCCAAGGGAGGGCCTGGAGTGGCCAGATTCAAGGTCAGGGGAAGCCCTGGGGAGGAGCCTGGGCTGCTTGGTCCTGGGGTAGCGGCTTACACCTTCAGCCACCTCATCCAGGACCCTCCTCATCTCATGACTGATTTTTATTTCTCGCCCATCCCAGCCTTTGCCTTCACGCTGCCCCTTCTAACATGGTTCCACCGCGTTCTAAACTCATTGAGTGTGGTCCTGATGGAGGCATTGCTGAGGGCTGGTCGGCCACCCAGAAACTCAAGACCACCTGGACCCACTGAAAGTGCACGGGGACCTCACAGTTCCCGGATGATTCACGTTCACAGTAAAGTGTGAGAACCATTGGGGTCCACGACCTCCACTCACCCAAGGAAGCCCACAGAGATGCTCTCAGAGGAGCCCTCGTCCTGCCCACAGCTTCCGCCACAGAGCTGGTCTTGGGAGCTCAGCTGACAGGCGTCTGAGCTCTCCCTCTCTGACGGTGGCTTGTTTCTCGAATTTCTGTTCCTCTGAAATTATGTGGAGGGGTATTTATCACTTGGGCTTCTCTTTAATCACAGGGCCACGAGTTAAGCCGATGCCCATACAGTAGCCTGTGCTCAGCTTCACTCCAGAACACTTTTTAAAAAACATCAGCCTCAATAACATGCAGGACATTATATGTAACTTGATTGTCTCTAGTAATCTATCAAAATTGGGTCCAAATCGGCTTTTTCCTTTGAAAGCTCCAGCGCTGAAATGCTACAGAGAGGTAAAGCAGAAACTTCATTTCTCTGGTTGGTCACACTCAAACAGCAACGTATTCAATGCCTGCCGGACTCTGAAAGCTGAAAAAGTGCAGAACGCTGGGTGCCGGAGCCTTGGAAGACATTCATTAAAGAGGGCAGGATGACTGGCCAAGAGCTACCTTTTATTATTACAAATCTTTGTACGTGGAAATCTGCCCTCCAATATACCTGTCTCTTGAGGGCAGGAATCATGAAGCAAAGTTACTGGCCTTCCCAGAGCCAAGTGGTACCCAGTTCTCAGCAGCAGAGTGATGGATTTGTTGGAAATGATGGTGGATAAAGGTTTTGCTATTTCCCAGACTGGTTAAACTCTTTCAGGGTATAGACTTATCCTTGCAGTTATTCTGCTTTCCAGAAAGAATTAAGTTTAGTCACAACTATGAAGACAGAGAATGGACCCTAAAGGCTTCTGGGTCCTTCCGAAATTCTTCTTCTGGGAATTCCCATTGTAGCTTAGTGGAAATGAATCCGACTAGGGACCATGAGGCTGCAGGTTCGATCCCTGGCCTCGCTCGGTGGGTTAAGGATCAGGTATTGCCATGAGCTGTGGTGTAGCTCGCAAGCACGGCCCAGATCCAGCATTGCTGTGGCTGTGGTGTAGGCTGGCAGCTGTAGCTCCAATTCGACCCTTACCCTGGGAACTTCCATATGCTGAAGGCACAGCCCTAAAAAGAAAAAAGAAAAGAAAAGAAAAGGTTCTTCTACTGACAAAACATTCTTCCTTTTAGGGAGGAGAAATTTCAAGAACCAAAACTTATTGTCCTAATATGACTTCATCAACCATCCTTTGAGAAGATCCATGTCCTCCAAAATAGAAAAGTCATTTCCAACTTGTAGCAACTCCGGAGCTTCCCTTCTCCTCCTTTAAACATCTCATTTTTCTACAGACATCTGCCATGCTGTTGTAAAAGTGAATTTACACCTGGAGGAGGCAGGCCGCCCAGCGTGAGCTTCAAAGTAAAGCCGGAAGAGAGGGAGTTAGGGACGGAGGTGATGAGGCGTCTGTGCCTGGGAAGTGGGGCAAAGCATCAGGAAAGAACATGGGCAAGGGGAGGAGAGAGATACAGGGATATGTGACAAGAAGAGGAAGGACCTCGAGCACCTCCTGTACCTTAGCTGCCAATGATGTTAATGCCATGACCCCCACACCCCATCTCACCAATAAAAATCAAGCCTTTGAGGACTCGGTTCTGAACCAGTGTGTCCACCTACATGCCGCAGGTGCCTCTGCTTTCCCTTCCAGCTTCCATCCTCGCCGCCCGTCTACTAACACATTGAAGCTTCGTGCACTTGCCTCCAAAGGCAGACACGGTTCATGCTGACCCAGAACAGCGATTTCAGAAACAGCAGGGTCCTGCATCCATTCATGTTTGGGTTCCATCACCTATGGTTCTAAACCTTGAGATGATGTTAGAAGGAGTATTATCATTCCCATTTTTCCAGGATGAAAGCTAACACTCAGAGGGCTCCCAAGAGTGTGAGTAGTCACAGAGAGGCACCAGCCCCCAGCGCCCCAGACCCTAGTTCAATGCCCTTTCAACTATGATCATGTTGCTTTTAAAAAAGGAAAAAGAGAGCGACTCAGGCTACCGAGGGCTGACCATTCTGAATGCACGTAAGTGTTCTGATGCCCACAGAAGCAGGAGAGGAAGATGGTCACAGGTAGGAACCTGCTCATCCCTGTGATGAAGGATGGGCGATGGGCATGTGGCACATGCCACGCTTTCTTCCTTCCAGTGAATTTCCAGTAAGCATTCGCGCATGGGTCGGTGGGGGGTGGACGCCCTAAAATATGGAACTTTTATGGATCTGTTGGTCTGCCTTACTGTGTATCGAGTTCTTAACTATTCTCACAATTTTAGATCTGATTTATGATGACTTAGGAAATTGCATCGAGATCTATCACCGCTGAAATATGTGACCACGTGAAAACGAAGGTAGGGAAAGAACCTGAATTCACTCAAGGAGGTCATTTACAATTCGAGGAGGTAAAATAGATAAAACATGGAGGAGGCCAGCAGCCAAATGAAACCCAGCGATGTGGGTCCGGAGTGGGAAAGCGGGGGGCAGAGAAGCAGCAGCTGTGCACAGTCGGAAAATTCAGTGAGTGCTCATTTCAGTGGCCAGTTTTTGAACATGTCAGTTTAATTATGATGCATCACAGTTGACAGCGATGCATATGGAACCAATTACCGCACATGTTAAAATCAATTATTGCATATTTCAGCTCTCCTAAACACTGTAGCAAGCAGTCTGTGCCTTGCTGCAGATTTCAACTCCACTAATCATTTTTACTATCATGGTTCAACAAGAAGTTGAGAAATATATACTGAGAAATACATATATGTGTATTCACACACACTGAGAAAAGCACATTTTATAACCAGCATCTAATGGAAAGCCCAGAAGCCAGAGCAACAGAGAGTGAAGCTTCAATGGTTTGCTCTGACAAAAGTGTAACTTTATGGTATACCTTTTTCTGAAGAAAAATGACGAAAACAAAATTCTTTGATATTTCCAAACCCCATTTTGGTCAATTTAATCCACTTTAGCCTCCTTACCAGTAGTGACATCCTTATCCCAGCTGAAGTAGACTGGCGATATAGGTCTCAAATATTTCCCTTGGAGTTCCTGCTGTGGCACAGCAGGTTAAGGTTCCAGCATCGCCTCTGCCACAGCTTGGTCGCTGCTGAGGTGTGGGTTTGATCCCCAGCCCAGGGCAGCGAGTTAAGGATCCTGCGGTGCAGGTTCCAGCTGTGGTGCAGATTTGATCCTTGGCCAGGGAACTTCCATCTGCCACAGGTGCAGCCAAATAAATTAAATAAAATAAAATATTTGCCTTAAGCGTTGACCCTGTTTTTGTGGCCTTTCATCCTTCTTTGGATTTCTGGCCTAAAAAATTCTCCTTCAAAACAGCTTATTCATCTTCTGTTTACTATGCACCAGAAAATAACTGGTTTATTGAGGAGAAGAAGCAGCAGAAGAAGGAGAAGAAGCAGAAGGGGGAGGAAAGGGGAGGGGTGGGGGAGGGGAGGAGGAGAAGCCTTAAGAGTGGGTGTGGGCAGCTTTGCTCCAAGTCCTTGTCCTTGGAGATGTGCACATTTTCGGGTTGTATTGAATCATTGGTGGCCTGTGTGCCTTGGTTCACTCTAAAACAGGTTTACTGTAAAGAAGGGTTATATTCTGTAAACTTAGATTCCTCCTTCCTGACAACTGTGCACAGCATAAGGCAGTTGCAGAAAACCCACCGTCTCTGGCCAGCTCGGAGCCTCGGAGAGTCACACAGGGGGGGGAATGTGTGGACGCAAATGCTCCTGCCTGGGCTGAGGGGCCAGAGCTCCGAGGTGACTGAGCCTTCCAAGAAAAGCCACACGCCTAGCACAACTTGGCTCTGGGGAGCAGGTGGGTGTGTCTCCTGGGAAAAGGATCAGTGGTGTCTGAGTCAAGAAAGGCCGAGTGGTCCAAGGCAGGGCGGAGGAAAACAGCCCGTGTGGTTTCGTTAAGAGAGGGCTGTGCTGGATGTCGGGAACTGGCCTTCTCTGCTCAGCTGCGTGCCTGGCTGGGGCGAGGCGCTCAATGCCTCATTGTCCTGCAAACGGGGCCCAGAGAGAAACAGACCAGAGAGAGGATGTGGCCTCTGCAGGGATGGCCAGGGGACCACAGGAAAGCGAGCTGGTCCCACCCTGGAGCCTCTTTAACTTTGTTTTGTGGATACGCTATGGACTCCAGTCCTTGTCAGATGTCTGACATGCGTGCACTCATTTATCCAAGAAGCATTTATTGTGAACCAATCTTAAAGGCACCCATCCCCCCTTATGAAGCTAATCTAGTTCCAGGAGAACAAATGTATCAACATTCACCAACTATGAATGTCATAAATTCATGGAGTAATAAAAAATAATAATAATAAAATAAAATGGAAAGGTCAAAATCAAAAAAAAAAACAACCAAACAACCAAAAACATTCACTAGATGTTACAGTAAGAAGAAAAAAACCAAGGATCCCTGGGTTGTGTTCTGGCTAAAGGAAGGAGGTACCTTGTATGGTAACTTGTACCTGTGACCCAGCGCTCTGAGGGTGTGGTGGGGGAGGGCAGAGAAGGAACCCAATACCGTCTGCTATCAAGAATCCACTGGGCCTTGAATCTTCATTGGAATTCCAGTGCTTTCAAAGGTGTCTTCTGCTCCTGTAAGTGGGATGAGGGCCATGTGTGTCATGACCATTTGTGAGCTGGAAGACAAGGCCCAGATATAGTTGGGGAGGAAGGCATGGCATGGGTTAGGGTCCCAGCAGCAGACAGGATACACCCCAGGGTTCAACTATGGAGATTTTGATGATGGAGCAACAGACGGCGCTGTGGGCCAAGCCACCCCCCCAAGACTGGGAGGCCCCCTGGGAGAGTTGGAGCTGGAGAGGGAGGGAAGGACACAGTTCCTGCTCTTACCAAGACCCAGCTGGTTCTGCTCACCCCATAACAGAGCGGTTAATTGGGAGAAGAGTTGTTGGGGCAAGGAATAAGAGCTTTTAATCAGAAAGCCAGCAGACGGAGAAGACAGCAGACCAGTGTCTCAACCAGCCATCTCCCCTTAGTCAGAATTCAGGATTCTTTTATACTAGAAAGGGGAGGAGGAGGGGTTCGTCCTTGCAAACTTCTTGGTGCAGAAATCCTTTGTTCTTGTAGCTGTCCCGCAGGTCAGGTCACCCTGTTCCTGTAAACCTCCAACAGAGTAAATGCTACTCGCTGTTCTGCAGCGGAAACCAATCCGAACCATGAGGTTGCGGGTTTGATCCCTGGCCTCACTCAGTGGGTTAAGGATCCAGCGTTGCCGTGAGCTGTGGTGCAGGTTGCAGACGAGGCTCGGATCTGGCGTTGCTGTGGCTGTGGTGTAGGCCAGCGGCTATAGCTCAGTTTAGACCCCTAGCCTGGGAACCTCCATATGCCATGGATGTGGCCCTAAAAAGCAAAATAAATAAATAAATAAATAAATAAATACATAAATAAAATTGTAAAACTCTTAAAGTTCACAGCCTTGAGGAGAGGCTGTCCTGTATATTTCAGGCTATAGGCAGCATCCTTTTGCAAACGTTGCAGAGGCAGGATGACTAAAGGCAAGGAACAGGGAACAGGTTAATGTTAAAGAACAAGGAGCAGATCTAATATGGAGTCAGATTTGTTCTTCCCTAGTAATGGCCCCAAGTCAGGGAGGGGGTTGGGGGAGAAATACTTCCACCTCTTGCCCTGTTCCTGATCTGCCTCAAGGGAGCCTAGGTATGGACGTCCACATAGATCAGCTTTCTGACCACAGAGCGGCTCCGAGGAAGGCAACGGACAAAGTAATATTTCTATGGCACATCGAGATAAACAGGTAGGGCCCAGGACCATGCCCAAGAGCCCCAAGGGTTCAGGAACAATTATCTCCACTTATCTGCAGCCAGACAAGGAAGCTCTAGAAGAGATGTGTCCAAGTTTAAAGGCAAGCAAACAGGGTGCCAGAAGGAAGGCTCTTCCAGGATGAAGCAATGTTACAAGCAAATGTACAGGGTGTGGATGCCCCTGGCATGCTTCGTGCAGCCTATGTGGCTGGGAGGGGGGCCTGGGAGGTCGCTAGGAAGGCCATGCTAATGAGCCTGGACTTGGTTCCAAAGCAATGGAGAGCAGTGAGTCCTTTTAGAAGGACCCACTTCACCCCTCCTCCAGAAACACATGTGCTTTTGATTCCATTGGGTTCACTAACAAGCTTGCAAGTGGCTTCTGTCAATCAAATCTCATCAGCAAAACCATCAGTAGTTTCATGTAGTAAAGAGCCCAGGGTCTGATATTTGAATCCTTGGCTTCTAGCCCTGGCTACATCACTCACTAGCTGTGGGACCCTGGGCCCATTACAGATGATGTCTCTGTTTCTCCATCTGTAAAATGGGCATAGAAATGGCACTGCCTTCATTACATTGGTTTGAGAGTAAATGAGTTAACGTTTGGAAAGTTCTCAGAATAATAATTAGTATTCTTCTTCATAAGGGCTTTGCGTAATGAATAATAGATACATAGTCAAAAGGATGTGATTGTAACACTTAGCAACCTCCTTCAAACAACATGGAAAAAATGCCCTAGAAAGAACCTTAAAGAGCTCTGAGCACAAAAAAAAAAAAAAAAAAAAAAAAAAAGCAAAAAAAACATGATCAATAAATATATCCTTCAAATTCTTGAAGAAAATACAAGCAAAATTTGCCGAGCCTGGGCAGCAGTTTCATTGAATTATCCTGCCATGCTCTATGGCCCACAGCTCCCAAGGACTTCCTATTTACCTCTTCTTCAGATTCAATGACATATCCTAAAATCTTAGTGTTGATCTTTTTTTTAAAACATTATTTCTACTTGTTTTCTGTTATCCGCAACCCAAACGAATGATGTGTTGTGAGTTTTTTTTCATTTGCATTTTGATCAGAGTTCATGTTTTGTACATAGATATCCAATTAGTTGAAAACGCTGTCCAACCCTTTCGATAGAACTGTGTTCTGTGTTGAACATCAGTGAACTCCATGTGCATGAGTTTATTTCTAGACTCTTTTTATCCACTGATCTATTTGTCTCTATTACCGCTACTATAATGTTCTGAGATTATTATAACTTTAGAATAAGTCTGAAAGTCAGATAGTGTAATTTGTCCAACATTTTTTTTTTTTTGTCAAATTAGTTTTGGGGATTGTAGGTATTTTATATTTCCATATAAAATTTAGAATAAATGTGTCAATTTACACACACACACACACACACACACACACACAAAATCATCTAGCCCTGACAACAGAGCAGAACAGAGCCAAGAAGTCCATTATGAGAAAGGGAAGGGCCACCGGCTATCTGGTGAGTGGTGAGTGGACACATATTGTGACTGTTTGCAGACCTACGAGGCTTCCAGGTGGCACGTCCCAGTAATCTAGGGGCAAGCTCTGGGTGTCATGATATAGCAGTTGTCCTAAAGGCATTCAGGCCCCGGAGAGTCAGGCAGCTGAGACCAGCCCCAACCTAACCCCCACTGTCATGAGTCACCAACAGCATCTTTCGGTACCACTGACACATCCATTCCAACAAACTATCCTCTCCATCCAATCTGACTCACTTGGCGCAAAGAGCGAGTATAAACGCCATGTGATCTGACCCCTCGCATAAAATACATAAAACATGTCATGGTGTTTTCATGACCCTCTGCCAGCAGTGCAGTCCTTTCTCTTTCCCCTCATCTCCTGGTGACACCCACAGCCCCCTAGTGGCCATTTGGTCTTTGAAAACCAAGATTGGTAGAGGTGACACAGAGAGTGTAGGCTTGGGAAAGGCTTCAAAGTTGATCAAACTGTGAGTCCAGGTACCTCTTTAACCCTTAATACTTCCTCGGTTCAAGGTGAGGCTCTGTCTCCCTCTGGCCATCTCAGTGACGCAAGCCCTGCCACTCACCACAGGTGTTAATGGCAAAGTAATTTTGAGGTTTCTGGATGGCGCGAGCATTCCAAGTTTGTAGAACAAACATTGAGTGGGGATCCAAGGTCAATGTTTCCTAAGGATTTTTACTTAATGGCTCTGCTGTCTGAGCTGGCTGGGGAAAGGGCGTCACTGTCCTGTCAGCCTGGCCAAGCCCCTCACGCCAGCTACATGGCAGACACCCTCCACTGTCCTCTCTGCACTCTCGTGACAACCTCTCCCGTCCACGCATTGTCCCAAACTCAACAGAGCAGAAGAGGAGCCACAAGACACCAGGATGTGTGGGAGACGTTCCCACAGCACAACAGAGCAGGAAGGCAGACTTAAGGGCGAGAACGTTCTAGAGCGGTGGTTCTCAAAATGAGCTTCCTGCAGTGCACCCAGGAGTCTGCTAGGAATGTGCACTCTGGGCTCCATCCCAGACCTGCAGAAACCCTGGGGTAGGGGTCCCGCCATCTCTGCAGAATACAACCACCAGAGTCAATGAACGAAAACTTCTCCACAGTGAATTGTGATTTTGTGAAAGCAAAGTCAACCCGTTATTCACACCACAGAGCTCGACAGAACATAAGGCGCATGGGTTGGTCACCTCAGAGAGAAGGTGCTGAGAGTCGAAATGGAAGAAGAAATGTCAAGACAGGACGGGGGCAGGAGGGGAACTGCCTCCACCCTCACATGGGGAGAAGGAAGAGAAGACCAACTCTGCTCCCTTGTCAGGTGGCCCAAAGGCTGTGACCTGGCCTGTGATTTAAGCAGAGAAATTGAAAGATCAGAAAGGAAGGTCCTTTGTAGGTTAAGAAGGAAGGAGGAAGAGGGAAGGGCCACAGTCTGTTACGGAGGAGAGAAAAGAGCGCCTCAGGCCAGTTGGCATGAGACCAGAGAGGGTGTGCTGCGGAGAATATGCACAGCAGTCCTGGGACCCCCTAGTCTTGGGCACCCTCTAAGCAGCCTGGCAAACCACCAGGACACAGAGGATGGAGGAAGATTCTGGATTCTGTCACTGATTGATGTAGGTAAGAGCCAGGACTCTGGCCACTATCTTGTGCAGGAAAAACCATGGAAACCCAGTTCATCAATTTTTTTTTTTTTGTCTTTTTAGGGCCGCACCCACAGCATATGGAGGTTCCCAGGCTAGGGATCTAATCTGAGCTGTAGCTGCCGGCCTTCACCACAGCCACAGCAACGCCAGATCCGAGCAACATCTGTGACCTACACCACAGCTCAGGGCAATGCCGGAGCAACCCACTGAGCAAGGCCAGGGATCGAACCCGAAACCTCATGGTTCCTAGTCGGATTCGTTAACCACTGCACCACTACGGGAACTCCAGTTCATCAATTTTTGTTTCTAGGCTGGGGAGATGGCTGAGCTGCCTGCTTTGACACCATGTGAACAAAGCTTAGCCTATATATCGTCCTGGGAATTTTAGACAAGCCTGAAATTCAGTAGCCTAATGGTCTATCACAATTCCAATAAAGGGGGTCTGACAAGAACAGGGGGTTTGGAACCCATTTAATAGAGTGACCGCATGCTTGGAAGAAACAGTGTTTTCTGTCTGTGGTGCCCCAGCGCCTGGCCTCAGCCTCCCCAGCCTTTGCCTTGTGCTCTTCATGTGACCTCCCCAGGCCAGCTACCCCCACACTCATGGTCTCCTGCCACCGAGCCTTTGGCTTTAAATGCACCCCCCCAGGCTGCACGCTCTTCCTGTCCCCTTCGTGAGTTCTTGCTCCCTAGATTCTCGACCTCTTCAACATCCAGTCGCCCAGTCTCTGACTTGTCCCTTGTGTCTGCGCAGCATTCACGGTGCTCTAATCTGTGCTGCCTGTGAGGATTCGCACACAGAGGGCAAGTCTGGGGTGGGGGGGCGGGGGGGGGGTCCATGTAGACCATCGGGCACCCAGATTTGACCCCAAAGGCACTCCATTTTTACACAACCAGTTATTTCTATTTCCATGCTGAGATTTAATGAATGTAAACTGCTGAAATAAAGGAAATGTCCCTTTATGGTGACTTTGAAATTTTCCTTCAAGTATCTGCTAGGTTAGGGATTTACATCTATGTTTCAGAGAAGCTGAGAAACTACAGGTGCGCTGAAGGCCCAGCCGTCAGTGTTGCGCACCTGCCTAAATGGGGAAGTGACGTGGGGGGTTTCCTGCAGGAGGACGGGTGGAGGGAGAAGGCGTGGAGGCAGCAGAATGGGGTCCATTCACTGTACAGTATTATTATTAATACCAATAATTTATTAATATTTACATTAATCTTACAAATAGAAACAATTTTTAATTCTTACAAACTTATATGAATGTCCTGTCCTATTACTCATTAGGACACTGGTTCAGTTGCTCTAATGACAACAACGATCCCACAAATGGTGACTTAACCAAGAGAAAAGGTTGTGTCTTGCTTGCTTAAATGCGCATGTGTAGGCCGGTTAGGGCTAACTCCATCCAAAGGCATCAAGGAACCAACGTCTTGATACTTGTGGCCTGGGTTACCTCTCCTGGCCTAAGAGGCTGCTTCAGTCCCAGAATCACGTGCAGACCCAAGGATGGAGGCAAGATAAAGGTGTGAAGAGGTGGTCCCCACCACCGCCCCCCACATCTGACCAGCATCTCCCCCCCCTTGACCTGGCCTCATCTCCAGGGCACCTGGAAGGACTTTTAGCTTCAGGGACACTCATGCAGACAGATGATGTCCAGAGGAAACAGACAGGATCATGTCTCTGCTACAACCACCACCCTACTCCATAACCAGAGAGCTCCTAAATTATAAAAGATGACTGACTATGTGTAGAATTCCTTCTCCATGAAGGTGCTCAGTTGTATTGGTCATTTGCCCTTGGGGGTCATTCGTGTCACTCTAGCCTTCCATTGCCACCTTTACTCACCCTAACACTCACCTTCAGGGTGTAAAAAAGTTTGTGTAATGCGACACATGTATTTATTTTGCTTTTTTAGGGCCGCGCCCGCAGCCTATGGAGGTTCCCAGGCTGGGGGTCGAATCAGGGCTGTAGCTGCTGGCCTACACCACAGCCGAGGGAACTCAGGATCCAAGCTGCATCTGCCATCTACACCACAGCTCACAACAACGACAGATCTTTAACCCACTGAGC
Source organism: Phacochoerus africanus (assembly GCF_016906955.1). Classification (NCBI taxonomy): domain Eukaryota; kingdom Metazoa; phylum Chordata; class Mammalia; order Artiodactyla; family Suidae; genus Phacochoerus; species Phacochoerus africanus. The sequence continues at coordinate 33,617,454 of NC_062546.1, forward strand.
AAGGGCCGGGATCAAACCTGAGTCCTCATGGTTACTGGTTGGATTTGCTTCTGTTGGGCCACGAGAGGAACTCCAAAACTTTATGTTTTTAAACATACCTTAACCTTATAAGGTGTTTTTATTCTGAATGTGATACAAGTTCATTTGTAAAATAATTCAAAGACCCAGTTAAGTAGAGAGAAAGAGAGGGATCGAGAGAAAAGAGAAAAGGATAAACATACTGTCATCCATCCCAGGGAGGGTGACTCTTAACTACTTGGGCCATATCATCTTACCACACGTCCATGTGAAATTTTGTTACCAAAAGAAAATTGCAGAATGATAGTATCGATTTGATTTCTTTTGAACACGGCATTTTCTGTAGGAACATTGCTACTATCATAATAAACCATCCTAGGGATCTTTATTTTACTTAATCTCCTGCCATTAAACATGAAAATTTTACCATTGAGAACAATAATCTTTATTTATATCCATGGCTGTTCTTCAAGAACAGCACGAAAGAAGTGGGGAAACGATGTTGTCCACATATGTGCTGTGATTTCTGCTTTGAAATCTCAGATTCTTTGGGCCCTTGGTTGTGCGAAAATAGAACGAGAGGACTGGGGTAAATATTTTATTCCATTTTTTGCATGATCACGTTTCCCAAACTCTCTTTATGGTAATGGGAAAAGAGCTGCATGTGCGCTTCATTCCATCCAAGAAAGAGGATTCTAGAACATTCCACTGCCCTACGTGAAGAGGATCAAAAATATGCAGATTGAAAAAAAAGAAAGAAAGAAGATTGCATGGTGTCCCAAGCTGGGCAGACCACTCTGTCGTAGCTGACGGCTTTTTCCCTTCTCCTATAATCAAGCTTCAAAGGCCCTAACAGACAATGGCTAAGTCGTCCCAGATGACTGCACACACCCAGGGAAGGGCCGGCCAGCTCTAGTCTGCACTAGTGTGAGTAGGGAGGCTCCCTCCGTGTCCACAGGAGGCAGGGTGGGCCTGGCCAGGCCAGGGCTGCAGACATATGGAAGGTCCTGGAAACCTGACAATAGACCTACTGAACAAGCGTGTCTGGGCACCAGCCATGCCACCCGCATGTCCCGGTCACCATCTGTCTGCAGCTGCATCTTGTATTCCTCACCCACTGGAGCCTGGTGCTGCCAGGCACAATGTGAAATCAATTAAGCCCACAGGGCCCATTTTTTCTCGAATCTGTGTTGTAGTTTTTTTCCTTCATGTTCGTGTTGGGCTGCATCGTGGCCAGGTAACCTCACAGGCAGGGGATGCCGCCCTCACTCCCCAGATCTGGCAGGTCATCGGAAGCACTCACCATGTGTTTTTCTTAAAAGCAAGTCCTGTTCTTTAAGAGATACGCATCGGGCGATTGTTCCAAAGAATTCTGAAACTTCCAGAAGAATTTCTCAAAGAATGTTGTTAATGGGGAGCTTTCTAAATCAGGGGCAGTTTACAAAGCTCCTTTTCATACTGAGCTTCTTTTCTGAGCACTCATCTCTTGTGTACATTTCAGTACAACCATGCTGTTAGCGCCAACGGAATCATATCTGTAGTTTGTACAATAAAAACCAACCTTCCGCTGTGCCTTCTGGTTGACGAAAACATTCAGGGAGGCAGCCAAAGCGGTCCTTGCCAATCCATGTATGGCAAAAACGGAAACTCAGATTGGAGAGGTGAAGTCACTTCTTGAAGATCCCATAGCTGGTGGGCAGTAGAAACAGGGGTGGAGCCCATGTGTTCTGACTTCACTGCAATCTCCTCCCCTTTCCCTCTGATGATGTCAAACCAGACTGACCATGGTCCCCATTTTGGGGGGGATCCCTATGTAAGCCTTGTCCCCCAGAATACATTTAGTATGGATGTCCTCTTTTATTTTCTGAAATGACTCCTTTGGGACCAAACGTTCTAGAACAGCATTTTACCCGCTCTGTTTGATGGGGGAGAAGGACCAGAGCAGGGCTGTGAAGACCAAGCAGACCCAAGAATATCTGATTGCACTTCAACTCGTATCTGCTTATGCATCTTTGTTCGGTTTTCCATAAAATGAAGCATGGGCACCACTCTTTAAAGAGTTTGTGAGGAGATCCTGTTGTGGGTCAGTGGTTAACGAATCTGACTAGCATCCATGAGGACACAGGTTCGATCCCTGGCCTTTTTTCGTTCTTCTGTTTTTTTATTTTTTTGTTTTTCTTTCTTATCTATCCTCTGAGTTATTTGAACATTTTTAATATGCCATTTTAACCATTCTATTGTGCATTTTATTGTATCTCTTTGCATAAATTTTGTTGGTTGTTCTAAGTATTACAATAGGAATACTTAAGTTTTCATAGTCAGTTTGGAACCAGAATTTGAACACTTCATTTTTTTTTTTTTTTGGATTTTTGCCTTTTCTAGGGCCGCTCCCCACGGCATGTGGATGTTCCCAGGCTAGGGGTCGAATGGGAGCTGTAGCCGCCAGTCTACACCAGAGCCACAGCAGCATCAGATCTGAGCCGAGTCTGCAACCTACACCACAGCTCACAGCAACACCAGATCCTTAACCCACTGAGTGAGGCCAGGGATGGAACCCACAACCTCATGGTTCCTAGTCAGATTTGTTAACCACCGCGCCACAATGGGAACTCCCGAACACTTCGTGTTAAACGTAGGAAGCCTAACACCTTCACTTTACATGAATATTCACTGAACGCCTAATCAGATAATGTTTACATTTCTGGTTTAAACCATCCAACATATTTTAAAGAATTCAAGAGACTAGCCTATTACCTAGCTAGTTACCATTTCTGTTCCTCCTGAAATTCTGAAGTTTCTGAAGTTCTGAACTCTGTTCCTTAACATCTCCCTATTGTCTGAAGAATATTTTTTAGCAATTCTCTTAATGCAGATCTGATGATAATGAATTCTCTCAGTTTCATTCATCTGAATACATCTTTAGTTAGCCCTCATCCCTGAAAGATATTGTTGCTGGGTATAAAATGTTGATTTCACAGTATTTTTCTCCTAAGCTTCGAAAAATGTTGGATCATGTACTTTGGGCTTTCATGGTTTCTCAAGTATCCCAATATTTGATGCATTATTTTTCCTCTGGTTACTTTTAAGGCTTTTCTTTGTCTTTAGTAATTTAGGAGTTTATTTATGATGTGTCTTATCATGGGTTTCTTTGGGTTTATAACGTTTTGGGTGTGCTTAGCTTCTTGAATCGGAAAGGTTTTTTTTTGCTAAATGCGGGAAGATTTCAGCCATTATTTTTTTCTTTCTTTTTCTTTTTTATACTACACATTTTCTCCTCTCTTTCTGGACTCTGATAACATGAGTACTAGGACTTTTGTTATTATCCCACAGTTAATGAGGTTCTTGACTTTTTTTATCTAAATGTTTCCCATGAGTTCTCTTGTGACACAACAGGTTAAGGACCCAGTGTTATCACTGCTGTGGCATGAGTTTGACCCCTAGCCCTGGAACTTCCACATGCCACAAGGCATGACCAAAAATTTTTTTTAATTTAAAAAAAATTTTTTTTCTCTGTTGTTCAGTTTGGATAATTTTTTTGTTTATCTTCAATTTGCTGACGCTTTTCTCTTTCTTCTCTTTACTGTTATTAAATTTGTTTATTTAATTCATATCTTCTTTATATCTTCTGTTTGCTGAGACCTTCACTTTTTCCATTCATTCAAAGAGTGTTCACAATTGCTTTGAGGGAGAAATTTTATAGTAGCTATTTAAAAATCCTTGTCAGACAATTCAAGCATCTGGGTACTGTCATCTTTTGGTTGTCTTTACTCGTGAGAGCTGAGATTTTCCAAGTTCTTCATGTACTGAGTAATTTTGAAATATATCTTAAACATCATACTTATTTTGCTGCAAAACTCTAGATCTTGCTTTGATCCCTTAGAGAATGTTGATGTTTTTATTTTAGCAGTATTTGATCTGGTTAGATTGTAGTTTGTCTCTTGTGGTCTGTGGTTCCAATGTCAGTTCAGTTTTCAAAGTTTTGTAAGGCAGCTCGTTGGAGAAAGGATAGTTTTTCAACAAATAGTACCAATGAAATTGGACATCCATTTGCAAAAAAAAAAAAAAGAATATAGACACAGAACTTATATTTTTCATAAAATTATCATTGACTTAAATGCAAAATGCAAAACTATGAAATTTTAGAAGCTAACATAGGATAATATCTAGGTGACCTTGACTTTGGCAAAGAATTTTTAGGAACAGTACCAAAAGTAAAATGAAAGAAATAAACTGATAAATTGGACTTTGTTAAAATGAAAACTGCTTTGCAAAAGACCATTAAGAAAGAAAAAGAAAAAAAACAAAGACTGGGAGAAATTATTTGCAAAACACTTATTTGATAAAGGTACTCAACATTACGTCATTAAGGAATTACAAATTAAAACAGCAAAGAGATACCATTACACACTTATTAGAATGACTAAATATTTTTTTTAATGAAAATACCAAGTTCTGGCAAGGATATGGAATAACAGGAACTCTCATTTATTGCCACTGGGAATACAAAATTGTACAGACACTTTAGAAGATAGTCTGGCAGCTTCTTACAAAGCTAAACTTAGTCTTAGCATATGATTCGGCAGTCCTACTCTTTGGTATTTACCCAAAAGAATTTAAAATGCACGTCCATACAGAAACCTCCATGAATGTTTATAGCAGCTTTATTCATTATTGCCAAAATCTTGAAGCAACCAAGACGTCCTTCAAAAGGTAAATAGATAAACTGTGGTATATCCATACAATGGAATGTTATTTAGCCATAGAAAGAAATGAGATATAAAGCCAAGAAAAGACCGGAAGAACCTTAAATGCACATTACTAAGTATAAGAAGGTAATCTGAAAAGCCTTCATCCTCTAGGATTCCAACGTCATGACATTCTGGAAAAGGGAAAACTATGGAGACATAAAAAGATGAGCGGGAGTTCCTGTTTTGGTGCAGCAGAAACAAATCTGTCTGGTATCCATGAAGATGCGGTTTCAATCCCTGGCCTTGCTCAGTGTGTCAGTAATCCAGCGTTGCTGTGAGCTGTGGTGTGGGTCACAGACGTGGCTCAGATCTGGCATTGCTGTGAGCTGTGGTGTAGGCCAGCAGCTATAGCTCAGATTCAACCCCTAGCCTGGGAAATTTCATATGCCACAGGTACAGCCCTAAAAGGTGAAAAAAAAAAAAAGAAAAAAGATGTGTGGTTGCCAGGGGTTCTGGAGGAGGAAGGGAGGGATGAACAGATGGAGACCAGAGGATTCTTAGGGCCGTGAGACTGTTCTATGTGATGCTGTCAAGACAGGTACATGACCTTGTACGTCTGTCCAAACCCACAGAATGCACAACACCAAGAGTGAAGCCTCATATGAAACACACGTGAACTTTAGTTAATAATAATGGATTACTGTTGGTCCATCAACTGTACCAGTCGTTCCGCACCAATGCAAGATGCTTATCATGGGAAACGGTGGGACATGAAGGGGGCCTATGGGAACCCTCTGTACCAACTGCTCAAATTTCTATAAACCTAAAAGTGCTCAAAAAGAAAGGCTGTTGATTAGATAAATTAACTCAGAAGACAACAAAAGCCTCAGCAGTGGTTTTTCACCACCACCCCCCAGAGCTGGTCCAGGACTGGGTGATGCTCCATTTCTCACCAGTGCTCAGCATTTTCCGGTGCTTATTACTCAAGACCCACATGACTTTATGGGTCACTCTCCTGAGCCCCTCCCAGCATGTCTCCTGCATTTCCCAACTCCCAGAGCACCCCCTGAGAACCCCCTTTGTGGCCTCTGATGACAGAGCGGGGACCCTGGCTGTTCTGCTCCTACATGCACTTCTGCACATGCACCTGTGTCGGGGCCTGCAGGAAAAGGGCCGGGATGAAGAGTGACAGTCACCTCCCCACGGTCCAGACACCCCTCCCTCCATCAAGGACACCTGCTTGGTGACTTGAAGACACTTCCTAGTGTCACACTCGTTTAGCAGCACGTGTCAAGCCTGGGCAAAATGACAACATGGAAGCACTGTTCCTGCAGTAAGTGCCCTTCCCTGGGGGTATTCATGAATTTTTAGGAACCGCGCACTTGGGGAAGACACGTGGTCAGCAGGACCTGACTTAGGATCAAATTCACATTTTCTTTCTTTTATAACCATCAGTGACACACAATTGCGTAGCTTTATGAAGAGAATAAAAATCACATTCTCATTTTTAATGGGGTAATCACATCTAAATAAAACAAAGATCTTCGAGGGCATGCATTGCTTCCAATCAATTCCTCAGAAGCAGATGTGCAAAAAAAAAAAAAAAAAGGTTCCAAAATTATTCTGATTGTAATGGCCACCAGAGCATGTTCCAAAAATATAAACCAATGATCATACACTCGTTCCTTTATAATGTTAAATAAGGAGCAGACCATATGTTTACGATTAAATTTGAATTTGGAATTAAGGTCTTTTAGAGACTAAATTGAGTACGAAATCATTAACACAAAATTACCTTTCAAAACCATCACATAATAACTTGAAACATAATACTATGGGTACCACAGAGCTCAAAAGTCTGTGTGTGCGTGGAGGTGAGAGAGAGCTAAGATTTCCTCAGTATCTGCTGGGCTCCAGGCACTGTGCTGGCATTTAGCTACCATGGTTAACTTGCATAGTTCATCATGTCTAAAGAAATACATTGGTATGACCATTTAAAATTATAACTATCATCTATATAAGAAAACTGGATTCACTGTAAAGAGGGGCCATTGGGATTGCAACCTTCAACCCCAGGACCCTTCTACATTAAAAAAAGGTGGGGGGGATAAAGGAAGGAAGTTTCTGTGGGTAAACTAACATCAAGATTTTTTTTAGGGAGTTCCCGTCGTGGCGCAGTGGTTAACGAATCCGACTAGGAACCATGAGGTTGCGGGTTCGGTCCCTGCACTTGCTCAGTGGGTTAACGATCTGGCGTTGCCGTGAGCTGTGGTGTAGGTTGCAGACGTGGCTCGGATCCCGCGTTGCTGTGGCTCTGGCGGAGGTCAGTGGCTACAGCTCCGATTGGACCCCTAGCCTGGGAACCTCCATATGCCGCGAGAGCGGTCCAAAGAAATAGCAAAGACAAAAAAAAAAAAAAAGATTTTTTTTAATGTATTTTTTATTGTTATTTCCCCCAACACACTTTTTTTTTTCCCCACTGTACAGCATGGAGACCTAGTTACACATATATGTAATGGTTATGCATAAGTTATGTATATATACATAATTTTTTCTCCCATTGTCATGCTGCATTGTAAGTATCTAAACATAGTTCTCAGGGCTAGGCAGTAGGATCTCATTGTTAATCTATTCCAAAAGGAATAGTTTGTATTTGTTAATCCCTCCCACTCCCTCCCCCTCCCCCCTGGCAAATATAAGTCTATTCTCCAAGTCCATGATTTTCTTTTCTGTGGAAAGGTTCATTTGTGCTGTATATTAGATACCAGATATGAGTGATAGCATATGGTATCTGTATTTCTCTTTCTGACTACTTCACTAAGTATGAGAGTCCCTAGTTCCATTCATGTTGCTGCCAATGGCATTATTTCGTTCTTTTTTATGGCTAAGTAGTATTCCATTGTGTATATATGCCACATCTTCCTAATCCAATCGTCTCTTAATGGACATTTGGGTTGTTTCCATGTTTTGGCTGTGGTGAATAGAGCTGCAATGAACATGCGGGTCCATGTGTCTTTTTTAAGGAAAGATTTTAAGGTCAGTTCTTTCTCATGTGGAATTTTACTGAACTTGCCAGAGGTACTCACTGAATGACTCTGAAGTCTGTAAATTGTCCTGGTGCACCAATAGTTAACTCTAATCTCCCAGAGGGAACCAGGAATCACTAAATCTTGCTGTCATGTGACATTTGCGGACCTTTCCCACATTCTACTGAAAAGCACTGAAGGTGAACAGAGAACAGCCCCCAGTTGTCTTTAGGTTTTCTGGAGTTCTCCTGAGATGGGTGATAGTACTCAGGCATCCTCGAGGCATAGGGCCTTATCGGTGTGTCTTCTTCAAGGTCATGCCTCTGTTGACCTAGACAGGCACTGCATCTTTGGAGTCAACATGCCAAAGATGCTACACACGGATTTGGCCAGTTTCTCCAGCACCTAACATAGGGAGATATCACACCCCAATAGGTGCTTTCACTAACTCTTCAAAGTCCTTCAGAGCTCCCACCAGGAGAAAAAAAAGAAAGAAAGAAGGAAAGAAGGAAAGGAAGGAAGGAAGGAAGGAAGGAAGGAAGGAAGGAAGGAAGAAAGTTAAGTTTGCATTTACCATGAGGAGTGAAGGAATGTTTATAGAAGATGGCCACATGAGAGACCTCAGCTGTTACCTGGGCGCCTGTGACAGGAAGCTGGCTGCCACCTGCTGTTACCTACCTGCCATAGCCAAGGGCTTTCCCATCGCTCCTGAAAAGACTCGCAAAGCCAGGGCAGTGGTCAATTCTGAGGAAATCATCACGCAGGATCCTCAGCTTGGCCACTGCGGCTCAGCAACCCCATCCTCCCACCCAAAAAGAGAAGCTCAGAAAATTACATTTCCCCTGCTGGTTGTGAACCAAACACTCAAGCCCGGCCAGGCTTTATTCCTTTGCTCTCAGAAACAGAAGGAAATTCTCTCACCACACACTGACATCATCAGGAGTCTCGAACACATTTTGACTTGGAGCCTTTTACTAATTGTCACATTTTAGAAACAGAAACATGGAAAATTCATCCCCTTTTTCTTCCACGTTTCAGACTGGCGTTTTATCTGCTGCCTTTCCAAGCTTTGATCTAATAAGAGTGCTTTTGTTTCTCATCCCAGAAATTGTGTGTAAAATTATAACTAATCCCATCCACTATGTTTCTTTACAAATTAAATTAATTATGTAAAATTGCCGGCTTCCTTTGTCCCTTCTTTCCCAAGGTTTCTCTTGCTTAGCAAGATCCAGCTTCTCTGGGCTCTTCTTATAGAACAAGGCAAATCACCATCTCTACCAGCTTCAACCCACATCGATACTTCCTTTAGACACTTGGGTACATATACATACACTCCCAACCTCCAAGGAAAACCAAAGCTAAAGGTCAACTCAGTCTATGTCCAGTGCCACAGGTCACTGAGGAGCCCATTATTAAAGTGGGGGAGAAGGAGGCAGAATAACTAATCCCATGGCGCCCTTGACCAATACTGCTTAACACCGAGTGGCTAGAACACGGGCACCTAGTTTTAGAACAACCCAATTTTCCCCTACCTCTGTTTACAAGTCTTGTTTAGGGCTGGCCAAACACAACTACTTAACTGAGCGACATTTTTTTCCAGCCTTCAAGAATCTTGTTAAAGGGATTCATAATATTTCCTGGATATGAAAATGAAATAATTCTTTCAAAATAACATTTTGATGAGTGGAGTGTAAATGAATTAGAAACACACGGATTAAATTTCCCTTGAAATACACTTGGGTTTCAAAATTAAGGGAAATTAACTTCTCCAAATGTGTTTTCAATTTTGCCTGACCCCAAGAGTTTGATGCATGGTTTGACCTGGTTGGCTTGATGCCAGTTTTGCCTATCCTTATCATGGGTTTTGCCTGAGAAAACATTTTATTTCTAGGTCCCTGGGTCTTTCTGATGGTCAATAGTGTTACTAGCCTTATCTGTAGGACCCAGCCCATTTTTATAAATATTATCCTGGTGAAATCTGCAGTTTTGAAATGGTCACCAAGCCTAGCCAACAGCCCTCTGATTTTATCCAGCTTTGGGTGGTAGAAAGTTCAACCCATCAGGGACCTTATGAAACCTCTGAAAATGTTTTGATCTTTGATAACAAGTGATTTACATTCTCTTGAGGAGCAGATGAGAAAGGCTGAGAATATAAGATGTTCTTTGGGAGTTCCCATCTTGGCGCAGTGGAAATGAATCCAACTAGGAACCATGAGGTTGCAGGTTCGATCCCTGGCCTTACTCAGTGGGTTAAGGATCCGGCGTTGCTGTGAGCTGTGGTGTAGGTCGCAGACACAGTCCAGATCTGGCATTGCTGTGGCTGTGGTGTAGGCTGGCAGCTGTAGCTCTGATTCAACCCCTATAGCCTGGGAACATCCATATGACACAGGTGCGGCCCTAAAAAGCAAAGAAAAAAAAAGTTCTTTAGTGACAAAGCAACAGGAAATTTTGAAGATTCCTAATGTTTTCACCCAATAGTTTTAAATGTCTCATATCATGTTTGTTAGGTAGATAGGTAGATATTAACAGATTTTTTTTCCTACTGAACAGGAAACAAAGTATAGATAACATATACCCAGAAGGTCATTGCCATGGAGAACTTTAGTGACCACCTTCCTTTGTCCTTAAATAGATATTCTTCTCACATAGGCCACTGTGGTATAACAACATCAAAGCAGATAATCTTGAGGCCAGTAAGCTCCTTAAGCACTGGCTTTGGAGAAGAACTTGCTGTTGGAACCTCTCTGAGTTCCAGAAGTATAACCTGGTCTTGGGATCATGACTTTTCTAATCTTGTGGGCTCTGCTTTCAAGACAGAAAAAAATAGTACTTGTGTAGCCGGCAACCACAGCCAAGAGTGGATCGGGGGCCTCTCTTTTCTAATTCCAAGTTCAGCCTAGCCAGGAATGGAAAGCAGGGAGTAGGGGACAGGACCCTGGTGATGATATGAGGCAGTGAAGTGGGGAGGTGGGACAGCCAGAGACAGCAGGGACAGAAGGCGTGGGGCAAACCATGTCTCCCCCCAGCTCCTGTCAATCACTGGGATGGAAGGAGCACTGTTATCCCCCAGCCGTCACCACCTCCTCACCTGGCTGTGACCATGAGAGAAGGTATTTGGCAGAGACAAGGGGTCTGATTGGAGTGGTCTCTGATGTTGAAATAACCTCTAGGGCCAAGAAGGAGCCACTCCTGTCTGGAATGGTGTGACAGCTCATGGACACTTACCCGACATTCAAGTGTCTTTGTAATGCTTTGGTTGAACAGCCAGCCAGCCAATCCCCCAAGGCCAAGCCAGCTCCAGGCTCTGTACTTTTTCCTTATTCTTCTTTCTTTTCCTATTTTTCTCTTCCTCTTCCTTATTCTGCATCCTATAGAAGCATCCTGCCTTTCACCCCATCTTGCAGTTCTCTGGACCCTCAGGGATGATGGATACTGCCCCCGTGGTGAGAATAAAGTCTGTGTGTATCATCTAAATTGTCCTCTTTAATCATGTTAACACTGCTAAAGTGTCCTGGGTAGGACACGTCATTGCTCGCTACAGAAGGCTCTGGGTGGAAAATGTCTCCTGTCATATCAGCGAACGAAGGAGGTTGCAGCCATCAACCCATCAACCATCAACCACTGAAACCGCCCCCACTGTGCACCCCAAGGGGATGCAGGGTGGAGAAAAGCAGGACACTGGCCCCAAATAGCTGAGGTACACATCAAAGGGATGCTTTCAAAGAGCCAAGACTCTTGCAAGTTCCCATATATAGAAAAGCGCTAAATTCACTAACTTGAGATGTTTGGTTTTCTATAACTAACAGAGTCTTTGATGTTCCGACTACCTGGTTTTCCTTCCCAAAACTCCTACCTATGTGTCCTGGCTCCTCCCTGACGTCTTCAGAGCCACTGCTCAGAGCCACCTGGGAGACTATCTTCCAAGCTTAAGTTCTCAGTGTTGTCCCTCGGATAAGACATGATTCTCAACTTTCAGGTTGTGCATGTCTTTCAGTCGAGAAGGCTCTTAGTCCATGAGGCTCTCACATCCCACCTTTTCCTGCTGGAATGCTCTCAACCTGTGAAAGGTAGTCCGAATAGGCCTCTTGTCTTCTACGAATCTTGTATTATTGAAGAGGTATCCCTTTTGTGCCTTCAAAATTTTCTGAATTAATAGACTTTTTTCCCCGCATCCATGTGGAAGTGATCACTTAAAAATAGTGGCTTTGACCTTGAAGACCCCATCCTAGGCTAGTTCCTAAATAATCCATGAAGTTACTGCAGCTCTGCCCAGCCCTCACCCCAATTTGCATTAGGTATAGATCCTCCCGAGGTGGCAGGGTGACCATGAGGTCCCAGCTTGGGGGTTGACCTTTGGGGAGTGTGACTGTCTCTCCCCAGCATGTCATGCCTTAATTTAGAGTCCCAGCCTGGGTACCAGATGCCTCAGAAAACTCCAACTGTTTCCCAGGTAGAAACACCGCATTAGTTTCCCCAATTCAACTGCCCAAGAAAGTACAGGGCAACCCCAAGTACATACTCTGGGGACCAGGCTCCCAGAGCAGAGGTATTTTGTGGGGGACCAACTGGGAAAGACATGGGGCCTCTCTACCTCCTCCCATCTCAGAGTCCAGGTCAGGCTCATATCTGCGTGTTCCTTCCATGAATGTGGGCTCACCTGGACCACACCTCAGTTTGGCTGTGCAGGATCCCACATGGCAAGAAAGTCTAGTAAATTAGAAACAGAAGCTAAATAACTGCAGAAAGAGCCTGGCCACCCCCTGACCACACTGACCCTCATCAGTAAGCTTCCAGCAGAAGACACCCAACAAGCCAGGTACAGACATAGACAAGAGAAAAATCGGTGGCCCCTTTATTAAAAAGAGAGAATATGCCTGCTACCACCACTGGCTCCGTGAGCTAATTCTCCAGGGGAGTGGCCCCCAAGGGGTGGTCCTAAATTAGCAGCTTCTGCTCCAGTTGGAACTTTGGTCAAAATGCACATCTCTGGCCTCCCCCCCCCAGACCTACGGAGCAGAAACTGGAGAAGGATGGAGCCCGGGGATCTGTGTGTTGCTCCCCCAGGGGGTTCTGATGCTTGCTCAGGCTTGAGATTCACGAAAGAACAAGGGATGAATACAACTTAAGGCTCTCGGTTGTATTTAGTGATATAAGGAGTGAAATCAACAAGGAGGTAAAGTTCACCCACGGTATCACCATGCTTCTTCAGAATTAATTCCTTTGTTCCCAGAGATCTGAGTTGTATTCAGGTGATCCAAACCAGATGTGGCTCAACCCAGAGGGACTCCATCAATCATTCAGAAGCTTGGGCGGAGGTCTCCTGGAATCCACTCGGCCACCAGGTACCCATTATCCCACTTCTGGGCCCTGGATGGCAACTTTCCCCATTTTAGGATTAGCATGGACACTTTCCTATCCTCTCTGGACCATGCCAGTTTATGGAGCTTACCCCCAAAAAACTCTCCCCATAACTAAACAGAACTGACTATGATAAAAACCAATAATTAACCCAAATGAGGATGACACACCAATGGTCAATATCCACATACCATCAGCTTCCTCACTTTGTTGCAGGTTAACCGACTCTTTTTTTTTTTTCCGTCTTTTTGCCTTTTCTAGGGCCGTTCCCACGGCATATGGAGGTTCCCGGGCTAGGGGTCTAATCAGAGCCGGAGCAGCCAGCCTACGCCAGAGCCACAGCAACACAGGATCCGAGCCGCGTCTGCGACCTACACCATAGCTCACAGCAACGCCAGATCCTTCACCCATTGAGCAAGGCCAGGGATCGAACCTGCATCCTTGTGGTTCCTAGTCGGATTCGTTAACCACTGAGCCATGACGGGAACTCCAAGGTTAACTGACTCTTTATACAATTATGATTTGTGTGGGAAACTACAGAGAAGAGTAAGTCCCCTTCCCCTCCCTCCCCCCCCGGGGGGGTGGGCGGATGTATCAGCTAATATAGGACTTCTCAAAATGCAAAGTGCGCTTGAGGACCCTGGACTTCTTGCTGAAATGCAGATTCTGATTCAGGACATCAGGGGTGGGTCCCAAGGATCTGCATTTCTAACCAGCCCCCCCAAGAACGCTGATGCTGCTGGTCCACAGACCACCCTGAGTACCGAGATCTAATGGAAATGTCTAGATGGTACAGGTGCAAACGCCTTCACTCTTGATCTTTAAGTAAAATATGATATTGCCACTCTTAGCAACGAGGTGAAGAGGTTAAAAACACATCGAAGTATATCGAGTTTGCTAAGGAAAACTGGGAAAACGTAACTGTATTGAGTGAGATCAAGAGGGGGGAGAAGCAATTCTTTGATAGCCCAGGGGTATAAACCCAAATGATCAATCGCTGTAACTCAGGGTGAAAGTGAGAGGCCAGGACCTTCTTGGGTGACACCACTGGCCTTGGGCTTGCCGTGTTTACATTTATGATAAGACCATCTCAAGAAAAGTCCCAAGAATGTGCTTTTTTCAAATTCTCGTGCCCAAGATGTCTATATGTTGACACATATTTTATTGTGTTGCCATTCTTTCAGAACCTCCCAAGTTTCATTTTGACTTTTCATAATTTAATCAATTGCACTTTTCCGTTTAACCCTTCCCGTGTCCTTCCTTTTCCCAAACAAGTCCCCAGCTTAATTCCCCTTGCTCAGCTTCCCACGCCTTTTCCTGCATCCCTGGGGCATCCGGTCATCAGATATTGGACTGTGGGGTGACAGTGGCCCCACTTCTGGTCTCCTTGATCTTTGTAATGGCTGCAGGATCTGTGTAATGGCTGCAGTTCTTTCAGAACTCCCCAGCCCTCGCCTTGTTCATCTGAGATGAGAACACTGGCAGCATCTGTCTCCCAGAGGTCCTGCTGGGCACTAGCTCACCCTGAAGCACAGATGCAAGTTGAGCGTGTGATAAGCACACAACACTTTATTGTTATTGTTGTTGCATCAACACTTCTCCACACACAAGGGGGTGACAGCTACTCTTCAGACACAGAGGAGATTTTTTCTCACTTAATCTGGTTAACAGAGAATAAATAGGTCTAAAGTGGGTGTGGTGACTGCTGACAAAGACGCCATCCTTTATGTAAACTCTTCATCCTCCTTCCTTATTTCTAGCCTTCCAAGCTGCTAATACATTCACCAGATTAGCTCAGGGATCCAGCAGCCAGAGCTCGCTCAACCACTAATCTTGCGGTGCCCTGGTTGGAAGCTTGAAAGTAATGGGAGCACATGTGTAAGATAGGGTTACATTCATAAAATAGGTCTCGCTGCAAATGTTGAGGTTTGCAGTCAAGGCTACAGCCTCCTCCATGCATGCCTGATTACGAGAACAGTTAAAATGTTTATTTCTTTTATTCGCAGCTATTTCTCAAATTATTTATATCCAATGGTATAATCCCCAAACAGAAAGATGGGTCTGCCCCGCACACACACGGTTTCAGGAGTCACTTCATGACTGATAACCTTTAGGATGTGAATAGTTCACGGCCCTTACCTTCCTGTGTATGTGATACTTCAGTTGAAAATAAACAAGGACATAATAGCTCTACTTCCCCAATAAAATGCACTTGGGGAGTTCCCACTGTGCCACAGTGGGTTAAGAATCCCACCAGCGGCTTGAATCATTGCAGAAAAGTGTGTCTGATCCCCAGCCCAGAGCAGTGGATTAAAGGATCTGGCGTGGCCACAGCTGTGACCTACACTGCTTGGGTTAAGTCCCTGGCCCAGGGACTTCCATATGCCCCAGGCATAGCCATTAAAAAAAATGCATTTGGATTTTTACCCACTGTATATCATATATGATGGATATAAAATCATTTGATCACATCTTAAAATGTAAGGTTAGCTTCATGGCTCAGGGAGTCTATAATTGCTTTAGCAATGCTGGTGCCAACACAGGGCCTCACATGCATATTCAAAATAATTATCTGAGTTGCCGTCGTGGACTAGGAACCATGGTTGTGGGTTCGATCCTTACCCTTGCTCAGTGGGTTAATGATCCGGCGTTGCCATGAGCTGTGGTGTAGGTCGCAGATGCGGCTCGGATCCCGCATTGCTGTGGCTGTGGTGTAGGCCGGCGGCTGCAGCTCCAATTAGACCCCTAGCCTGGGAACCTCCATATGCCACAGGAGCAGCCCTAGAAAAGGCAAAAAAAAAGACAAAAAAATAATAATAATAATTATCCCCCGTGACTTTCATTTTTTTTGTAAAATGTGATCATTTCACCAGAGCTCAACTGAGATACAGTTTTCCTTTGCATTGTTCATGAATTATCAGCTTGCCAAGCTATGGGAGTAAAAATGGACCCAAAACATTTTTGAAAAACTGCTTGCTGGTATGAAAGCAAAATCTACACACACCCTGTGACTCAACAATTCCACTCCTAGGATTTTATCCAACAAAATTGCAAACCAAATTTTCATATTTGGTTCATATTTCAACCAAAGATGTGGATGAGAGGGTTTGCTTCAGCATTTTTGAGATAGTCCCAAACTAGAAAATACTCAAAATTGATCATCATGAAATAAACAGACTGTGATTCAGTCACATCACTGAATACTATATAGCCCTGAACAAGAATGACCTCCGACTACGTACAACAAAGTGGGTGAAACTCATGCATTGTTGAATGAAAAAAGCCACATCTCAGAGTATGTTGTATATAAATAGCAAAATGAATCCATGTGTGAGAAGTCAGGACCATAGTTACTATTGAAGGGTCCTGCCTAGAAGGGACTCGGGGAAGGAATGGTCTGTTTCTTAATTTTATTAAAAACTTAAATCTTTTTTTTTTTTTTGCTTCTTAGGGCCGCACATGCAGCATATGGAGGTTCCCAGGCTAGGAGTCTAATTGGAGCTACAGCTGCTGGCCTATGCCACAGCCATGGGAATGCCAGATCCGAGCCAAGTCTGCAACCTACACCCCAGCTCACAGCAACACCGGATCCTTAACCCACTGAGTGAGGCCAGGGATGAAACCCACAACCTCATGGTTCCTAGTCGGATTCATTTCCGCTGTACCACGACGGGAACTCCCTAAATACTTAAATCTTAATTAAATACTCAATAGTATTTAATTTGTGAAAATCTATTGAGCTGTACATTTTTCCTAAAAAATTCCATTTGACAATTTCCCCAGTGGTACCTACCAGCATCATGGGCTCAGGATCGATCTGACTTTGTTGGCTGCACTGTTCAGTTGACCCAGTCTTGTGGCCTTGCTCACTCATCTTCGCAGGAGTCAACAGGGTGACCTTGACTTCTGACCATCCTCCATCCCTGCCTAATCGGCTACCAGAGGCATCAAAGTCACTCCCCCACCAGAAATAGTCATGCAATCTCTTTGATAGTCGAAAAACCCAGAGGAGCAAAAGTTTCACAAGGTCTTAGAGGACTGAACGGCTTTGCAATAAATCATTTTTCTATCTACTCCTTGCAATTCTCACCACCATTTTTCTATCATTGTCTTGGAGACAGGGTGAAATTTATACAGATGTCAGTCAAATGCTAGTTGGCAAATCAATGAGGCATTCCAAGGGGTAAGAAGCAACACTCTTGGCAAAGCCCTGCACAGGCTCATCAAGTTTTTGTTGCGGCTGCTGATTTTGCTACTGCTGCTGCTGCTCAAACAGCTTTTGGAACTGAAACACACGTCTTTGTTCATCTTTGGGCAAGGCCTTGAGCAAGACTGTTGAGAGGCGTGGCATTCATAAACAGCAATGAAGGTCACCATCAGCTAAATGCTCTTTTTCTCAGCGAGTTGTTTTCTGGATGTTCCATAGCATCCTATAGAGAGACTAGAAGACATCCTTATCTTAGCTGAGTCAACCAGCTCTACCTTCAGTATCCATCATGGTTCTGGCCTTTCTCTTTTCCTTTCTCTTAGCCATTGTGTTTCATCTCCCATAACCTCCTAAGAGTCTCTTTCTGTTCTTCATCCTTGCACCCAAATCCATGGACACAGTCAGATGTGGCAACACAAAGAAGAAAGCTAAGAGAATTTCAATCTGCGTCCATGTGTGCTCATCATATCAACAGCCACTAAACACGGTGTGTTATTTAGAATCCAACAGAAGACACTGATTCTGGCCTACAGGTCCAATTTACCCAAATATACTATCCCTCTGAAAATGAAATGTTTGTCTTCCACTATTTTTTAAACTGTTACATGCTTAAAACATTCCAATGTCAGCTGCAGGATGCTCTATAAAAAAATCTATAAATGGAATTATTATTATTATTATTGTTATTATTATTATTATTATTATTATTATTATTTTACTTTTTAAGGCTGCATCCGAGGCATATGGAGGTTCCCAGGCTAGGGGTCTAATCGGAGCTGTAGCCGCCGGCCTACACCACAGCCACAGCAATGCAGGATCTGAGCCAAGTCTGTGACCTACACCACAGCTCACAGCAACACCAGATCCTTAACCCACTGAGCGAGGCCAGGGATCAAACCTGCAATCACATGGTTCCTAGTCGGATTTGTTTCTGCTGCACCACGACAGGCACTCCCTATTTTTAATATTGTCTATTCAACCAATATTTATTAAGTGCTGAGTATGTATCAGGCACTGTTCCCTGAAAATGCAACAAGAAAAAAAGAACTTTTATTATCTGGCTCCAACACATGGCCCATTAAGAAGAGTAGGAGGTTGTCTTTCTGAGAGGATCACCATCTCGGATTCAACTTGCAAACCCTCTGGGAACCTCCCAGGTCAGGAGTCTAGGCAGCTGGCCCAGGCAGGACAATTTCGGCACTCAGATTAGAGCCGACAGTTTAATCAGATGACCTTGCATCTTCTGCCCTAAGTTCTTGAAACAAAAGACAGCTGTGCCCAAATGCCAAAAAGTTTTCAGGATCATGTGGTTGCCCAAGTCAGGAACACATGCTGCTCAGGAGTGGACAAAATTTGAAGAGCGGAAGCACTTAGCTGGAGTCAAAAAATATCCATCAATTAACCAGTGGAATCCTCCTTCAGAATGAACCTGATGATGGGAGCATCTGTTTCCTGGCTTCTCTTTGCCTTCCAAGCCCTGGTTCTGGAGGTGTAGGTGATTTACCCCAAGTGGCAGCTGAGGAATTTTGCCAAGTGCAAAAAAAAAATCAAATGACACTTCAGGGGTTCCTGGTGTGGCACAGCAGAAACGAATCCAACTAGGAACCATGAGGTTTTGGGTTCGATCCCTGGCTTCACTCAGTGGGTTAAGGATCCAGTGTTGCCATGAGCTGTGGTGTAGGTCACAGACACGGCTCAGATCTGGCATTGCTGTGGTTGTGGCGTAGGCCAGCGGCTATAGCTCCGATTAGACCCCTAGCCTGGGAAGTTCCATATGCCATGAAAGCTGCCTTAAAAAAAAAAAATACAAAAATACAAAAAAAATGACACTTCAAGTTGTATATGCAAAAATACTAGTGGGTGAGCATTATATCGGATGTGAGAACTGTGACTGGTTATATCTTATGAAAATATTTTCAAAATATTTTGCTAAATTTTTAGAAAATTCGATTTTAAATGTCAGCTTTATTCAAACAATTTAAAAGATTGTACAGGGCAAATCTATGATAATGGTGCTGACATGTTTGGTAAAGAAAAAGATATAAGGCCATAAAATTTGGCTGAAAACCAGAAGTGTTCCTTGTGCCATGCGAGGCACATGGTTTGAATTTGTTACTATGAGACATGCTCTCAGCTGGGCCAATAGCAATGACATTCTTCGGAGTGATTCAAAATTGTATATGACATTTTCTGGACTTGCCCCAAGATAGAACATCTTGATGAAACCCTATCAATTCTGACTTTATGACTCCTTTTGGTCACACAAGGGGTAGGCTGACTGAAGGCTGATAAAGAAATCAGATTTAATTCAGATGAGATATAAAATGTATCTAAGTGCAGTGAAAAGCAGAAGATGCCCAAATAAAAGGAGAATTATGATCTTTGGAAGAAAATGGAATTAATTTTGAATGCACACTCTCTAGCATTATTTCATCTGAATTGTGGTTACTGTTAATGTTAGCAATAGCAAAAACAGGTCCGCGTTGGCTGTTTTCCTTTATGAAGGATTTTTTTTTTTTTTTTGGTCTTTTTGCCTTTTCTAGGGCCGCTCCCATGGCATATGGAGGTTCCCAGGCTCGGGGTCGAATCGGAGCCGTAGCCACCGGCCTATGCCACAGCCACAGCAACTTGGGATCTGAGCCACGTCTGCAACCTACACCACAGCTCACTGCAACGCCGGATCCTTAACCCACTGAGCAAGGCCAGGGATTGAACCCACAACCTCATGGTTCCTCGTCAGATTCGTTAACCACTGCGCCACGACAGGAACTCCTAAAATAATTTTTGATAAAATAAAAGTGCATGTGAACTATGTCACAAAGTAGCCTCCCCCAAAAAAGGGAAAGAAATTCAAGTAAGGAAACAAAAAAATTTGCATTTATGAAGGGGAAGTAAAATGAGTAAAATTGTGCCAAAACAAATTTCTAGCGAGGACTCTATGGACACTATAGTGTTGCTTAAAGAATAATTTCAATCAAAGTTTTATTGAAGAAGAGTCGATGTACAAAGTTTTGCTACTTTCAGGTATACAGCAAAGTGATTACATTTTATATGTAAATATGTGTGGGTGTGTTCTTTTTCAGATTCTTTTTCCTTATAGATTATTATAAGATACTGAATATAGTTCCCTGGGCTCTGCAGCAGGTTCTTATTAAAGATCTATTTTATATATAGTGTAGTGTGTAAATATTAATCCCAGACTCTTAGTTTATCCCTCCTCCCTCCATCCTGCCCCCTTTGGTAACCATAAATTCATTTTTTTTTAATCTCTGTGAGTCTATTACCATTTTATAAATAAGCTTATTTACATCTTTTTTTTAGACCGCACATATGTATGATACCATATATATATCTTTCTCGGCCTGACTTCCTTCACTTAGTATGGTAATCTCTAGGTCCATTCAAGATTTCAATAAATTGAACAATGGATGGCTTTGGGGTTTTATTTTCTTTTTTGCTTATTTTATTATTATTGGGGGGGGGGCACACCAGCGGCATGTGGAAATTCCCAGGCCAGGGGTCAAATCAGAGCTGCTGCCACTGGCCTATGCCACAGCCACAGCAATGCTGAATTCGAGCCGCATCTGGCAACTACACCACAGCTCAGGGCAATGCCAGATCCTTAACCCACTGAGCGAGACCAGGGATTGAACCTGCGTCCTCATGGATACTAGTCAAGTTTGTTACCACTGAGCCTTGACAGGAACTCATGGGGGGTTTTCTTTATAATATCCCAGCACTGAAAAATTTGAAGGAAGAATCTGAGAACCATAACTTCACTGCATGGATCTAGATATCGCTAAAGGAAGTGAAAATTTTGATATGTGATAGCAATCCATGTGATAACATTAAATATACTCTAATAATGATAATAACATATCATGGTGGCAGCAGGACAATATTTGAACTTGACATGACAACTTATTATTATTAAATAATAAATATAAATTGTGCCAAAACAATTATTTGAAGAATTGTATTATTTGAAGAATTGTATTGTTTGAAGAATTGTAAATATTATTTGAAGAATTGTATTAAAAATACATTTCTTGGCCTTGATAAAGGAAAGCCTTATATTTGAAAAATTGTATTAAGCACTATTTGAAGAATTGCATTAAAAATACATTTCTTGGCCTTAACAAAGTCCCTCAAAATTGAAATTGTTTTTAGGAACCTATTGAAGAACCAGGATGACTGGATAACCTTTGCAATGTAGCATTATTTTCTATAAACACAACTATATAAAAACCTTGACTTGAAAAAATAGGATTAGTGACTTTACTGAAATGAAGGTGGGAAAATTTTAAGAATGAATAATTTATCATGTATGAAGTGCGTGTGTCTTTGTTTTATTACACATCTAAGTATCTGGTAAGAGCATAACAATAATTAAATTCAATCATCTTGGATGGTTTGCTGACGTTTGGTCACATAAAAGCCGTGGTTTACACATATTTTCTATTTTACCATTGAGAAGATGTATTCATCACTGTGGAAGAATAGAAACTGTTTCACTGAACAGCTCGATGGTTAGATTTATAACCTTTCAAAATTGTTCCCATGGCAGGTGGACCTGGGACCCCCGTGTGCACCCCTCCCCCAGCCTCACCTGTGTTAGGGGAGGAGCTAGTGAACATTCAAGGAAACAAGATGCACCTCTTATCATTGGAGACTTTCATCCTTCACGTTAGAGATGCAAGAAATAGCAAAGCAAGCATCTAGAGATATCCACAAACACCTGGGCAACCGGATGAAAGATCAACTAGCAAGCCTGTTTGAAAATATAACCAGAAAAAATTTTTAAATAAAAACTAAAGGAGTTCCCCATCGTGGCTCAGTGGTTAAAGAACCTGACTGGTATCCATGAGGACTCGGGTTCCATCCCTGGCCTTGCTCAGTGGGTTAAGGATCTGGCATTGCCCTGAACTGTGGTGTAGGTCACAGACACAGCTCAGATCCCGTGTTGCTGTGGCTGTGGTATAGGCCAGGAGCTGCAGCTCTTATTGGACCCCTAGCCTGGGAACCTCCATATGCCCCGGGTATGGCCCTAAAAACACAAATAAGTAAATAAATAAATAAAAATATTACTAGAGGTTGTATAGAAGAATACTGGCATAGAAGCCTGGCTTTAGATGTCCTACCTGTCTGGCTGCCAAAAGGCCTCTGGCTTCCAGGTTTGCTGCCCTGGCAGGGTCCCCAGGTGCCGTCCCCCACCACAGCCCCTCCTACCACAGCCACTCCTCACTCCCCCAGGCCCTGGCACCTTCCCTCCTCCTGCTGCAGCCAGAACAAGCTCACCCAGACGCCCAGGCTCCCCCAGGCCTCCACATCCTCAGACCCTCAGCACCCCCAGATCTCCAGACCCCTGGACCCCCACACCTTCAGAACTCTAGACCCACAGACCCTCAGATCCTCAAACCCATGGATTGTCAAAACCTTAGACTCCCACATCCTCAGATCCCCAGGACCCCAGGCCCCCAGTCCCCCACATCCTCAGACCTCAGACTTTCAGCCCCCTAGATCTCCAAATGCCCACATCCTTAGATCCTCGGTCCCCCAGGCCCACACACGTTCAGCACTCCAGATCCAAAGGGCCACAGACTCTCAGATCCTCAAACCCACTGATTTTCAGATCCCAGACCCCCAGAGTTTCCGGATGCAAGGTTTACCACTCAGTGCTGGGATAGATTTGCTCGGTGCATTTACCCACCCAGGTAACCTCCCCAATCGTGTCTACCTGGACATCTTTTTTTTTTTTTCTTTTCGGTCTTTTTGCCTTTTCTTGGGCCGCTCCCGCTGCATATGGAGGTTCCCAGGCTAGGGGTCGAATCGGAGCTGTAGCTGCCAGCCTACACCACAGCCACAGCAACGTGGGATCGTTAACCCACTGAGCAGGGGCAGGGATCGAACCCTAGTCGGATTCGTTAACCACTGCGCCACAACGGGAACTCCTACCTGGATGTCTTCCAGAGTCTTTAACACAGAGGAGGAGTCAGAGATGGGAATTTCAGGAGTTCCCAGCCGGGCTTTTCAGAGCTCCTAAATCTCGCCCCAGCAGCTCTCAAAGATGGGGCCATTAACCCAATTCCCCAGGATTCTGGGTACGTTGCAATCAAGGAACAGACACAGGATGAGCAAAGCCCCAAATCAGAATAGGCCTCGCACGCTGGTGTCGCACATCTGGCACCCATTTGGTGCGTGGAGAGAAGAGAAGAGACGGTGAGTGAGAGAGAGAGAGAGACAGGCACTCCCGAAGTCAGGCACCCTGGTAGTGCAGGTCGCCCATGTGATCTTCCACTGCTCCTTTTCCCAGAAACCCGCCCTCCTTTCATCAAGAATTTTTGAAACATACGGATCCAAAACTGGCAGTGTGCAAGGTTAAAAGTTGGCTCAAAATGTCAAAACCCTAAAGTCGGATGGAGTTCTGAACCCCACGAAACTCGCATTCCATCCAAAAAGTCATCTGACTTCATCACCAAATACCCTGGGCTGTATGTACCACAGGGTTCCTGGTAATTGTACATCAAAGATCTTGAAACTTTGGTTTTCTGGAATTATACAGCCCCCATGCCCGTCACACCATCATAATTCACTACTTATTCACCCCATTCTATAGATGGGAAGATCCTTTTCCCCCGCCATTATTCCATCCTGGCTTTTGGCACGCTCGGATTTGCAGAGGTCACTCCCAACATGAAGGCATGTGGTTACGCAAGCCTGGCTAATCCTGCCCGTGTCCTTCCAACCCACGAACATGGTTCTTATTATCAACTCAACATCGCTGGCGAGCACCAGTGTCACTGGAATAAAAATAACTTGGACTAAAAACGATGATTAAGAAAAGCAAAAAGCTTTTTCAGTAAAGCTGTAGCCAGCGACATTATGATTTCCCTTTGTTTCCGGATCAAACAGCCCAGAGATCAGCATCAGAACATTTCTTAAAATGCTTTGCAGTTGTATAATTTCCTGCAGCTGCCTTGCATGTTAATGATAATGCATTTAGAACAAATTGCTCTAATATGCCCTCCGTAGAGTGCTGACTTGAGATGGTGCATTATCTGAGTCTGAAAAACTTCCCCCCCAAAAAAGGCATCTCGTGAGTACCCAGGCTCTTGACACAGGTGGATCCCAGAAGCAGAGGGAACAGCGGGAAGTTTAAAGGCTCTGGAGCTTGGTGTTGCCTGCATTTCCCTTTAAATTCAGGAACTGACTTGGCATGTGGCAGCAGCAATCCTTAGGGCACGTGGTGTTCAACAAAAATCAGAGGCATGAAAATCCTGTACGCTGAGGGTGGGTCGTGAACATTTGTGTCCCCGTGCCCAGAAGGCACTGTCATTCTCTGGGTCCCTAAGTGTGAGGCTGGGGTTAGCTTTGAAACAGTCACCAGCCTGCTGAGAAGTTCTTTCCTGCCACAAAAACTACGACGTGCTCATCTACGGGAAATTTTGAATCCATGCTTAAATGAGTGTCCCGTGTTCCAGAACAAACATTTTGCCTGAGGTCAGTCAAAAAGGAAGAACTGACAAGTCCCCTCCGAGTTCACCGGCCAGAACATCCCGTGGAAATGAAGCTGGAGATGAAGAGAGGCAAGGGGGGGGGGGGGGGGGGGAGAAGAACCAGGATTCGAAAAGTCCAAAGTTTAAGAGCCAAAAATCTAGGGAGGCTTATGAAGGACCAGCTTCACAGGGAAGGGCTATATTCCTGATCTTGTTTGGAAATCGACGCCTGGGAGGGAAAGCTGTCGTGTCCGGAGGGAACCTTAGGGCAGACAACAGGCATCGATTGTGTTACCTTTTCTTAAAATTCATCCATAGAGTTTTGATGGTGAAGATGTGCACGTAAATGTAGCAAAGTCAACACAGGCAGGAAGGAGGCTGTTCTACCCCCCAGGGTCAAGCGCCCTTCCCACCTGGGTTTCTGCAACCCTTTCACTTAAATGCTGCCCGAGGTCCTTGGAACCACGAGGCATCCAGCTGCCTACTGCTGGACCACTCACAAGGAGAAAGAGAAAGGAATCCCATCAGGTGCTGTGGGGCCCACTCGGCGGTCCACCCCCATGCCAAGTCAACAAAAGCCATGTGGTAGAAGGAGCTCTTTTGGCATTCCCATTGCAGCTCAGCAGGAACGAGGATCCATGAGGATGCGGGTTCAATCCCTGGCCTCCATCTGGGGGTTAAGGATCTGGTGTTGCCATGAGCTGTGGTGTAGGTCACAGACACAGCTTGGATCTGGCATTGCTGTGGCTGTGGCGTAGGCTGGCAGCTGCAGCTCCAATTCAACCCCAAGTCTGGGAACCTCCAAATGCCATGGGTGAAGCCCCAAAAAGACAAAAAAGAAAGAGGAGGAGGAGAAGGAGGAGTTCTGTTGCACTCAGCTCTGGGTGATTTCCTAAGCCTCTCACCTCCCAGACTGGGGTGGGTGTTTCCCATTTCCACTCCAGATCCAAGAATCTGCCCCCTGATTTCTGGACAGATGGCCTGCCAAGGACATGCCTGCAAAGGCCATGTTCCCTCTGATAGTAAATGGGGAGCTTGCAGTGATAACCTTGTTGCCAGGAAACCTTTGTGGCTTGTCGCCAACAAAATCATATTCGCAGCATCTCCCCCTTGCCAGGGAGCGATTCAGTGGGGCTGCAAGCAGCCTGGGACCTGAGGGCTCAGAACCACCCCTGGACACCGAGGGGTGAGTTCAGACTGGACTCTGGGTGTGTGAACTGTGCAGCACAATCAGGCCACCAAACTGCCCCACCCAAGCATCCTTGTCTGCAAAATAAAGGTAAGAGGCCATTGTGTGTGGATGAAGAAGAGCGGCCTGCACCCAAAATGCCTAGAGCAGTGCAGGCACCGTCACATCTCAACAGGGTTTTCAAGGGTCTCAGACTAGCTGCCTATTCATATGTTTTGATTTTTGCTATTGTTGGTTGGTTGGTTGGATTTGGGAGGGGGTTGGGGCTTTTGGAGGGAATACAGGTTTTTTTAAATGATTTAAATTTGTTGATAGCTTGAGCAATTCACTTTCCTGTCAAGAGTTA
The DNA here is from genome assembly GCF_016906955.1 of Phacochoerus africanus. NCBI lineage: Eukaryota > Metazoa > Chordata > Mammalia > Artiodactyla > Suidae > Phacochoerus > Phacochoerus africanus. The sequence goes on from NC_062546.1 coordinate 33,643,782, forward strand.
GAATTTCTTTTTCTTCCTTTTTGTTTAAGAAGATTTAATTAGAACTGCGTGTTATCGCCTTTAAATGGGCCTTGTTCTTGCCTTTAAATGGGCATTGTTCTCCAGTTCACCCAGTCTCTGTTGTACCCCTTACCCAACTCCCATCTGGGATTCCTGAGAAACCTCCAGCAGCCATTGGGTTTCTCAACCCCCAAAGCCCTGTGCTCTCTTGTCTCCATACAAAACGCCCTGAGTAGTTGGCACACAGAAGATCAGAGCCCCCTGTTCACCAGCTTTCATGATGGACTCTGCCCTTTGAGTTCTTCACAACCCTCACCTGGGGACACAGGCTGGAGGACCCCCTGCCTCCCTGGAACTCAACCACTGCTCCATGCTGAACACCGAACGAATAATCTCCCTAAAACTCCACCCTGAAATGGCACCCCTGCCCACTAACATTTTAGGATCCCCTAGTACTTTACCCCTCCTCTTCCAGGACATCAAGCAGGTGGGAAGATGAACAGAGCCACTCAGAGTGTGACTAGTGCCAGGAAGTCAACTGCCCGCTACTGGTTGGCAGCAGCATAAGCAGTTGTGAGTCAGACACACGTAGACATTTTTATCACACTTGGATGTGTCATATCCAAGCACTTCGTCCACGGATCTGTCATTGAGTTGAATTCAGACTAGTATGGATGCTGCCATCCGAGGATATGATGCCAGCTGGGCACTGGTCACGTGCAGGAGGACCCTATGTCCATCCGCAATAGACTGGAAATTCTCAAAAACTGGTCCCTCACCACCACTCTGGAGTCGAAACAATCAGTAGAGACTCACTGAAGATGAAAACAAAACGGATGCCTGTAATGGCATAAAAAGAGTCAGTCGAGCAGTAAATACAATTTGATTTAATTGTGATGGGAGTTCTATAAAGACGGTCCTTGAGAACACCATTTTTTAAGCCACTAGAATCCCAAACAGTCAGCAGAAGGGACGCTTCATGGTGGCACATTTCCTCTGCACATTCCCTGTATCCTGAAAACTCACAGCCCCATTTGCCGAGGGACAGGAAAGGCTTGCCTTTCAGTTAAGTAATGAATCTCTCTAGTGTTTTCCAACCGGGATTAAGGCAATTAGCGTGGTCTTAGATGGCCCTTTTCTTTGCCAGAAAACAACTGAATGATTTTTCATTGCCATCATTCATGGCTTACCTGCTGTGACCCCACTTCTCACTCCTCACACCTGCAGAGAGCATCGGAGCAAGACCTTCTGGGCAACACGGCTGGAGTCTGAGTTGCAAGATGGACAGGAAGGCATCCCCTGTGGCTTTTCCCATGTGGAGAAATCCCATCCTCGGCAGAGTGATGGCTGCAGCTGCCGGAGTGACAGAGCTGCCTCTGGCTCCTAAGGACCCATCCTTCTGGTCACTCAAGTCAAGAAGAAATGAATGTCTTTGACAATTCAAATGGGGACAATCTGTGCCTTCTGTAGGTGCCCTCATGGAGATAGCAGCAGACATCTCTGGCTCCTCAGCAACAGAAACCGACAATGTGGTTGGTCCTCCAGGAGCCCTGTTGAGTCTACAATGACCCGACCACGCAGGCTCCCCAGTGCTGTTGGCAAGGACACATGTCTCCAGGCAGGGCAGGGATGTTCACTATGCTGGTGACAAGGACTTTGTGCACTGCATGAATCCATGAGTGGAGCCTGGCACCTTCATCTCATTAGTGGAATGGGCCACTCACCCAACCGGAGGACACAGGGTATGGCTGCACAGGCTGGGGTTTAAAAGCCAGTTACCTCTGCAGGTAGAGGAGAGAGAAGGGGCCAGAACATATTTCTTGAGAAACGTCCCACATATATTTGAATTCACCGTGAATGTAACCTCCTTTCTGCCCTGTCAACATCTCAATCTGAGCCAAACATGTAGACAATTATAAACATTGCATGTTCTGGAAATCAAGCATGCTAATTTTTCAGCCATGAGACCACTTACCCTTGTAGCTATGCTCACACACACACACACACACAGGCGCATGTGCGCGTGCGCACGCACACACACAAATGTGACGGCAGCCACAGCTCAGGGGGAATACATGTGATGGCTATAATAGCTGGTTACAAAGAGATGTGCCATTTTTACCCCTTGCATGTGGCTACTCTGACATATTTGGAAAGATTTTGTGAATAAGCTACTTTCTTTTCCAAGAAAGAATCCCGCCCCCTCCACGTATACTTTAATGGAAAAGCATTAAGAGAGTTTGATGACTTACACAAGCAAGAACAAGACAGGGTTTTTGTCCTCACGGAATAAACTTGTAAACTTGTTTACATTGAAACCGTGGCACAGTGTTCCATTAAGTGGCATTCGCTCAGTAATTCTGATCACACGTTTGTGTCTGCTTCAATAGTGGTGAACAGGACACATTCATAAATAGCAACAAGGCATGGTGACTGATTTCATGGCATTGGTTTAGTGGTAGGCAATGTGCTATTTCATGCTGGGGAAAAGGACAAGTAAATACCAATGCTCTATTAATCCCCTGTAAACCCGTAAGGCTCAGCTGCTTTGGGTTAGCTTTAATCTTATTTGTCAAATTTATGTCAGTTTGTGGTATTAGAAGTCTCTTCTCTTTGTTTGTCTTGCAACACTGAAGTTAATGAGAAGGTTGGCTTGTCATTTTTCCCCTGTTGTTTTGCTATTTATTATTAATTTATCTTCTTGTTTTTCTCCCTCAAAGGGCATGGGAAAGCTAGAAACCTAGCCTTTGTAAGTTGGTCTGATCTTTTACCTCCCCTCTAATATTTCTAGCCGCCTCTCTCAAGGTTTTCAAATGCCAGGATGCTAGAAATGCTGTTGCTCTCCCCAAACTCTCATTCTCTTTGGATGAATGAGAAATAGACAAATAGAAACAAAATACCAAGAGAGTGGTAACTGTTATGAGGAAGATAAAATGGGCAACGTAATAAAAAGTGGCTAAAAGTCTGCTTTTGATTGGATGGTTAGGAAATGAGTTTCTGAGGAAGTACTGTTCAGTAAGAGTCTGCTGTGCCAAGAGCTGGGGTGACTGGTGATGGAAGAGGAGGAAACAAGGTCAGGTGGGAAGCTCGAACTAAGTCATGTAGAGCCTTATGGGACAGGTGAGGAGTCTGAGACGGTATCATCAATTATTACACTAGAGAGATACAAGCTATGACTTCTGTTTCTTAAAAGATTGCCTTGACTTCTGGTAGGAAGAGGAATGTAGAAAGGCCAAAGAGTAGAGAAAGAGAAATAGTGTGCAGATAGAGCTGACCACAGAGTCATATAGTGATGAGGGTCCTGGGTATCTTAGCCTAAAGTGATAGTGACTAACACAGCTAACCCGTTATGGGGTGCTCAATATGTACTAAGCACTGTTCTAAATGCTGGAAGGTTATAAAGTTGTTTCTTGCCCTATAACCATAATGACGTGGGTCCTATTTCGACGCCCACTCACAGATAAAGAAGCTGAGATAAGGAAGTTAGTAACATGATGGCGGCTACATGGGGATGTGGTGGAGTCAGGATGTAGACCAAAGCAGAGTCTTTCCTACAACATATCTCGGTAAACTAGAAGGACAGGAAATGGTTTAATTATTAGTGATGGCAAGATAGGAGTGTGAACCAAGGAGAACTGTCCATTAAGGATAGATAGATAGATAGATAGATAGATAGATAGATAGATAGATAGATAGATAATAACTAGCATACATTTCCCAAATACCTGCTGTGATCCAGACCCTGTTACACTTTGCTCATAGCTCATTTAATCCTTATCATCACCCCACAAATTGAGGGATATTAACCACTTCTTATAGATAAGAAAACAAGATGAAAAGATTAATTTATTCACCCAAACTCCGCCAGTCACTGCCAGAATTAAATGAAACAATATATGTAAAGTGCCCAATAAACAGACATTTGCAGGTGTTTACTAGAGAGATCAGTGCTGGCTGTGTGCCTTTGTTCATTCTGGTCATTTCTTAAAGACCCTTTCAAACAACTTAATAATAAATAAGAAGATTCAGTAATTTAGAGCATCTTCACTAACAAATTCTTCTCCGTATATATGCTATCGCATGTCAGGCTCTCTAGAACCCCCAAATACAGTTTTCTGTTTTGCAACTAGGGAAATTATAGCACAAAGAAATGGTTTGATTTGGCCAAAGAGTCTCAGGCAGTCATTGGCAGAGTTGTAAATAAGCCCGAGATTTTTAAAATTTGTATCTTCATTCCTAGTCTAATATGTTTCTTATTTCACCAACACTGCACTGACCTTTCTTTTTTTTTTTTTTTTTTTTTTTTGCTTTTCAAAATCCCATTTGTTCCATTGGTCAAAGCCCTGGGCTCATCTCACCTCTTCCATGTAGTCTCCCCAGATGGCCACGGAGAACTCCAGTCTTGTCTTTTGCCTCTTCACGTGCTCTTTGCTTGGAGCTCAGTGATCCCCTGAGTCAGTGTCTCTCTCTCCCTGCTAGAGCCTGAGTGTCTGAAGGACAGGGATGGTCCTTATTCATCTTTTCATCTCCTCTGGTTCCCAGTGCAAGGCCTGAGTCATCACAGACACTCAGTAAACATTGTGAGAATTCCTGTAAACCACAGACAATTTTCTGATGTTGGAAAGCAGATGTAACTCTGGGTCCCGGGGACTCTTGAGGAAATGCCACGGCTGTTTAAATTATCATTCAACAAATGGCAGTGAAGACTGAGCTGGTCACAGAGCAGGTGGGGAAGTTGAGGATGGACAGCAGTTCCCTTTTGCCCCCATCCCATCTGATGTTCACTAGCACTTGCATTGTAACCAACCATCCACTGCAAGTGAATATTTATGGTATTTGGACGTAATCCTACAGAGAGCGTCTTAATTCTTGCTAAGTATGTCATGGGTAAGAAGGCAGACTTGAATCAAGCTTCCTGGGTTTAAATCCCGCTGCTGTTGCAAACTCTAGGATCTCGGACAAGTTCCTTAATTACCCTGTGTCTCAGTTTAAAACCGGGATACTTGGAAGTTCCCTGATAGCATGGCAGGTTAAGGAGCTGGTATTGTCACTGCAGAGGCCAGGGTTGCCATGGTGGCCTGGGTTTGATCCTTGGCCTGGGTACTTCCATATGCTGCAGGTACAGCCAAAAGGATAATTTTTTTTTTTAATTAAAAGTAAATCAGGATTTCCTGTCGTGGCACAGTGGTTAACGAATCCAACTAGGAACCGTGAGGTTGCTGGTTCGATCCCTGGCCTTGCTCAGTGGGTTGAGGATCCAGCGTTGCCATGAACTGTGGTGTGGGTTGCAGACACAGCTCGGATCCCGAGTTGCTGTGGCTCTGGTGTAGACCTGCAGCTGTAGCTCCAATTGGACCCCTAGCCTGGGAACCTCCATATGCCGAGGGAACAGCTCAAGAAAAAAAAAAAAAAAGTAAATCAGAGTTCCCGTTGTGGCTCAGTGGGTTACAAACCTGACTAGTATCCATGAGGACCTGGGTTCAATCCCTGGCATCGTTCAGTTTGTTAAGGATCCAGTATTGCCGTGAGCTGTGGGGTAGGTCACAAACTCGGCTCGGATCCCATGTTGCTGTGGTTGTGGTGTAGGCTGGCAAGTGCAGCTCCAATTCGACCCCTAGCCCAGGAACTTCCATATGCTTCGAGTGCAGCCCTAAAAAGAAGAAAATAAATAAACAAACAAATACAAACAGGGATAATATTACTAACCCCTTTACAGGGATCTAAGGATTAAATTGAATCATCCTGATAAAGTACCTAGTTTATTTGCTAATAGTCATATGATGTTATTGAGGCTTGAAAATATATGGCAGAACTTGAAACAGTTCAGTTCATAACTGTTGTAATAACCAGGAATGTCCTTGGAAGTTTGGGAAACCTTTGGAAGTTATTTTTTCAAAAAGGAGCACCATGGCTGCCCGCACACTTGTTAACACCAACCAGGTAGCATGTCTGTTTTGGTTTTCCAGAAGCACAATAGAACTTCAAATCTCCAGTCTGAATGCCGAATGGCAGCAGCACAGACACCTGTACACCATGCTTCCCAGGGCGACTTCTGTTGTCCTTGTTCTATAGGCACTGGATTCCTTCTGACAAGCCCATCGGCATCCACACGTGGTGTGGGGGGCGTTCTGGGCTATTGCAGGTCAAGATTTATGAACAAAGCCCCGCCCACAGATATTTCCCCCAGGTCTCAGTCCTGGCTTTGTCTGAAGCTCAGACTCTCAGCCACCACATGGCTAAATTATAATGAAAAGCCAGCCATTTAAACTCCAACATCAGTGTCAGTCATTCAATAAAAGACTAGTATTGACAGCTCATTCTTTTTGTTTATTTTGTTTTTGTTGTTGCTGTTTTGCTTTTTAGGGCTGCACCCACAGCATACACAGGTTCCCAGGCTAGGGGTCCAATTGGAGATGCAGCTGCCAGCCTACGCCGCAGCCACAGCAACGCAGAATCCTAGCTGTGTCTGTGAGCGACACCACAGCTCACGGCAATTCCAGATCCTCGATCCACTGAGTGAGGCCAGGGATCAGACCCACTTCCTCATGGATCCTTGTTGGATTCGTTTCTGCAGTGCCACAATGGGAACTCCCTTGACAGCTCATTCTTAATTTCTATACTCATTTAAGTAAATTGATCATTCCAGTCCTGTGGTATGTTGATCAAGAAATGGATTGGGAAAATATACAACATCATATTTGAGGAAATTATGTAATTTCTACAAATTTTTTTATAAAACATATAGTTTTGTGGATAAAATAGTTTAGAGTCAATTCTGAGGAACATTAAATAAGCCCTAACCAGGCAGTAAGGTGCGAGGTGTGTACTTTGTAATGTCACTAGGGTGAACGTCACTCCAAGGGCCTGGGCCTCCCCCATGGTGATTCCTGGGGGTTCCTGTTGTTGTTCAGCAGGTTAAGGACCCCACGTTGTCTCTGTGTGGCTGCAGATCTGATGCCTGGCTTTGCTCAGTGGGTTAAGGATCCGGTGCTGCCGGTGTAGGTCACAGATGCAGCTCAGATCTGGTGTTGTTGTGGCCGGCAGTTGCAGCTCCAGGTCAGCCCCTCGCCTGGGGATTTCCATCGGCCATAGGTACAACCATAAACAAAGGAAAAAAAAATTTTTTTTAAAGTGGTTCATGGGAGTTCCTGTCGTGGCTCAGTGGTTGACGAATCCGACTAGGAACCATGAGGTTCCAGGGTCAATTCCTGGCCTTGTTCAGTGGGTGAAGGATCTGGCATTGCTGTGAGCTGTGGTGTAGGTCGCAGATGTGGATCGGATGTGGCCGGCAGCAGCTACAGCTCTGATTTGACCCCTAGCCTGGGAACCTCCATATGCCATAGGAGTGGCCAAAGAAATGGCAAAAAAGACAAAAATAAATTTTAAAAAAAGTGCTTCATGTAACCTACCCATGGATGCCATGTGGCTTCAGGGGGAAGTCTGAGAGCCGGCTGCCTTGAAAACAGTAACTGGGTATTTCACTGTACTAGCTTTTATTTAAGACCCATTTTTTGGGGAGGAGAAATTGAATCTTGACTTCTAGGAATGAGAGGGCAATGTGCCCAATGAAATAACCCTGTCAGAGCTGTTACTTGAGTATCATCTGATCTGAGCAAAAGAAAAAAAAAACTAAAAAAAATCATGATTCCCTTTCATAACTCTTACTAATATGAGAAACCTCAAAATATTTTACAAGTTTCCGTTATAAAATAATCTTCCACATGATCTAATGACCTATGAGACTCTAGTAAGAAAGCCACTAAATAGGAAGCTGAGGTTATTTCATTGACTTTTGAATGTATAAGATATTTAAACTCTGATTTATTGACTAAAAAAATAAAAACAAAAGTTATAAACAGCACTTGCCCTAGCATAGCCTCAGAAAAAGAGGAAGGAAAATCCTCTAACTTGGTGAAAATTAGAGCACATCTTCTAAAAAATACTTCATGCTTTAGGTGATAACAAATAACTAAGGCTTGTTTGAGAAATACGAAAAAGCCTTCAAGAAAGTCTGTTCTTTATTATTCTACTCTCCCAGGAGAGCCACAACTTTTTATGGGTCATCTGGGGCCTGAACCCAAAACAAACACGAAGGCAGTAAATTACCCCAGCAGGTACTCGATGTCTTTATCAGATTGGCCAAGTGTTAAGAAGGGAAAAATAAAGTCCCTCGGGCATCAAGAGATAAGTTCTTCCTATGTCCATTTTCTATTAAAAGATTTTGTGTTAATAAGCAAACATGCTCCTCCTTTTATGGTGAATTATCTTGGGAAGCAGGCCCTGGCCAGACAGTTCAGGGAAAAGCTGGATTCCACTTAAGAAAGGGGACCATTGAGGAGTTACTGTCATGGCTCAGTGGTAACAAACCCAAATAAGTTCCATGAAGATGCCGGTTCAATCCCTGGCCTCGCTCAGTGGGTTAAGGATCCAGCATTACCATGAGCTGTGGTGTACGTTGCAGATGTGACTTGGGTCCAGCATTGCTGTGGCAGCTACAACTCCGATTTGACCCCAACCTAGGAATTTCCCTATGTGGCGGGTGCAGCCCTAAAAAGCAAAAAGAAAAGGGACCATTGATTGATATGTGACTGGTGGTTGAGCACAATGGCCTTCGAGGTTCTTTTCTTTAATATTAGGATTCCACTTTTCTTAATATATATTTTTTGGCTCTGCCTTGGCGTATGGAAGTTCCCAGGCCAGGAATCAAACCCACAACCGTGCAGTAACCAGAGCCGCTGCAGTGACAATGCTGGATCCTTAATCCATTGAGCCACCAGGGAACTCCAGAGCTTGCAGTTTAAAATCACCTGACCTGACTCCAGGGTCAACCAGTTCACCACCGCACATCACACAGAACAGAGAAGTTAAGGACAGGAAGAATGGAGACCTCTCCAGAGCACAAACCCTATAGATATTGTGCTGTCGTGAAGACGTGAACAGAGCAAAAACAGCTCTGAGCCTAAACCCTGACTCTGCTTTTGCAGGCCACGTGGTCCTAGGCAGATGAGCCACGAAACTTCTTGAAACCTTGGTTTCCTCACCTGGAAAATGGGATGATGCTGGAGCATCAGTCATTTGCTGCTGGAGAATTGGGGGAGATTAAAGCCTAATGCTGAGCAATGCTAGTTACTATCTTTTGGGCAGCCAGGCTGGGTCACAAAGGCCCTTGCCTTGGGTCACAGCAAGGAGCTTAGGCCTCATCTCAGAATCAATGGGAGCCAGTGATGGTTTCCAGCATGATAAAATGCTATTCATATTCTTATTTCAGAAAGATGGTTCTGGTCACAGGGATCTGGTGGGACTGGGGGAGGTGAGACAAGAGATGGGGAGGTGAGCAGGAGGCCCAGTGCTAAGATTCAGGAGCGAGGGAAGCAGGAGACCCACCCACTGGTCCATCACCTGCCAACCCAGCATCAAGGGCAGGTGGACTTGTGCTTGCTCTTAATCCCAAAAAGAGAAAAGAAAAGAAGCTATTAATATGAGAGGTCACAAAATGTCCAACCAATGAATTGTTACCTTTGTTCCCGATTGTGAAAAGAACATAGACAAATAACAGGTGTCATTAGCACACAGTTTTCTAAGGCCCAAACGTATAGAATGTGTGCTCTTAAAAATTTCCCATGAAATTTTGTTTTCTTATCTTCTGTAGAAATGTGGTAATTGGTCTTCCTAGCCCCAGAAAAGTTGTTCCACTAAAAAGTCCCCACAGAGCCCTAGTCACTGACTCCAAATTGTCCCACCCCAACACCGGCAAGCTCCTCAGGAGGAGACGGTCTACACCCGCCCCAGCACGGTCCAGAGCCAGAATAAACAGTGGGCTTGCCCAGCAACCAGAAGGTCAGCTTCTCCAGACTTTCTCATCTGAGCAGCTGCAGGGGAAGTGTATTAGAAACTCCCTGGAACCGTGAAGAGAAAATGAATTTAGGAAGAAGTATTCATGTTTGATGTGTGTTTCATTGGGTATCAAGGAATATAAAAGTGATATTTTCATATGAGAACTTTTATCTGACCATGGATGTGCCTGTGGCCTGTGTGTGATCCAGAGGAGAAAAGTTGCTGTATTCTGATGCCAGTTGTGTGATCGGGTGGGGAAGAATTGGGAAGGGGAACTGGGGACCAGGCTTGGCCCAGGATTTGCTGTGTGACCTTGGAAGAGTTGCTTAGTCTCTCTGGGCCCCCAGCCTTTCTTCCAGGAGCTTACATGCAGTGGTTCCCAAGCTTTTTTATTCCCCAGCACACGTCTTAGAGAAATACTCTAGTTCCATAAAGAATTGCCTCACTTTAGCGTTTTCAATCAAATGAGGTGTAGGAAGCAAATAAACGAGAATTTGGGGGGAAATTATAACTTAGGAAAAATCTGCAGGAGAGTCTGATCCTCCTCACTCCCCACCTTTCCCAACATACACACTCACATACACACACACACAACACACACCGCACATAAACACATGTGTACACCAACACACATGCACACACATATACACTACACATCACACATATACATACTCATGACACACACACATGCACACACTTACATGCAAGTGCACACAGAGACACATAACACACATACACATAGAAATACTTACAAATGCACACACATGGTATTGCAATGCCCTAAGTGGATTCGAACTGATTAAGAAATCATTTCACTGCTACAGCCTCACGTTTAGGGAAAAAACCAAAAGAGAGACTCAGAAGTTGTTAATTAGTAGACAGAAAAAGTAATAAAACTCCAAAGCAACCAGCTTTAAGGAGTCTTTAACAGAAAGGAGACTTATATGCTAATTCTACAGAAAAAGGAAAGAACAAACCTGACTCCATATAGGATCTGTTTCCTTTCCTTTAACCTTTGTATTATATTGCTTTTGCTACAAATTAAAAATGTTGCCAATAGCCTGAACTATCCAGGGTAGCCCATTCCCAAGGCTCTGACCTATAAAAATAAACATTTTCCCATTCATAGAGGGATAAAAAGTTGCAGAACAGAGAATAACATTTGTCTTGTTGGAGCTTTACGCAAACATTTTGACCTGACCTACTTGGACAGCTGCAAGAACAAAGAATTCTGACACCAAGAAGTTTGCAACAACCAAACACACCCCATCTCCTTTCAGCGTAAAAGAAGCCTGAATTCTAACTTGGGTAAGAGGGCTCTTTGGGACAGGAGTCCACCATCTCTCAGTCTGCTGGCTTTCCTAATAAAGTCACTGTCCCTTGCCCCAACAACTCATGTCTCAATTTATCAGACTGCCAGGTGGCCAGCAGTACAAGCTTACACTCAGTAACATTATCTGTGGTGGAAAATCTGGTTTCACCCAACCCACCACAAAGCAGCTGCCCGGTTTCTTGCCCATTGCAGGAACAAAGGGCATCTTCTTGGAGCACTTTCTCACCCCTTTAGAAGCATATTACCCTGCTGTTGAGCTCTTACTCAAAGGCCGAAGGGGTCCATTTTCAAGAAATTGAAAACAATCAAGTGTTCAAGCCTTCACTTTTCTCCAATTTGCTCCAAGTCAGCAGCCGATGGACTGCAGTAAAGAGAACAACCACGGAGGCTAGACTGGGTTGAAGACCTCACTGGAATTAATGTGGTTTTCCTTCTAAGGCATGCAGGGGGGTTTTCTCCCTGACAGGAGGTCTCAAGGGACAAAACAGAGTCTGCAGGTTGTGGTCCTTCAGACAGCAGAAGCACTGGAGGACTTGGAAGGCAACAGGGACTCCTGGAAACTTCTGCCTGAAAAGCACTGGTAGCGTGGAGCCATCACCCTAAGGAAGGTTCTGTGTCTGATGCCTGCTCAGTGGCTTTCACATGGGGCGTTTCCATCCTAACCTCCCCATGGGGGACTGAACTTGTTGGGGGTGGAAGGGTAAATGCTATGTTTACACTCGGGGAACGTAACCTTCACAATAAAAAGAAATTTCAACCTGGAGACATGCCTGGGAAAGGGGACTGCGTGGATCACATTCTGCCACAAGGCCTTGCAACAGGAGCTACGCTGTAACATCTTTGCAAGTGTCCTCCTGGGATCCATATGTGCAGACTGCTAAAACTGTTAACGGACCCAATTAGGTTTTCATTTATCTTAGTTTCCTCAGCCCTGCCATTAAAAGTCACACCACAGGGCCATCAGGCCGAGCATTACCAGCCTCACAGTTTTGTCAGGTGCTGCCCAGTGAGTCGAACCTGACACGAGCTGCAGAAACCGGACCTCGGGTCCAGCTAGGAAACGTTGCAATGGGTCAGAAGCATTTACCCCGGACATCTGTTGGATGCATAACCTAAGGATATTTAAAAGTCTCTTAACACAACAAATAAAGGTTTCCACATTCCCAAGGACAGAAACCGTTTAATCTACGTACACAGCTCTTTCAAGAATGTACTCCTTTGGCAGGACATATGTGTCAGTAAAGCAACGAGCTCGAGATTTATAGGGGCTAATTTATGTTTGAGTCTGTTAAGATGTATTCCGGGCAGTCCTGCTCGCTCTGGGCAGTGTTCTAACTCCCGCCCTCTCGTATTGTTCCAGTTTACGGCAGCCGGAGATCAGGGATCGCTTAGCACCAGCCCACAGCCGATCCATTTATTACGGAGGGAATCAACACCTCCAGTGAGGTCACCCGTGTCCTTTGGTGAGCATACTGGAGGTGATGAAATCATGCATTGCTCTACAACCTATTAGATTCATTGGATTGACTAGGGATCAATTTTTGTTTAACCAACTGTGAGGGTTATTGGGTAGGAAATTTCTTGGTGCACCGCAGTGGTGTTTCACAACAGCAGCGAAAATAATTCTCTTAATATGGGACCGCTGGGTCTTTCTCAAACACATGTTGGAGGGACCCTGAAGACGCTGCTTCGAACTAAAAATACCAAACACATGGAAAAGTCATTGGGCTCCACCGGCACTGTGGGTTCTTTATGAATTAGGAATGGGACAGTAAACGTGTGGGATCGCTCAGGCCACCAGTGGGCCCTTCCTGCCCTCGGTGAACTTGCGACCTTATTTCCTTGGAGGGCTGTTAAAGTGAAGTCAAAGGGCAGAAGAGTTATTTGCAAGTACTCTTTTCACTTGTGTGGTCCAAAGAACTACCAGATTTATCCAGAAGATGGACAGTGTGAGCGGGGTGGAAGAAGCAGCTGGTTAATTCAACATTCAGCACAAAACACAAAACCCAGACAAGGACCAGAGTTGCCATTTGGCTTTGGGGCCGGGGGGTGGGGTGGGGGGGGGTAGGGGTGGGGGTGGGGGTCGAATCCTGTTTTGCAAAGAAATCTTGTTCCCACCATGTAGACTGACGGCCCACGGAAATCCTAGACACCCTGACCAGGCAGCAAGCCTGGTGATAAAAGATGGGGCCCCTCCCTGCCACATTGGGGGCTCCTTAGAGGAAGGGAGAGGACAGAGAGGGTGGGGGGCAGGCTGTTTCTGCAGTAACCTCTAACCATCGGGGGTGGGGGGGGGGGCAGCGATGATGCATTTGAAGGATTTGTCCAACTTTTTCTTCCTAAGAGGAAAAGACGGCTGGTTTCAGGCAAAGATGTGGGGATAGAGGGAGGGTGCAGAGGAGTTGGAAGGAAAGGAGGCTGTTGTGAGCAGAGCCCCCTTTTGCCTCCCCAGTTCAGAGTCCCAACAGAATTCTTCATAACGTTCACCCCAAGTAAGTCGACGGGGACCTTAGCTGCATTATGATCTAGGAGCTCTTACTCTCATGATGGAGAAGTTGGGACAGGCTTACTTTTTTACCCATGAAGAGATGATTCTCAGGAGGTGGAATTCCTAAGTGGAAGGCAAACCCCTTAAGCTGTGTTCAGTAGATGCCTCTCTGACTTCAGAGTTCTCAGCGTCTCTGATTTCCGAGTTGGATTTCATCTCTGAGAGCCGAAACAGACCCACACGTTCCAGTCTTTTTCAGTCGGCAAGTTGCAGACTGTTATAAGTTGACAGATCGATTTGTGGATCACAACAGACAAGTTTTACATCAGACAGAACAAAAAACAGAACATCTCGGAGAGCCCTGCCCATAGGAACAAGAGAATACGGGCTGTGACACTTCTGTTTCAGGGCTGCATCGTGTATGCTAGATCTCAAAGTAAAATGTATTTCTTATTGTGGGTCTTAGGCAAGAAATATTCAAAAACCACTAATTCAGCCCAAAGCTTTCCGGACCCTACGGTAGGGTGCAGGAGCATTCAGTGTCTCTTGGAGAAATGAAAAAAATACATAATTCTGGCCTGGCTCAAGCCTAATTCATCAGACTTTGGGGGTGGTGCCCTGAAGGGTTGTAGGTGATTCTGATATAACCAGATCATAGGCAAGGAGACTGGGTAGGTGGAGTCCGGCTGATGAAGGCATCTGAAGCCCAGAGGAGCTGAGTAAGGTCCCCAGGACCCCACCTCCTCAGGACAGACCTTCCACGCTGGTTGTCACCCACCAGGACGAATCAGGCCGGGAGTGGATGTCTATGCACACATACCCAATAAGACCCTAAGAACCTCCATGCGATTTTTTTTTTTTTTTTTTGGCCATTCCCATACATGCAAAAGTTCCTGGGCCAGGAGGTCCCTTCATGGCTCAGTGATTAATGAACCCAACTAGGAACCATGAGGACGTGGGTTTGATCCCTGGCCTTGCTCAGTGGATTAAGGATCTGGCGTTGGTGAGTCCCTAAAAAGTAAAAAAACAAAAAATTCCTGGCCTAGGGATGGATCCTCACCACAGCAGTGACCCAAGCTACAGCAGTGACAATGCTAGATCCTTCATCGCTAGACCACCAGGGAAATCTGGTGTGAAATACTTTTAAAATTAAAAAGAGCAGCATTTTGTACCACATGCATTAGAACCAGTATCTTCGTTATAGATTAGGCTACAGTGTTCTGTCTCTGGTGTGTTCTTAAGACATGAGTTACTAAGGCAGAGCACGGCAGCCCCTGCCTCTTGCACATGGGAGCACAGACACCCACAGCAAATATCTGCTGAATTAATTAACCAGTGAAAAATGCACTCAGAGATCCTGAATCCCTCTAAGACAGATAAAAAATCATTACCTTGTAGGAGTCATAGCGCCAAAGAAGCCTATGATACTTTCCTGCCATAGACTGGGCTTTCTGGGACAATGCTATTTAGTTCCTGCTTTCTCTTGAGCACTGTCATTAGAATTTGCACTGGTTCACTAAAATGTTTTTGTTTTCCAAAGCCTACATAGAAAATGCCTACCACTGACTCATATCAATCCCACCCATTTTTCATCCAACTTGAGATTCTAGAGTATCAATGCCCATTAGAAATACAAAGTGGGCTGCCTATGCCATTCCAAATTTTTATTCACATTCAGAAAGTTTTTTAAAAACAGGTTAAATTCATAGTAATTATATATTTTATTTAACCTAATATATCCAAACTATCAGCACTTACATACACAGTATGAAAAATGATCAGTGAAATGTATTTTTTTCATATTGTTATGGAAATCCTGTGTGTGTTTTACTGTTATAGCACAACTCAACTCAGATGAGCCTCGTTTCAAGGGCTCAGTAGTACCGTGTGGGTCATAGCGCCATATTGGTCAGGGCAGGTCTGGGATTTACTGCCAGTTGCACACTAAGGCAATGGCTCTAAAACCATCTATGGGGCAAATGGTGGTCCAAAAATAAAGCCAGCCGCACGTTACAGAGAAAGCCCTGAAGCTGTCTGGGACAAAACTGGATCCTGTATTCCAGCGACTCCATCATCACCCAAACATTTGTCCACTTGAGTCCACCCGTCAGTCCACGCCCTTTGAGAGACAGCTGCTGTGGGCATCCAGAATGTGGACGCTGGCAGGAAGCCTCCCAAGTTGAAAGCCCAACAGGGGCTGTGCATCTTTAGCGAATATCTCCCCTCTGCCTATTTTCATTTCCTCATCTATAAAATATGCATAATAGCACCAAACTCGATGCCCTACTCCTTTATTGAGGTTATACTATAAAGTGATTAGAATAGTGATTGTAAGTACTTTGAAGGAAAGAGCTACTATGGCTCAGAATTAAAATAAAATCTGTCCACACCAGGAGTCCCCATTGTGACTCAGCAGTAACCAACCTGACCAGTAACCATGAGGATGTGGGTTCAATCCCTAGCCCTGCTCAGTGGGTTAAGGATCCCATGAGCTGCCATGAGCTGTGGTGTAGGTCACAGATGCAGCTCGGATCTGGCGTTGCTGTGGCTGTGGCATAGGTTGGCTATAGCTCTGATTCAGTCCCTAGCCTGGGAACCTCCATATGCCATGGTGTGCCCCTAAAAAGAAAAAAGAAAAAAAAAAAAGCTATCCACACCAGTCACTAGAGCCACTCACCACCAAGTTAGAGTACTTCCAACTTCTTTCCAAGCATGGGGTGTGTTTCTTTACCCTGATAAAGTCTGACTTATTTCAGTCAATGGAATGTGAGTGGAGGTTACAGTGTGTGACTTCCAGGTGGACACTTTACGAGCAGGGACTTGACTCTCAAGGAGCCGACCACAGCCACCCTCTGCCCCAGGTGGTCCTTCTTCATCAGTCTGGGATCCGGAAACACCCCCGGCAGAGCCATTTCTCGCCTAATGTGAGAAAAACCTAAAACCTATTCTTGACAACCATGAGGAATATTTAAAATTCTTCAAGGATTGGGAAGTAATTTTTTTACTGCAGACTTACCTAGCCCATCATACATACTTCATCTTAATTGATACTTGCTTGAGAGAGTCGCTGGGTTAACTAATTCATATTCTCTCCAGACTTCTTAGACACAGAACCCTCAGTTCTAACCAGCTGTGCTGCAATCCAATACCCTATAGACCAGGGTTTGTATGTCTCCTCAATATCATTTGTGTTTATTTCCAAATAGCTTATGCTAATTACACTCATTAATAATAGTATTATCGATAATTTTAATAAATTAATATTAATTACAATAATTCATGTTACTAAATTAATAATAATGATGAGTCTTATTTTCTTTTTAAGGCCACGCCTGCAGCATATGGAAGTTCTGGGTCAGGGGTTGAATTGGAGCCACAGCTGCAGGTCTACACCACAGCCATGGCAATACCAGATCCGGATCAGGACCACATCTGCGACAGACGCCTCAGCTTGCGGCAACGCCAGATCCTTAAACCACAGAGGGAGGCCAGGGATCAGATCCAAATCCTCACACACACTATGTCAGGTTCTTAACTGGCTGAGCCACAATGGGAACTCCTACTCATTATTTTTAAATTTAAGTAACTATTGCACGTACTGATGAAATCTGAGTGTGTAAAGAAAGCAAGCGTTTTATCTATAAACACTTGGTTGAATGCCTTGAAGAAACTAAATAAAGATGAGTGGTGGCTCATCCCATGTTGGCTCAGAGGAAACGAATCTGACTAGCACCCATGAGGATGCAGGTTCGATCCCTGGCCTTACTCAGTGGATTAAGGATCTGTCGTTGCCATGAGCTGTAGTGTAGGTCACAGACGCAGTTTGGATCTGGAGTTGCTATGGGTGTGGTGTAGGCTGGCGGCTACAGCTCCGATCTGACCCCTAGCCCGGGAACTTCCATATGCTGCTGGTGTGGCCCTAAAAAGACAAAAAAAAAAAAAAAAAAAAAGTTGAGTTGTTAAAATGCCTTGACTTAAGTGTGTCTGAAAGAATTCATGTTGAGGTGGGGTATGCAGTATGCATCAGGCCAAATATAAAATGATCCTGTGCCCATATCCCTTTCAGTTCTTGCTCTGATTTAGAGAAATCCAAACCAGAAATCAAGGAAGATGTATGGATGGATGTGGTTTTTGCGAGAAAGGCAAAATGGAATTCCAACCAACTACCACACCCTCAAAGCAGAAGCTTGGCCGTACATCAGAAGACTGGTGAAGGGGTATGTGGTCGGATGCTTTAAGTTAAATGAAAATGTGCATGACCACCCCCCAAAATCCAATATTTGGATTAACCAACTAACTACTACTCTTAACCATATGAAACAAGAGGTTTTTCTCCTATAGAGAAACATTTGAATCTTTATGAAATTCAACAACTGTGATCTTGCCCCAAGAGACACAGTGTAATATTTCTCCTTCATTTTGGGTGATCTTTGGCAAATTATACTTTTGGGAAAACACAATCTGAAAAACAATCTTGCTGATGGGGCTGCCTTAGGTAATGAAACGTCTCCTGGCAAATAAGGGATCTGAGATGGTCCCACCAAGATTTCGTCTGTCCCCACCATGCACCCCAACACTTACTTTGGAGGAATAAGCTTATCTGGAGCCTAACAACTGCAGTCATGCAACCAAGCTCAGAAGTAAGTAAGGGAGTTGTGGCTCAGCAGAAATGAATCTGACTAGCATCCATGAGGACACAGGTTCGATCCCTGGCCTCGCATGATGGGTTAAGGATTTGGCATTGCCGCGAGCTGTGGCATAGGTCACAGACACATTTCGGATCCCCCACTGCTGTGACCGTAGTGTAGGCCAGCGACTATAGCTCTGATTTGACCACTAGCCTGGGAACCTTCATATGCTGCAGGTGCAGCCCCAAAAAGAAAAAAGAAAAAATTTTTGAAAATAAAGAAGGGCATTGTAAAACTAATGTTTAAAAGAGAAGGAGGAGGAGGAGAGGAGAGGGGAAGGAGGTAGGAGGGGGGAGGAGGGGGAAGGGGAGGAGAAGAAGAAAAGATGCAGGCACTTCTCCTCACCGTCCCATGAGCCCCGGACACATCTCCTCTTCTGGCCATACTTCCAACACTTAACATGGATCATACAAAGCATCAACTGCTTTCAGCTGCTCACCAGTGATGAAATGTTTCAGACATATGGTCACAGAGATTAATATCTGTGCAGCCCAGAAATTGTCCAGGAACATGTGGCATTAGACAAATATCACTTCCCAGCCCAGTTTCTCCCTCTGGGTGCCCTTCCCCGCCACACATGGACCTAACAGCATAAGCCACACAACAGCCTTTGGGAGTGAGAGCAAAAGAGCAGGTATTCGCATGTGTTTAAATTCTGAGCCCCTGGACAGGATCTCCCGGAGGGGCTGTTACTCTTAGTGAATCACAAGCACAGGGGCCCCAGTGGAGAGCCCTTCTTTGGTGGGGGAGGTGTCCTCAAAACCAAGCGCCTCCTTGGGCCATTTGGGGGCCTGCGTTTTAGGGACTGTCTCATAGAAATAGAGGGATAGAAAGGCTTTTTGCTAGTTTCTTCGACCCACAGAAGACCGCATGCTATGGGCTGATACTTGGCGTCTCTGTCAGCTGTTTCACCATTTCTCAAATAGCAAATTGTCCCATTTTTCTGTGACATTAGCCTAAAGATGATCTTTGTGCACAAGAGGGGAAACCCTAATACATATATTGTTGAGAGTTTTCATGACTGCTGCTATGAAGAGCTTAAGGAAGATTCATGGATCCAGTCCTCCAAAACCACTATTTTCAAAAGGTTTCAGTTATAGTTATGAGATGTGCTTTGTATTTTCTAGAAGCACAAGCCAGAAATGATCAATAAGTCTGAGACAGTATTTCTAGTTTAGGCTTCAAAGTTAGATATTTATTACCTTGAGTAAAATACTCTTTCTGCCCAGGAAAAGGACATATGACCTCAGGCAGCCCGTGAAGACAGACAGACAGACACACACAATTGGCTTGATTTGAGGGGCAAATTATTTTATAATAAAAGATGCCCACTTGTGTTGATTTAAAAAAATTTTTTCAGTTCCTGTCATGGCTCAGTGGTTAATGAATCCAACTAGGAACCATGAGGTGGTGGGTTCGATCCCTGGCCTTGCTCAGTGGGTTAAGGATCCGGCGTTGCCGTGAGCTGTGGTGTAGGTTGCAGACGAGGCTTGGATCCCGCGTTCCTGTGGCTCTGGCTTAGGCCAAGAGCTACAGCTCCGATTCGACCCCTAGCCTTCCATGTGCCGTGGGATCGGCCCAAGAAATGGCAAAAAAGACAAAAAAATATATATATAAAAGTTTTTTAACAACTTCAGGTAATTTACACAAGACTAGAACTCTATTCTCACGTGCTTTAAGCTCTTAAAGAAAGTAGAAAATTTTAATGAAGTGAAGCCCAATGCCCTTAAAATAAATATTGGACAAATTTTTTTTATTTCCAGAGAAAAGAACAAAGATATTCTCCCCACCATTTCCCAAGCACAAGAACTTTCTTTCTTTCTTTCTTTCTTTCTTTCTTTCTTTCTTTCTTTCTTTCTTTTTTTTTTTTTAAGGCTGCACCCACAGCATATGGAAGTTTCTAGGCTAGGGGTCAAATCAGAGCTACAGCCACTGGCCTATGCCACAACCACAGCAACGCCAGATCCAAGCCACATCTGCGACCTGCATACACCACAGCTCACAGCAACACCATATCCTTAACCCACTGAGTGAGGCCAGGAGTCGAACCTGTGTCCTCATGGATATTAGTTGGATTCATTACCACTGAGCCCTAATGGGAACTCCAGCACAAGAATTATTTAAATTGCCCGTTGTTGTTAGGGTGATTGCAGTGTGTGCCGAAAGTCCCTCACTTTGATATGAAAGGTTGTAATGTGCACACAGGTAAGAAGGTCAGGTGTGCAAGTTAAGAGGACCTCACATTGGAGTTCCGGTCGTGGCTCAGCAGAAAAAAATCCCGCTAGGAATTTTGAGGTTGCAAGTTGGATCCCTGGCCTCACTCGGTGGATTAAGGATCCGGCGTTGTCGTGAGCTGTGGCGTAGGTCGCAGACGCGGCTCAGATCTTGCATTGCTGTGGCTGCAGCATAAGCCAGGGGGTACAGCTCTGATTTGACCCCTAGCCTGGGAACCTCCATATGCCCTAGGTGTGGCCCTAAAAAAAAAAAAAAAAAAAGGACCTCACTTTGGTCAGAAAGTTTGCAATGTGCAGGAAAGGTCTGGAGAAGGAAAGAGTCGCTGTGGATTCCACTAGGTCTCCAAGGCAGGAAATTGACAAGCAGAGATTTCTCCCCTCAAGCCCCCATGTATTTCTAGTCTTTCTTAAAAGGATTGAGATGCAAGTGAAGAAGTCTGTTCCTTGTTGCTTCCATTCTTCTGACAAATGGTGAGTTGCTCAAGGCACACTTCTCCCCACCTTGCAGTGGCACAAGAACACAACTTAGAGGGCAAACACAGCCCCAGTCAGTCAAAGTCCTTCAATTTCCTTAGAAAAGAATGGCAGCCAAAGCTACTCCAAACTGAAAAGGATCCACAAATATTAATAAACTCAGGCTAATTGTCCAGATCCTCACATCTTTCACCAAATTCCTGTGCCCAGGGCGTGAAAAATACCGCCCTCTTTTCAGGGAACTAACTTAAACTTTATGCTTAGTGGGTAGGCTTTTAGAGAACCCATTTGAATAAATCATTTGGGTCTCCATAATCTTATTCGACGAAAAATATTGAAATATTGGCCAAGACTTAAGAGGCAACTCTTGGCTAGAACCCAGGAATTGACACGAGTCTGCAGAGGGCAGTAAGAGACATGATGCTTGAGTGAGATGCTGAGGAGGATTTCTTATTTAAGTCTTTCTGTTTTTTCATTCATAACAGAACACCCAGAAGGACAAGAAAGATTTAGGGTTTGAAGTCTTGTTGGTCATAGCCCTTTGAAAAGAGCTTATTCATAAATATTTCCCAACAAGCTTGACCAAGTTTATTGCCTCACGGCGTTTATTTATCCTTTATAATCACATCAGTATTGTTGGTTTTATTCAATAAAAAGAAAATACGGATTTTTTTTTTTAAAGAGTTGATCTTTACTCAGAAATTCATGTAGATTGCTTTAGAAAAATAAGCCACTTACCTGAGAAAAAAATCAGCTGCTATAACAATTAGATTTATCTGTTGTGTTTATTAACTGATTTTAACAGCCTGAATCGAAGCCCAGAGAATTTGGAATCCCTGATAAAAAATAAAATAAAATATTCTTACTGGTCTCTTTTGTATAAAATAAAAAAGCACCATCCTGTGCCCAGCTTGCAAAAAGACCACATTTATTGTAGAAATTTAAATACATATACATATATATATAGAGAGAGAGAGGGAGAGAGAAGGAGCACTAAACCAGAAGGATAGCTAGCATCACTCAAATTCTCATTAGTACAGCTAATGTTATTTCAATATAAATTTTCCAGAATATAATATAAATATAAAATTAAGCCAAAATACAAAAGTTACCCAAAATGGCCTCAGACTTTAAGGCGGTTTTGTATCCTATACTACTTTTTCCTTCATATTTCATTAACACTTTATACTCTTTGGTAACATAATTTTATTGGCATTACAATATTCGATGGCATGGTCATAATTCCCTATTATTAGACACATCACTTATTGGAGATTTTTTTCCCTGCTATAAACAGAACTACGGAAAAAAAAAAAAAAAACATCCTTAGAGCTACAGATTCCTATAGAATATTTCAATAGGCTAGATTTCCAAAAGAAAATGTTTGCCCCTGAAACTTTTTCTAAGATTTTGATACCCGTTGCCAAATTGCTCTGCACGAAGGTATGTGAGCGTACAGCCCCCAGCAGGTGTGAGAAATACCCACTTCCTCGGACTTCACACATGACCCCGGTGTTACACACATATTCTGATCTCAACCAAATCAATAGGCAGAAAAATACTTTATTACTGTTTTACTTGGTTGTTTCTGGTTTTTTTCTTTCTTTCTTTCTGAATTGCTCCTTCGTGTTCCCTGCATCTTTTCCGTGGTTGATATTCACAAAAGCTTTTCAAAAGCATCATGCAAATAAGTGATGCAAAGATACACCCAGATCACACAGAGTTCATTTGCTAAACCAACTCCTAAAACCCAAAGTATTTCATTTACTTGCCACCTTAAATAAGGAAAGAGCGTGTGATCAGAGTAGAGGTGAGAAAACGATGTTTGGTATGATAATAGCTGCACCCACAAAGGAGGAGAAGGAGGTGCAATGGTATCCTGGATACTTTCAAACTTCCACAGCCTTCCTCATGGACTGATGGGTTCCAAACTAAGCAACCCAAACTCTGTATTCTCTGGAACACAGTGAACTAGGAGGCTATGAAGACACAAGAGCAGTGCTCAAGAAAAATTCACACTCAGAACCAACGCTCTCTATTTTTAAGTCCATTTCTCCAGAAACACTCTCAGGATCCATCTTGGAATTGGGGTGGGGGGGCCAGTGGGGAGTGATGTCTCTTTTTACAATCTGTTGAGTCAGTGCTGGGGCTGCTGGTAACTATGATGGGGCAACCACATTTTCAAATGTGAATACCCCTACAGCGTTCTTTCTTCTGAATTTTTGTCCTAAATAAATAAGCTCATACAGAGGGAGTTTACTTCATGGTTCAGCGGTTAATGAACCTGAGCAGGATCCATCTGAAGATGAGGGTTCCGTCCCTGGCCTTGCTCAATGGGTTGAGGCTCTGGCATTGCCATGAGCTGTGGTGTAGGTCACAGACATGGCTCAGATCCTGCATTGCGGTAGCTGTGGCGTAGACCGGAAGCTGTAGCTCTGATTAGACCCCTAACCTGGAAGACTCCATAGGCCGAGAGTGTGGCTCTTAAAAAAAAAAAAAAAAAAAAAAAAAAAAAAAAAAAACCTCCGTACAGAAAGAGAGCCAGAGCCAGAGAGGCACACAGACAGAGATTTTGCATATTTTTAAAAAATTAAGAAAACAATGCAAAATACCCTAATTTCTTAAAATCAATAAGACTAGCATCATTAGACCCACACGAGGTTATTTTTTATTGCAATAAATGAACCTTTTGTGAATCTTAAAAGTCATTTTTATTCAAGTGATCAGACGCACCAGAGATCATTAACTATGTGTATAGCAAAATAACAAATGTGATCAAATGCTAACCACATGTCTGCTACTTTACCTCATTACAGGAAAATCCTCACAATAACCTGAAGGGAAAAATACTCTTATGATTATCATTCCCATCTACAGATTTAAAAACAGAAAAACAAAATGGAGAGTTGGAAAGGGAAATTAAGAAATAGACCCAGACGGAGTTCCCACTGTGGTGCGGCAGAAATGAATCTGACTAGTGTCCATGAGGATGAGGGTTCCATCCCTGGCCTCGCTCAGTGGGTCAGGGATCCAGTGTTCCTGGGAGCTGTGGTATAGGTCGAAGATGTGGCTCAGATCTGGGGTTGCTCTGGCTGTGGTGTAGGTCAGCAAATGTAGCTCTGATTCGACCCCTAGCCTGGGAACCTCCATATGCTACGGGTGCGGCCCTAAAAAGCAAGAAGGAAAAGACATAGATCCAGAGCCAGAAGGTACATTCTGCTACTCTCCCTTCCTCAGTTCTCAGAGCCGCGGTGTCAACAGAGAAGAAATACAGTGTCCAGAGCCTTTACACCTTTATAAGCAGATCATGAAAAACAGCTGAGTAGTACAGAGCTGGCCATCTGAAAAATTAAGCCATTTGCAAGAATGAAGTATGGACCCACACCTATACAGAGACCGTTCTTTTTCTTCATCTCTTGAGTGTGACTCTCAAATATCGCCAAAAAAAAAGATGTACAAACCCCACATACTCTGTGCCCCTAAATCTCTGAGGTCGGCAAGACAGGAAAAGTGTTAGAAGGGATCCGGATTACCCGTCTTGCTTCCTCTCTGCTAAATCAGTCACTGGGCTCTTACCAGTGAATGGAAAAATCCTTGTAATCCTCAGGTGTCCCATTTAACTCGTAAATTGCAAGATTTCTGGGACATTTTATATTGCAGTTGACACCGCTCCATGGTATGTTCGAGGATGTTTTCCAAGAGAAGCCACTCTATGAAAACATTAAAATGGACTTTTCACACTCTTTATACTATAGAAAAAGAAACAGATTCGGCTACTTAACTTATGCAGCTAATTTCTATGCAAGCTTCAGTCAACTGGCGCCTCCCACAAAACCACCATCATTGCCTCATGGACCCAGAGTCCAGTAACTTCTAATGGCCAGTTATTTCCATTTGGGCTCTCAACCTTCAGACCTTATGGGCCAGGAAAGTCAGACTTTAGTTTTCAATTCTATCAAGCTGACTAGAAAAAGGAAGGGAAGGAGTTCCCGTCATGGCTCAGTGGTTAACGAATCGAACTAGGAACCATGGGGTTGTGGGTTCGATCCCCGGCCTTGCTCAGTGGGTTGACAATCGGCGTTGCCGTTAGCTGTGGTGTAGGTTGCAGATGCAGCTCGGATCCTGCGTTGCTGTGGCCCTGGCGTAGGCTGGCAGCTACAGCTCCGATTCAATCCCTAGCCTGGGAACCTCCGTGTGCCATGGGAGCGGCCCAAGAAATGGCAAAAAGACAAAAAAAAAAAAAGGGAAGGGAAAAGGATGGTTTGTGTTCATAAAGATTATTTGTGTATCAACCTGGAAATGAGTTTTTTTTTTTTAATTGAGGGAAGACATTTGAAAAAAACATTTTTGGGGGGGGGTCTTTTTAGGGCCGCATTCGCAGCATATGGAGGTTCCTAGGCGAGGGGTCTAATTGGAGCTGTAGCCTCCAGCCTACACCACAGCTCACAGCAACGCCGGATCCTTAACTCACTGAGCAAGGCCAGGGATCGAACCCACCACCTCGCGGTTCCTTGCTGGATTCGTTAACCACGGAGCCACAACGGGAATTCCTGAAATGTATGTTTTAAATGAGATAAATACATGACACCTACCAGTCCTGGTGCACGATGCCTAAAGACAATCCTTTAGTGGGTTCTGAGGATAAAATGTAGGCTCTCATCTCACTTTTCAATGTATAAATCAAAATCCTCTGAATTACTAGGTTTTCAGACGTCTCTTCCTTCTGGGAATTCTCATGGAGTATTTAGACGGTAACTATGCAACAGCTCTATTTAAATGCCACTCGGGATTGTTTGCTAAATAAGAGGGATGTTCTCTTTTCTCCTAAGTAAGGCTTATGTTACACCCACAGTCCCAACCTCCCTTACCAGCACGAGGGGCCTTCTCCACACTTGTTGTCTATTAAATGAGGCACAGCAGAGAAGTCACATGTATTAAAATCTGCAAATGTTTTGCAATATGAGCATCTTCCAGCCTCCTGGCAAAAGTAACCATTTCAATATATGTGGCATTTCCTGGCTTTTCGTTATAAACCCAGTAATTCAAAGCTTCCTAAAGCTGGGTCAGTAGACTTTTGCGGGCTTTGGAGGCCATGTGGTCTGTGCAGCAACCACTCAGCTCTGCCGTGGCTGCAGGAAAGCCATGGGTAACCAAGTGAGCATGGACGCATCCCAATAAAACTTTATTTATAAAAGCACCTGGGGACAGGATGGGATCCATAGGCAGTAGTTTGCAGGCCACTCTCCTAAAGCAAGAAAAGAGTAAATGACTCTAAAATTGGTTTCTGTTCAAGCAAGTGGCTTGGATGGAGATGGCAGAGAGACACATTTGTGAGACACGCTTTAAGCTCAGATATGGCTGGTGGAAGAAGCGAGCACAGGAGAAGAGTGTCGGGAGGCGGTGGCACGTCCCGGACCTTCTTCCTCCCCCTCCCCCCATGATGTACAGCAGACACCTAAGGGTGTGCACCCAGGGATGAGGACCTGACTGGTGAGCATGGGCACTAGATCGCCAAGGCAGGGTGGGGAGCTCTCTAAACACAGGAGACCAGGGAAAAACCACACAGCTAAGCAGCACTGATACTCTCCCCAGCCTCCTGCACAAAACCCACATCCGGCTCCAAAGACAAGAAGTGATAAACGGGTACAAGACAGACAGATGAGAGAATAGGAACTCACAAGTGCAAGGATGAGCATATGATCAGAACTCTGGAACCATTAAAGGAAAGCCAGGAGAGGCAAGAAGTGCAAAACAAAGAGAGGAAGGAGTGTTGGAGAGAAGGGGCTTAATAGAACTAACAGGACATAAATATGCTTTTATGCAGACATACACCACACACACACACACACACACACACACACACATTTAAAAAAAAAAATTCTCTCAGAATTCTAACACAGAATACTATAACCATGAAACAAGACCAGGATGTTATGAAAAATATTCATTAGAGACTTTGGACATAAAAAAAGACAATTGTTCAAATATTTCAAAAACCCATAGACTCCACTTGCAGTATTAGACAAACAAAAGAGCAATAAAGAAATAAAGGACTTGGAGTTCCCACTGTGGCACAGCAGTTTAAAGATTGAATTTGATCCCTGGCCCAGAAACTTCCATATGCCATGAGTGCAGCTGAAAGGGGGAAAAAAAGAAATAAAGGACTTGAACACCATCATATACCAAGATCTAGCAGATATAGACAGGATAGTCCATACAAACCCAGCAAAGTACACATTATTCTGAAGTGAATATGAAGCATTCTCCAGAGTAGACCACACCTTAGGCCACAAAAATAGATCTTAATTTTTTTTTTTTTTAGGGCCACATATGGAAGTTCCCAGGCTAGGGGTCGAATCAGAGCTACAGCTGCCAGCCTGCACCACAGCCACAGCAACGTGGGATCTGAGCCATATCTGCACCTATATCACAGCTCAAGGCAGCGCCAGATCCTTAACCCACTGGGCAAGGCCAGGGATTGAATTTGTGTCCTCATGGTTACTAGTCAGATTCGTTTCCACTGCGTCACAACAGGAACTCCAGATCTTACTTATTTTTTAAAAGTTGAAAATGTGTATAGAGTCTTTTCTAAGCACAATAAAATGAAAGTAGAAGTCTAGATATCAAGAACAGAAGGAAAGCTGGGATATTCACAAACACTTTAAAAATATACTCTTAAACAACCAACGAGGCAAAGAAGAAATTACAATGGAAATTAGAAAATACCTCGGATAAATGAAAGTGAAAAACAACTGCATACCAAAATTTAGGGGATGCAGCAAAGCAATTTTTAGCTACAAACACAGGAAAAACCTCAAGTCAATAACCTAACCTTATACCTTAAGAAATTAGACAAAGAAGAGTAAACTAAATCCAAAGCTAAGAGAAGGAAGGAAATACAAAGTGGAGATAAATAAAATAGGAAATAGATAAAAAATAGTAAAAATCATAGAACCGAAAGTTAGTTCTTCAAAAAAGATCAACAAAACGTTCAAATCTTTATCTAAATTGACCAAGGGAAAAAACAGAGATAATTATAAAATTATCTCAAATTATAAAAATCAGAAATAAAAGTGGCAACATTACTACTGATTTGATAGATATGAAAAGGATTACAGGAGAGTACTATAAACAATTTACATAAACAAATTCAATAACCCAGATGAAACAGACAAATTCTTATAAATACACAACCTACCAAGACTGAGGCATAATGAAAGAGAAAATCAGAATGGTGCCTTTTTCTATCACAACTTCATCTTTTAACAGAAGTAAAAGGGTGATATTCTAAAGTATAGATGTAGTTGGCATCACGGGACTGTCCTACCATCACAATTCTGGATGTGCTTTGCACAGATGGCTAAGGACAGACAGACAGACATTTAGGAAGGAAGGGAAGGAAGCTGTCAGCTTCTCAATGATTTTTAACACGAAGGTATAACACGAAGGTTATATTTTGGATTTGGGAAAAGTACTCCCTCTGAAGAGAACATCAAGCAACAAGCTAATCTTGCATCAACAGTAATGTGTAAATTAAAGTTCACATTCTGGAAGCTCCTACTGTGGCTCAGCAGGCTAAGGACCCGAAATTGTCTCTGTGAGGGAGCAGCATGGGCTACAGCTGCAGCTCTGATTTGACTCCTGGCCCAGGAACTTCCAATTGCTGCAGATGCAGCCATATTAAATAAAATAAAATAAAATAAAATGGAATGGAATGGAACAGAATAAAATAAAATAAAATAAAATGGAGTAAAACTAATTTAAATTAAATTTCACATTTTAAGTAGGACCAATCAAAATATGTGAAAGAGAAAAATGCTATAATACACTCGTGCTCTAGCATTTCATTAGACCGTAAAGTCTCAAAAGGGGAAGTGAATCTT
Source organism: Phacochoerus africanus (assembly GCF_016906955.1). Lineage (NCBI taxonomy): Eukaryota > Metazoa > Chordata > Mammalia > Artiodactyla > Suidae > Phacochoerus > Phacochoerus africanus. The sequence continues at coordinate 33,672,716 of NC_062546.1, forward strand.
CAAAATAAAATGTGCTTGAACCTTCCCATCTCCTCCCATTTGGGACTTGGATCCAGCCTTCCATTAACAGATTATTAGGCTTCAAAATGTCTGTTTGGAGCTTGGGAATCACTAGGTTTCAGGAACAAAAGGGGTCTCCTTCTTTCATCGCGTGGCTTTCCTTAGATACCAACACAAGGGGCTGGGAAATAATTACCCTACCAAGAAAATAAAGGTTCTAAAACTCAGCCTTTCCCCAGAAATCTTGACTGTGGCATTCCTATTTTACAGGTGAATGGACGAGATCCCATAAAGAGTTGTGATGATCCAGTCCCTTGGCATTATGGGAAAGTGGGAAGGGAGGTGGACACAGTGGACCAGCTCATCCTCAGGGCAGAGAGCTCCTTGGTCCACTGCCCTCCGTGGACTCCCACCACGAGTCCTCACAGGGGTCTGGGGTCTTCGGCTCTTGCTCTCTGATGTCCTCCCTCTCCCCGGGCCTCAGCTTGGCGACCAATACCAAGCCGGCTCCACCTTCCACCTCTGCCCCTTCTCCCCCTTTCCCGGGAACTCCCTTCTCCATGCATCTTTGGACCATCTCAACTCCTTCCACTCTTTGCTCAAATGTCACTTGAATAGCCGGTCTCTCCTGACCACTCTTTTTCAAATTGCAAGCAGCCACCACCCACGCTGAGCCTGCACGCCATGTATCCTTGCTAGAGCATGAGTGTATTATAGCATTTTCTCTTTCACATAGTTTGATTGGTCCTACTTAAAATATGAAATTTAATTTAAAGTAGTTTTATTCCATTTTATTTTATTTTATTTATTTTCTTGCTGCATCTTCTCAGTTGTTCCACATGGTATCTATTCCTTCTGCATGACACAGTGATGCTGACCTTGCTGTTGGACTTTTTTAGGCTCTCCCTGGAAGCAGAACCTCAGGCAAATGCTTGGGTCCCAGCCGTTTCTCTAGGGAGTGATTCTGGGCATCCTGGATGAAAAAGGCAGAGTGAAGGAAGGGGGAAACATCCATTCAAAGGGCATAACCAAGGTCCCTGCTGAGGACAACCATCTGGTGAAGCCAAGATGTCTGTGGTCAGAGCACAGAACACCCTCAGATCTGTGTGCTGCAGGAAGAGGGGCCGGGGGCTTTCCTTCCAGCTCCTACCCGCTACTCCCAGGTCAGGTCACTGCAGCCACATTGTGGATGGATCTGTCCTCCTCTGGGAAGAGTAGGGAGAAGACACCTGCAAGCTCTCCCAGGAGGGCTTCCTGGGGGAGGAGGTGTGCTTGCCTGGACCATCCACCCAATCACAGCTGCAGCAGAAGGTGAGCCCAGAGGCTTAAAGATCCCAGGTATTTGCTAAAGTATTCAGGACCTCCAGACCTCCCCTTGAAGGTAAGATTTCCCAGGGCACACCTTCTGTCTTTGCTGAGATGGAGTCCAAGCCCCTAGAACCTCCTCCAGTGCACACTAGGTGTTTAAGGAATATTTGTGATTGATTAATGGACCCCAGGACTAGTGTAACACGTGATTAAAGCACTAACACTGGAATCAAAACATTGAGGTCAGCCAGGGCTCCAGAGCACCAGAGCCAGGTGCCTTAAAATAACATAAAGCAGAGTTCCCATTGTGGCTCTGCAGGTTAAGGACCCAACATAATCTCTGTGAGGATGCAGGTTCGATCCCTGGCATGGGTTAAGCATCAGCATTGCTGTGAGCTGTGGTGTAGGTCGCAGACGCGGCTCGGATCCCACGTCGCTGTGGCTGTGGTGTAGGCTGGCAGCTGCAGATGCGACCCCTAGCCTGGGAACTTAAAAAGCAAACAGCAATGATAGTAATAATTATAAATCAAGAAGCATAAAGGCAGAGCCCAAAAAGGTCCAGTTCCCAGAGAGCCGGTGGCTCAGAGCTTGAAAACTGCTGGAGCTGAACTTGGTCTGACTCCCGCATTCATCCAGGCAGTGGGATTTGCATAGATGACATCCTCTCTGGGGGCAGCAAGGAAGGGGACTCTGTCAGCTACAGACTGAAAAAACCCATGCTGTTGGTGGTTATTGGTGCATCTATAGATCAATGACCTTTTAACCTATCTTGACTTCAGCCTTTAACTAAGCCTTTTAAAAGTGCCTTTGAATCTTTCTTTTTTCCAGACGACAGAGGCTTCCATAAAGACACAATAAGTTACATGAAAGAAAAGTCGCAGGTTGACCCCACCTGGTCTTTGATCATCGCTGTTTTAATCCTCCACTCAATGATATTAACATATGTGTTTATTATTGTGCTTTTGCAGTTGTCTCCCTGTCCACCTTAAAACTTAGTTTCACTCAAACAGCAGGAATGTTCTTTTCAGTGTTTCCAGTGCTAGGGAAGAAAAGAAAGAAAACCCTTAAGCCCACTTGCAGCCAATACATTAAAAGAGGGATCTGATTCATTTTCGAAGGAGACGCTTTTTGTAGTAGGGAAATGCGACCATCTCAGTTGGCAAATGTTTTCACTGAATTATAGACATCTTCAAAGAAAGAGAATTTCCCTCAAACTATTTAAAATCTTCATAACGGACCTCCCACAAATGATAACTTCTTTAAAGTAGAAATTCCCCTAAAGATGTACAAATCTTCAAAAAAGAATACCCCTCCAATGATTAGAACCTTACCAAACTCCATCTGGATTTGAGTTCCAATAATAGAGGTCAGAACCTTGTCCATACCTAGTAAAAAAAAAAATACTGTAAGAAAGCACATTTTTTAGTATTTCCAGATGTAGACGGAACGTTTTTCGTTTTGAAATACAATGAGAAAACTTTTTCATGCTATTTTGGAGACGATATACAGGCCAAAGCAGGCAGAGAAAGTTATTTGAAAGTGGTCAGATGCTTGAAAGCAGGTGAGTTTGAATTCAGGGTTAGAAACCAGTGGTCTGTCCCCTACCCTCTGCCTGGATCATTTGTAAACTCATTTCCATTGGTCAGAATGGTAATATTAGGCAAACGTTTTTGAAGTTGGGTGCAGCTGTAACACAAAGAATCAAAAGGAACGGAGAGAATGAAAATAGAAAAGTGAACATAAACAAAAGCAGCAAAAGGACTCAGAAGGCTTTATCTTTATCTAGACACTCATGCAAACCCGCAGCACGCACCTTCACACTTCTGCTGTCGTGCTAAACAGGTCAACCGTGTTTGTTTCATGATGCATCATTTTGCAAAGATATTAATGGAAAACAGCAGTTTCATCTTGCTGCCTCTCACTGCTCATAGGAGTCTGTGTCTCCAGTGAAGCCTCTTGATCACCTGTGACCCCTGAATGCCCACTCCTCCTGGCAGATGCTGCATTCACCCCCCTACACACACCTCAAACGCTCATCTCACGGAGCCTGCCTACCCTGGTACCTTTTCTTTCCAAAACACGCCTCAAGCAAATGCACCTGGAAATAGGCAGGAGAAAACCATGCTTACGTACAAACATTTGCATTTGCCTGCCTCTCCAAATAATTATTGTTGCTGTTGTTTTTAATTTTCTGTGAGGCCTGTGGGTTTTGTTGTTGGGGCTTGGGGTTTAAGTGTTTTGTTTTTGTGTTCCTCTGGCTAGCAGTTTGGTTTGGTTTTTGGTAGGCTACCTTCTTACATCTACTTTCCTCAAGAGTGTCGTTTTCTGAGCCACTCTGAAGGCATTGCCTCACTGAGAACTCACTTGCAAAATTGGTGGCCAGCCACTACTTTCTGGGGCTTAAAACCCACCGCCCAACCCGAGCCCTTTATCCAAAACTCACACTGAGATATTCCAAGGCAGGACCTTCAGGAATGCAAATGAATAAAAAGGAGCAAGTTCCTGCCTTTTTCTTCTTTTTTCTTTTTTCTTTTTAGGGCGAACCTGCAGCATATGGAGGTTCCCAGGCTAGGGGTCCAATCGGAGCTGCAGCTGCCAGCCTATACCACAACCACAGCAACCTGGGATCCAAGCTGTGTCTGACCTATACCACAGCTCAAGGCAATGCCAGATCCTTAATCCACTGAGCAAGGCCAGGGATCGAACCTGCGTCCTCATGGATGCTAATCAGATTCGTTTCCGCTGAGCCACAACGGGAACTCCGAAGTTTCTGTCTTTCCGCCTAGACAGAACAGCTTAGGTGAGCTGGAGGGAGCTCTCACAGCGGCAATTTCTCTGGCCCTGGCCTTTTCCTTTCATGAGTCTCACCCACTCCAGGGCTGTCTGGTGGGTGGACACCAGCCTAAGGCCATCTGCAGGCACTTCCACGGGGCAGGGGAGATCAAAGCTGAGTTCTGAAACCTGAGTGAACAATCTCCACCCCACAGAGGTGGTGTAGCTTCAAGGTGCCCCCAACTCTCCCCAGTCCTGCAGCATAAACCCTTCCCTCCTCAAGTGCAGATAATGCTACTGACAACTTCAATGGCTGTCCTGGAATCAAATCAGTCATTAAAGGGGCTGGGCTTAGGACCAGGCAAGGCACCTAGTAAATGATTGTACCTTTGACCTTCTGCCTTGCTGGTCCTTACCCCGACATTTTGTCCCCTCTGTCCCCCTTAATCTGTCACAGACTTTTCCCATCGCCCTCCAAAGGGGACAGGGTTCTCTCTTTTCCAGGGCACTGAAAGAATGAGTTTGAATTTTGTTTTGCATGTTGCATTCATCTTAGACCAGACATCCTTCCCGTCCCAGGATTCTTGGTGCACTGCTCTGCACAAAGTCGAGTCCACAAGTCCTTGGCTGCTGAGCCCACGCAGACGACTCCTGCAAGCTCCGGAGAGCTGATGGCTAAGCATTCAAGAATTTTGTGAGCTGGTACTAAACCACTCACTGGTAGCGTGAAACAGCCTATGGTGCAGAGGTTGGAGTCTTTACACCATGGAACCTGCAGATGCTACAAATCGGAACCCTCTGGCGTTGTTGCTGTCGTTGTTGGGGGTTCTGAGAGGCGTTACCAGCGCATCATGGGTCCTAACCCCACCCTGTACCTCCTTCTTCCCCTAGTGGTGTTCTCCTCTTGCCAGCTCCAAGCTACCACCCAGCTTCCAGGCTTTGGAAGAGACTTCTGACATTGACTCTTCAGATCCAGCCGTGTTGCCTGGGAATCTGGGATGGGACCTCTTCAAGCATATGGAGAAAACAATCTTCTACCACTAGCCGAGAGCAACCCCTCCAAGCGGATCTAGGAAGCCTGAGAAGGAAGCGGGGATTGGGAAAAGAGAGGTAGGTGTGTGCTCCCGATGGGAGAAGATTAGATCTCTGGGAAGCAACCTCAGGGGAGGTGTTCAAAACAAACCTCCCAGCAGTCCTGGGGGCAGAGCCACTGTCCAGCTGGGCACCCAGGGCTTGAGGCAAGAAGGCTCATAAGGCACAAAGAAGGATGCCATTTTCTTCTGTCAGACATTTCCCCAGGGGTGTTTTCTGTTTCCTGGGTCCCCATCTTAGAACAAGGACCCGGGTTGGCAGGGACCCCAACAAAGGAACAGAAGAAGGCAAAGAGGTGTGAGGGAGCCCCTGGGTGATTGGCTTAAACTCTCCTGAGCTTTGCTTTTCATCCCCCACCCCTGAATATCCCAGAGCCTGGAGGTGGCACTTCTGGCCACTTCTCTCCCTCTCTTCTATAAGAAACTCAGGCAAGCCGACGAAGGCTACCACCAGTTGTGTGGCGCTGTGATGACTTAGGCTCATCAAGCATCAACTCAGTCTCGTCAACACACAGTTCATGGTCCTGATTTGTCTACAGTTCATTTTTTGTTCATCTCCACTTTTGATCAGTCTTTTGCACAGTTCAAGCATGCTCTGGTACACTTCAAAATGGTTCCTTTTCCTCCTCCCCTACTAGAAGCAAAAAGGGGGATTTTTTTTTTTTTTTTTGGTCTTTTTAGACCAAAATCTGTGGCACATGGAGGTTCCCAGGCTAGGGGTTGAATCAGAGCTACAGCTGCCAGCCTACACCACAGCCACAGCAACGCCAGATCCAGGCCACGTCTGCAACCTACACCATAGCTCATGGCAATGCCAGATCCTTAACCCACTGATGGAGGCCAGGGATGGAACCCTCATCCTCATGGTTCCTAGTCGGGTTCTTAACCCCCTGAGCCACAACAGGAATTCCCCAAAAGGCATTTTTTTTTCTTCTATATTCACTATGAGAACCTAGTAGAACTCCAGGAGGGAAAACTGACAGGTGAGGGGCCCGCCTAATCGGTGAGCATGGTGAAATGTACGGATGTGTCGAATCCCTGTGTTCTATTGCAGGAGCAATATAGTGTCACCAGTCAATTATACTTCAAAAGCAAACCAGGACAAAAAACCAAATTGTAGGAGAAGAGATCAGGTTTGTGTTTACCAGCAGGAGAGTCAGGGGTTAGAGGGAAGTGGAATTGGGTGAAGGTAATTGAAAGTACAAACTCCAAGTATAAGTGCTGGGGATGCAATGTCCAACATGATCAATATAATTAACATGCTCGATGTTACACGTGAAGCTTTTTAAAGAGAGTAATTCTAAGAGATTTCATCCCAAGCAAAAATACTTTCTTCTATCTCTAAAATTTTGTCTCTATATGAGATGACGAATGTTCAATAAACCTATTATGAGTATTATTTCATGATGTATGGAAATCAAATCATTTTGCTGCATGGCTTAAACTCATACAGTGCTGTAGGCCACTTACATCTCAACAAAACAAAGAAAAAGAAATTATTAACTACCATATGACTTAGCAATTTCACTCTTGGGCATATAGCTGCACAAAACTTTCCTTGAAAAAGACGCATGCACCCGTATGTTCATTGCAGCACTATTCACAACAGCCAAGACATGGAAACAACCTAAATGTCCATGGACAGATGAATGGATTAAGAAGATGTGGTACATGCCGCGGGAGTGGCCCAAGAAATAGCAAAAAAAAGACAAAAAAAAAATTTAAAAAATACTATCTTGCCAATGCAGGTATTTTCTTAAATAAATAAAAACTTGAACAAAGTGGAAAAGTTGAAAATTTATTTTTTGTAACTTTAATTATAGCAGGAGAGATTAAGATTTATCAATATGACTTTATTGACTATTCATCTCACTGCTAATAACGTGTTTGATGATTCTTGGTTCCTTCATGTAGGACAACTAAATCAGAGCTTCCTCTCTACTCTTCCTTCCTTGCTATTCATTTGAAGTATTAATATAAACAGCAGGAGAAGAAAGTGAAGGGGAGACTTTGGTTTAATGATCATAGCTGAAGAAACAAGGGCACAAAATGACACAAACAGGAGTAAAGAGTAGTAAGGAAAACAGGTTCAAGAAGATGTCACTTTATATTATTAGCATTTTTCTTCTTTATATCAGTACATTTACTAGTTAATAGAATAAGAAAATTTTGATTATCATCCATGTTTTGAAGCTTCTGTGCATTTTGTGTGAATCCTAATATCTCAAGAATAAACTGGCAACAATGAAAAAAAAAAAGAAGATGTGGTATATATACACAATGGAATACTACTCAGCCATCAAAAATAACAAAATAATGTGATTTTCATCAACATGGATGGAATTAGAGACTCTCATACTAAGTGAAATAAGTCAGAAAGGGACTATATGGCATCATTTATATCTGGAACTAATATATGGCACAAATCAATCTTTCCACAGGAAAGAACTCATGGACTTGGAGTACAGACTTGTGATTGCCAAAGGGTAGCAGGAAGGAGTGGGATGGACTGGGAATCTGGGGTTATGAGATGAAAACTATTGCCTTTGGAATGGATAAGCAATGAGATCCTGCTGTATAGCAGTGGGAACTATGTCTAGTCACTTATGGTGAAACATGAGGGAGTATAATGTGAGAAAAAGAATGTGTGTGTGTGTGTGTGTGTGTGTGTGAGACTGGGTCACTTTGCTATACAGCAGAAAATTGACAGAACACTGTAAACCAACTATAATGGAAAAAATAAAAATCATTTTGAAAAAAGAAATTATTTGCACAGCTTAAAACGGGATTTCCTCCTACCTTGTTCAAAATTGTTGCTGAGGAAAACTTTTAAAGCCCCAGTCTGACCAGGAACACAGCCAATTCACCAATTAAAAAATATTCCAAGTTTTCACATGGGAGATAATAATAGAAAATTTTTTCTCTTTTTTTGGGGGGGGCCGTATCCACAGCATATGGAATTTCCCAGGCTGGGATCAAACCCACACCACAACTGCAACCGACACCACAGCAGGGCAAGACTGGATCCTTAACCCACTGCTCCACAAGGGAAATCTGAAATGGGTTTTTGAAAGGGAGTCACCAAACATTAAAATTTCACTGTAATCTTTTTTTTGTTTTTTTGTTTTTTAAACCTAGATATTTTAGTTCTTTAACTAAATCCACCAGGCCATCAAGTTCACCTTCTCTTTCTTGTTCCAACTCTCCTACAAATGATAAGCTTCCTCGGAGGAGGGTGTTGACTTGTGGCAGGTGATGTCGCAATGCAGGTTGTCCCTGTCTCAGCACTGGAACATCTGTCTGCTGCCACCTACCCACGACTGCCTGGCCTCTACCAGGCAGACCACAGAGCCCCTCTGCCCTAAGCACATCGTGTTTTTCCTGCATCGCCTCCCTGGCTACAGCTGCCCTGATTCGTGTTCAGATGTGGGATTTTCAGGACATCTGACAGGTTCCTTTTTGGCAATGGAGGTCTACAAAGCTTGGCAGTTTCCTCAGTACATTTTTGTACCTTCTTCCAAGAAGACCAGAGGAGAAATGGGCTCTCTGCTGCAGCAGTCTCACAAAAATACCTGGTGCAATTCTGAAGGCTGTGTAGACATGAACCACCCACCAGGGATCCCATCCAGAAAGAATGGACTCTGGGTTCTTGGAGGGCATCTTCATCTGCTTGCTGTAAGAGAGAGCCTCATGTTCCTGTTCCTTCATAGCTTCTCCCATGAGCTCCTGTCTCCTCAACTGCTCCCTTCCCCGAGCTGGGGGTTCCCATCACATCTGGACTCTTTTTGTTTAAGGGTGTCATTCCCCTCTTTTCACATCCACTCAAACTGATAGGTAATGACCAGAGGCTTCCTTGCTCCCAGGCCTGCCCTCCAAAAGGAAGGCAGACCCAAAACAACTTCTTGAACTTGACTTTTAAACCCTGAATGGTTTCCCCTAAAGTCATCAGGTCTCAAAGGCAGTGGAACATCTCCAGAAGAATTCAAACAAAATTAGCCTTTCACATGCTCACCCTCCTGCTACAATATGCTTTGCAAGGCGGAACTCCTTTTGAGAGGGAAAAAAAAAACAAACAAACAAAATTTTAACCGACTTTGAGTTTCCTACCTGGTACCAAGCAGATCAGTGATGGAGGAAGGTATAGACTGGGGATTTTGGGTTACAAATAGCAGATAGCAATCACGTCTCATTGAAGGCTAATAGAAGAGCAGGAATTGATGGGAGGGATGGCAGCCCAAGGGGAAGAGTAGAGAATTAAATGGAAATGAAACAAAACCCAGGACAGGCTACAGGAAAATTCTAGCATCGAGACAGCAGGAGTGGAGGGCTCCCCTCATTGGCAGGACTTCGGCATGAGTTAACTCCAGCATTATTTTCCTGGATGCATCTCTGTCAGAGCCAGCCTCCCAGAAGGAAGAGTCTGGCTTAAGTCAGGTTCTGGGCTGGCTCCTTGATGAGTTCTAAGGGGATGAGAAGAAAGAGCAGGAAGAAGGGACTTCAGGGGCCCCACTGCTTCCGTGCAGAGGAGGAGACGGCTGCATTTTCCATCATCCCAAGACCACATACCATGGAAGAGGGTAGTTCCCCAAACTCCAGGTGTTGTTAGGAGGGAGAGACGGGGGTGGGGTGGGGGGTGGGGAATCAAAACCCCAAATGATGTACATCCACCCGAGCTGGACCCTAGCACATACTTCACACATTTACCATCCCATTCCTAAATTCATAAAGAACCCACAGTGCCCATGGAACCCAACAACTTTTCAGTGTGTTTGGTATTTTCAGTTTTTTTTTGTGTGTGTGTCTTTTTGCCATTTCTTGGGCTGCTCCCTCGGCATATGGAGGTTCCCAGGCTAGGGGTCCAATTGGAGCTGTAGCTGCTGACCAACGCCGGAGCCACAGCAACGCAGGATTCGAGCCGCGTCTGTGACCTACACCACAGCTCATGGCAACATCAGATCCTTAACCCACTGAGCGAGGTCAGGGATCGAACCTGCAACCTCATGGTTCCTAGTCGGAACTCCCATCACGGAGCTTTAAGAGGAAAGTTCAAGGCAGCGACTAGGCGGTCAGGGAAGAACAGAGGGGCTTCTTAGAGGACACGGAATGAGTGCTCCAATTTGTAGGCAGGAAAGAGACTCAAGTTCACGGCTGACTGAGTGAAGGGAGGGTGAAGGGAGGATGTACCAGGGCCTGGGGCTAAACAAAGGTAAGAATGTGAGACTGGGAGAGCGTCAAGGCTGCAGGGGGGGGTGGCTTGGCGGAAAAGTAGGTCTTGAACTGACCCAACGCTGTGTTCTCAACAGGCTAATAGGAAAACCAACCCGGGGCAGGGAGTTACCAGAAATTCAAGCCCGGTGGACTCAGACAAGAGGCTCAAGGCCATTGCATCTCATCAGGCAAATTAGTGGAGGCTTTTGCTTTACAAATGCAGGAGATTCTCAGCCAGAGGAATGTAACACCCTTTTGTGGCCCCGAAACTGGCCCGCTACAATAAAATCACAGCATTCATCATCCCCCTACTCGCCAACCTCTGCCAAGAAAATAATAATAATGATTGCCGATATTACTGTTTTGCGCACTGGCTGAGAGTTTCCAAAAACAATAACAATTAATTTTCTCGGGTGGTGTTGGCCAAGAAAGCAGCGAGGTGCCAGGTTTCCACGATCTTCTTAGATCATCTGGCACCCGCGGACAATGGCAGTGAGGAAGCAGCCCTTGGAGGCTAGTAAAGCTGTGTTATAACCCCAGTGTTCGAAGTTTCATATCTCGGCCATCCCACATCACAGCAGGTAGAAAACCCAGGATGGAAAATGTCAGCCTGGATACAAGTTTCCTCCCCAGAAATACTGCCTCCACATAGCAGAAATCCTCAGAGATCTCTTCTGTGCAAAGCTTCAAAAACACACCAGCCTTGGCTTCAGAGGCCTTTTTGACGCGGCTCCAGACATATTTAAGAAATGGGTCTAATTTTGAAGGATATATTTGGGCAGGCAACCAAGGCCTAAAAGTGGAATCAGCTCTCCTGATTTGATGTAAAAAGAATTTTAAAAAAACAAATGCGGCCAAAACTCTGAAATTTCTGAAGGCTTTTATACCGATCTGTCAGTTCTTAAAGAGGAATTTCCAGGCAGAATGAGCAAGATGAACGCGCTCTGTGATTTGGGGCAGGGACTGCCCCCCTCAGCCATTTCTAGACCTTTGCTCTTAAGGGGCTCCTGCATGAGCTGGACATGACTTATCTCTACTTTCAAGGTTTTTGAAACTCTAGGAAAACGCCCCTTTGCAAAGTAGCATTAACCCTGATGTCTGCCAGCAAACAACAAGACAGCCTGTCCGGCTTCCTAAAGTGAGAAGCTAAGGTCACATTTTTTTCTAAGCTGATTTTTCTCCCGGTTATCTTTTCTAAACAAAGGACCGTCAAGATAAAGTCGTTCACTTGTTGGCGGGCGGTCAAGGGCTAAAAGTGGAAAAAGGTTTCAAGAGAGTTGACTTTTTAGAACAGCTAGAAGAGAAGAAAGCAGAGAAGGGACTCGGTCACTCTGCTGAGAAGCTCCTATGGGAAAGACCAACTCTGGGCATCGAAACAAAAATTAAAACAAGTACTTGAAAGGAGGTCACATATAGATTGTGAAATAAGGGGGGTGTGTGTGTGTGTGTGTGTGTACAAATATGACTGGTAAATACCAAGTGCAAGGTCATGATGGCTACCAATTATTGAGTGTGTTCCAAGGCGAAGGCCCCACAGCGCATGTCCGCTGTTTGTGGCATCAGCTGCCTGTCAATGCTCTAGCCACGGTGCCCCTGTGGCACTGGGTTCCCACGGAACTAGGCTCCTGGGGCGCTGGGTTTCCTTGGCTATGGGTCCCTGTGGCACTGGGCCCCTGGTTCCCATGGCACTAGGGTCCCTTCAGCGCCCACCCCCCTACTGACAGCACCCACTTTCTCCACTGGGGGGCATCCTCTGGCTGCAGGACCACACCCAGCCCCTCCCCAGGCTGTCTGTGTGGGCAGGGAGTTACCCCTGGGAGCAGCCCCCCCAACCAACGCTGAACAGATTAGGTGAATAAAAATTAAAGAAACAAAGAGCTCACCTAGTCTTTTCTTTCTGTCTCCAAGAGGGAGCTCACCCCTCCGAAGGAGTGGCCCAAGCAGTGAGAGCAATCAAAGCAGATCCCTCCAGTTACCTGAGATCAGAGTTCTTTTCTTCCAAGCCCCGATCTACTGTCATTAGATGTGACTGTTTAAGCTGTGTTTTTAATTGTCAATCAACCATTTCCCCCACTGGGCCTGAAAGTCCCTGAGGCCCGAGACGCTATCTTCTACCCTGTCTGTAAATAGAGGCTCGATAAATATTTGCTCAGTGAATCAATAAGTGAATAAATTTTCCCCCAAAATAGAGTTAGACCTTTTCTCCTAGTTGAAGATGATGAAAAACAGAAGATACTAGACATAGATATTCTTTATCATCTTTAAGACTTAGCTCAACAAGGGAGTTCCCGTCGTGGCGCAGTGGTTAACAAATCCGACTAGGGACCATGAGGTTGCAGGTTCGATCCCTGGCCTTGCTCAGTGGATTAACAACGGGCTCGGATCGAGTATTGCTGTGGCTCTGGCGTAGGCTGGTGGCTACAGCTCCGATTAGACTCCTAGCCTGGGAACCTCCGTATGCCGCGGGAGTGGCCCTAGAAAAGGGAAAAAGACAAAAAAAAAAAAAAAGACTTAGCTCAGCAAGAAACTGGACCACCAGCCTCCATGGCAAGAGTCTCGAAGATGAAGAGGCAAAGTCAGGCTTGTTACGATGCAGAGGAGTAAAAGCCTGAGAGACACAGGTATACACAAGCACAGGTAGGGCAAAAGCGCTCATGTGGGCACCCCAGGGAATTCCTGGGAGAACTTGCAGACTTCTGGGACCAAATGTTTCAGGGGACGAACCCAGGAACAGCGGAGAATGTGGCAAAGGAAAACGCCCACACTGGCTGCCCGCGTGTGGGGTAGTCTGTAAACCAAAAAGACCATTGCAATGAAAATAGTAAAATCATGAGGCTAAATCCACATTCCTTGGTGCTTTAAGACCTTGTCAAAAGGAGGGAGCTGTTCTTTGGCACCTGCCCAGCCCAGACCTTGATGCAGTGGCCGCCATATTGCCCATAGCTCCTTCTCCAGGCATATGTATCCCTGACCCCAGCTCCTGGGAACATGGACTGGCTGACAGCTCACAGTGGCTGCATTCCGCACTAAAGCCTGGGCCAAGGAGAACAGCCTTGCCCAGAGCTGTGCCTCCTCCCAGGGAGGGGCTGGCCCAGGAGTGGCTAATGTGGAGATCCAAAGCCCAGCCCCCCTGAGGGGCCATCTGAGCCCCAGACTTAGGGGGAGGGCCAACCTCACGGGTTTGCAACCTGAGCAGGGGACTCCATGCTCAGAAGGACACTGCACTTGGTTTAAGGCTCTACTGTCACCACCCTCCTATTCCTTTTTTTTGGCTGTGCGCAGGGCATGCAGAATTTACCTGACCAGAGATCAAACCCATGTCACAGCAGTAACAAAACCAGCTCCTTAACCCGCTGAGCCACCAGGGAACTCCCTTGAAATTCTTAAGAGTATCCAGAGGCAACCAGTCTCCTTCAAACCGGAACTTGCTTCAAACACGCAAAGAAGGCAGTGACTTTCTAAGAAACATGAATCCTGCCTTATTCTTTCTTCTTCATGCTATTTCCTGTATTAGCTCACCACGGTCAAATACTTACTTTTCCTTTCAGAGCATTAGCAGAATATATACCCATGTCAAGAAGTGAAATAAAATCAGCTGAGTTAGTTTAGGGCAATACATCCACTGTTCTGACAAGGATAAAATGCATAGGCATGCATGAGCTACGAAATAGAAAATGTGTATTTTGGTGCTTCTCCATACAAGTTAAATGCTCTTACTTTTGCATTTAGAACCAGCAGTGCATAATATGGTAAAGGTCATGCTAATGGTTTCAAATTTTTTTTTCCTTTACTTAAATAGAAAACAAAAACCCCATGACAATTTGAGAGATGTCGACTAAAAATATGCACAACCTAAAAGTTGGGAGTTATGTTTTATTCAGTGAATAAAACTGAGGACTTAAGCCCGGGAGGCCGCATCTCAAGTAACCCTGAGAAAAGTGCTCCCAGGAGGCGAGGGGGGAGCTAGGACATAAAGGGATTTTTGCAACATAGGGCAGGTAGTCAGAACAAAAGATTACTGTTAATAGCAGAAAATTAGATATCACAAATTAAGTTAGAGCTCTTTCTTTCTTTCTCTTTCTTTCTTTCTTTCTTTCTTTCTTTCTTTCTTTCTTCTTTCTTTCTTTCTTTCTTTCTCTCTCTCTCTCTCTCTCTCTCTCTCTCCCTCTCTCTCTCTTTCTTTCTTTTTCTCTTTCCTTTTTAGGGCCATACCTGTAGCATATGGATGCTCCCAGACTAGGGGTTGAATTACAGCTGTAGACGCTGGCCACAGCCACAGCCACAGCCACGGCAACACCAGATCTGAGCCAAATCTGTGACCTACACCAGCTCACGGCAATGTCAGACCCTTAACCCACTGAGTGAAGCCAGGGATCGAACCTGCATCCTCATGGATACTAGTCAGGTTCATTACCACAGAGCCACAGCGGGAACTCCAGTGCTTTTCTATACATGGGAAGATGCAAATATCTGGGCTCAGTGAAATCATTCCTCTGATGTGCACCTCAGCTCTCGGGGGCCAACTCTCAGCATCCTGGGTTTTCTCATCCTGAGGGTTCACGGTCAGGAAGGGCTACAAGTTTAGGAGGCAGGTGTTTTTTGTTTCCCTCCTGAGTTCGCTGAGGGCTCATTGGCTCAGCTTTGGAGCGCATCACGGGCTGCACTCACGGATGACTGTGACAGCCTTGGTTAACTGACATGGCAGGTAACATTTTGTGCCTGGCCTTCTGCGTTTCTTTACAGGTGTACCCCTCAGGGTGTTCCCCCCAAAGCCTTCTGGGTACTTTTCTCTGTCTCTTCAGAGTCTGTTCGCCAGGAACCCAGCCTAGGACACCCCATTAGGGTTCAACCTCCAGACTCCTCGTGAGACGGGGAGAGCTGTTTCCAGTCAGATGAGCCGAGTCTGAGGCCCAGAGCTGAGGACTGTGTCTTTACTCAAGGCTCCTGTACTTGGGACCCCTTCATACTGTTTTAAGCATTGCAATCATTTTTAAACAGCTAAAAATGGCATCTCTTCTGTTTCTTAAATTGAGCCATTGTTTTCAAATGACATCAGCTCCAAGGCTGTCCCTCTAGGATGCTGTGGACACCACTGTGGTCTTCAGGGCTGTGGCTTCTTCCCAACAACCCCCCCCCACCACCATCTCCCCTGGGGTGATCTGAGTGAAATGGAGCCTGGTGGGGGCAGTGGAGGATGTGGGGGCCACACTGGCAGAGCCACACAGCCGCCTGTGAAGCCAGGGGCTAAGTCATAGTATAAAATAAAGAATTATTACTAGGATAATGAAGAAAAATTCAAATAACTCCTGACCACTAAGGGAGGGAATAGTGAAGAAAAAATAGTAGCAAATATTAAGAAAATTGTTTCCTTTTTCTCACATTGAAAGATGGAGATTGAATGGGAATTTTAGGGAAACGTGTGCGTTTCTCTCCTCACCCCAGAGCCGTTTGGAAATGTTTGCAAATCGCTGTCCACAAATATTATTTTGTTTGTTCATTTTGGGTTTTGCTTCTTTCCTCTAATGTTTTAAAGAAAATTAGTAAAATTATTCTCAAAGCCCTTTCCTCCTCAAGGTAATTCACCCCTGATGACCTTGATCAAGGTCATCAAGGGATGCTTTGCCCTCTCATTCTCAATGCTGCTGTGGCTAAGTGAGCCATTGTTAAGTGCCTGCTGTATACTAGACCCTGTGCTTGGCAGGCCCTAGGGATAGAGTGATGAACAAAATAGGCACAGTCCCTGCTGAGTTTTTTTATTTTTTAATTTAATTTTAATTTTTTTGGCATGTGGAAATTTCTGAGCCAGGGATTGAACCCTTGCCACAGCAGTGACCTGAGCCATGGCAGTGTCAAAACCCAGGTCTTTAACTCACTGCACCACAAGGAAACTCCCCCTGCTGTTTTTTTAAAAAAAGAAAAATTGAAAGGGAGAGAGTATGTCCACTTAACTTCTTGTAGCGTTGGTTGGCTCTGACGTTTTTAATAAAGTTTTATAAACTGCAATAATAAGACAACCTTAGGGAAAAGAAGTTTACACATTAAGCAACTATAGAAGGAAAAACAGAAATACACCCTTGTTCAAGGTTGCAGGAACTCAAAAATATACATAGGCCTCCTTAAAGGGTACTGAATCTGGAGGATGTATCTTAGTTACAGTTTTACAGAGTTTTCCAAAGAATCTAATGTGCAATTTTATTATGAAAGAGCTGAGTCATGGGTTTTGTACCCCTAAAGCCCACACTTAATAGATTTTTTTTTAAATTGATAATTAGGCAACTAAGTCACATGATGGTAGCACCATGTCCTCTTCTTGAGTCTAGGACAAATAGGTATCCCTGTCTTCCTAATTCTGAAAAGTCAGTGTATAAAGTGCATTTTGTAGAAAATCATAAGGATAAACCCAGATGTGTTAAGACCAGTTCTCTTTCATGGTGAGTAGCTGAGTGATTTAATTTTCTTCCTTCCATTTGTTTACATTCTTCTGTTTTCCCTCAATGAACACAATTGTTTTAAGGTTAAGAGAAAAAAAAAAGTTAAAAAATTAACAAAGACAGTTTGTGCCATACCATATGATCACAGCCATGCCACATGCTCAGTTCTTATTTTCACGCAGACTCAAGGTGCCAGCCCACCAGCCTGCGAAGGGCAGGAGCTCAGGCAAGGCTGCTCTCTGAGGCTGAGGCAGGCCCTGCAGAAGCCCACTGCTGGAGACCCCCACACCCACTCCTCCATAGCTGGAAGCATGTCTGGCCTTCAAGGGGAGTCTGAGCTGTGTATCTCTGTGCCTGCCCTGTGGCCAGGATAAATTCCTGTGGGAAACTTAATGGCATGGAAGCACTTTTCTGAATAGTTCATGAAGCCATCTTTGTGGCTGAAATTCCATACAATTGACTAAACTGCCCACTCTTCTAAGTGGGTCTGGAGTCCACTACATGTTAGCATCAAAGAGGGCAATCAAGCCTGAGGCTGATTTGGTTTCCGTTTTGGGGGTTTGTTTTTGTTTTTTTTTTTCTGATGTGGTTTTTTGGGGTTGCATTCATGCTTCACATTGTAAATCTGCACCATTGAATGGATGAGATGACATATTGAATTAACCACTTTTCTCCATTCTACTTCCAGGAGTCCTTTAAAGAAATGTGACCCAATTTTTGAAGGTCTTTTTAAAATTTTTCAATTGTTCTTTTCCCTCAGTTGTTTGTATATGCATCTACCACATGCTCTCAGCTGAGGGCAACCGACTGCTTGGGAAGACATATCAATTATAATAAGTGTGTGATGATTTGCCCAATGTGTGGTAAAATGGCTTTTACAAATTGTCATGGAGTTCCCGTCGTGGTGCAGTGGTTAACCAATCCAACTAAGAACCATGAGGTTTCGGGTTCGACCCCTGGCCTTGCTCAGTGGGTTAAGGATCCGGTGTTGCCATGAGCTGTGGTGTAGGTCGCAGAAACATCTCAGATCTGGCATTGCTGTGGCTGCGGTGTAGACCAGCAGCTGTAGTTCCAATTCAACTCCTAGCCTGGGAATTTCCATATGCCGTACCTATGGCCCTAAAAAGAAAAAAAAAATTTTGTTGTGAACAAAAATTCGTCAGTATCTATACGTGTTTGAAGATGCATTCAATCAATAAGAGTACCTAATGAATGCTCATTGGGAAGGAGAAATGTAGCCTCGTTCCCCACACTGACCTCTGCTGTGCCAAGCACATTGGTGTTGTACTGCCTTTTACTTCTGCAACAGCTTAGGAGGGGGGAAGAAAAGGAAGGAAGATCCTTGTCTTATTGACTAGACGTCCACTTCAGAGTGGCTGAGTGACTTACGAAAGACATCCTGCCCCCAAGTGACCAAGCAGCCTCTCATTCCCAGTGCTCCCAGCAAATCAAAGCCAGCACAACGGCACCGGGAGCACACATTCCTTCATAGTCTCCCCACTGCCATCTGTGCCGTGGCCCTCGACAGATCTGTTGTCATAAACAAAGAAAAAGGGGTGGAGAATGATGCCAGCAGGTGAAGAGCTGTTTACGGAGTGCTCCATGCAAGACATGATGAGTCCTCTGTGTAACTCATGTAACTGAATTCTCACCAGAACCAGGCGTGCAAGCATGGCTGTACCCATTTCACAGATGGAAAAGTCAGAGCTTAGGACATTTCAGGTATGTTACCAAGATCATCTAGCTCTCAGAAGGGGCGGACCTGGCCCTCTACTCCTCCGTGTGTGATGCCAGACTCCTGGCAGCCTGCTGCTCTCACCTCTTCTTCTGCCCCCCCACCCCTCCCCCCCACCACTTCTTTTCTCTTTGGAAGAATCTGTGCTATTATCACAAAGAATTCTACGTTCTGCCACTGCCTTATTGTTTTAATAAAAAAGAGTTATGAGAAAAATTAGAGACATTGTCCTGGCTGCCCTGGACTCAAAGTTAGCAGTTTTCCCTCCATGTCACATTTCAGAAGAGCAACTTCACAAATGGGTTCCAGTCATAACCAAAAGTCACCCAGAGTTTGACCCGGAACTTCTGAACTCTCTCAGACCACGTCACCCTTCCTGAGCTCTTGGCTTTGGGACCTGCTCTCAGATTCTCTGCGACGAATTGGGTCATCCCAGCAGGGGTAGGACTTCCGGGTGGGCATGGCGAGTAGCCCCAGAGAAGCTTTTCTGGGTCTGACCCGGGTCCTCTTCCAATCCGCTTCAGCCACCCTCTGACAATTGGTTGATCTGATGTACAGATATGAGATGCGGGTCTGGAAGACTTCATTGCACTCACTGTAAAGAGACGGTGCACCAATGTTTGCACAACTAAGCAGTCTGGGGCTTCTCCGTGTTCAAAGTTAGCACAGCCATTTGCAGAAACTCCATTACATTCTGTTCCAAAGGAAAAGAAAAGACGCCAGCCTTTGGTCTCTTGCAATTTTTATTTTATACAGGGAATTTTTGTTTTGGTTTGGTTTTTTTTTTGTCTTTTGTCTTTTTGTTGTTGTTGTTGTTGTTGTTGTTGTTGCTATTTCTTGGGCCGCTCTCGCGGCATATGGAGGTTCCCAGGCTAGGGGTTGAATCGGAGCTGTAGCCACTGGCCTCCGCCAGAGCCACAGCAACTCGGGATCCGAGCCGCGTCTGCAACCTACACCACAGCTCACGGCAACACCGGATCGTTAACCCACTGAGCAAGGGCAGGGACTGAACCCGCAACCTCATGGTTCCTAGTCGGATTCGTTAACCACTGCACCACGACGGGAACTCCTATTTTATACAGGGAATGTCAACAGGAATTAAAAGGGAAACATATTTACATGTGCCTTCGGTGTCCTAGGAACCACACCCAGTAATTTTCACTACTCCTTTAATTTGACGATAACCTTGTTTAATGGATTCAGTTGATCTCGTCTTGCTGATGAGGAATAAATGCACATAGACTTTGGGAGGCCCAGGTGAAGGTGGAGGCAAGAAGCATGGGCTCTGCAGGCAGACTGGATTCATCCCCAGCTCCCACCCACTAGCTCTGAGACTGGGGACATGTCTCTTAATCTCTCACAGCCTCAGTTTTCTCACCTGTCAAATGGGGATAGTAGCTACTTATAAGGAGCCAGAATTTGAACCCATGTGACTTGACTTTACATAAAAATTTTACTGGAGTTCCCATTGTGGCACAGCAGAGATGAGTCCGACTAGGAATCATGAGGTTGTGGGTTCCATCTCTGGCCTCGCTCAGTGGGTTAAGGATCCGGCGTTACTGTGAGCTGTGGTGTGGGTTGCAGATGAGGCTCGGATCTGGTGTTGCTGTGGCTCTGGTGTAGGCCAGCGGCAACAATTCCGATTGGACCCTTAGCCTGGGAACATCCATATGCCAAGGGTGTGGCCCTGAAAAGACAAAAGACAAAAAAAAAATTTTACTGAACTGTCTTCAGAAAACTAAACATAGAACTACCATATGATCCAGCAATCCCACTCTTGGGCATATACCCGGACAGAACTATAATTCAAAAAGATACATGCACCCCAATGTTTGCTACATCATTATTCACAAGGAAGCAACCTAAATGTCCATGTATAGATGAATGGATTAAGATGTGGTACATACATACAATAGAATATCACTCAGCCGTAAGAAGAATGAAATAATGCCATTTGTGGCACCATGGATGGACCTAGAAGTTATCATACTAAGTGAAGTTAGTCAGAAAGAGAAAAACAAATACCATATGATATTACTTATAGGTGGAATCTAAAATATGACACAAATGAACCTACCTTCAAAACAAAAACAGATTCACAGACCTAAAGAACAAACTTGTGGTTTGTTCTTTAGGGGGAGGGGTGGCGGGAGTGGGATGGATGGGGAGTTTGGGGTTGGTAGATGCAAACTATTACATTTAGAGTGGATAAGCAATGAAGTCTACAATACAGTGCAGGGAATTATATCCAGTCTCCTGGGCTAGAACGATGGAAGACAATATAAGAAAGGAAATGTATATATGTGTGACTGGGCCACTTTGCTGTACAGCAGAAATTGGCACAACATTGTAAATAAATATTTTTAAAAGTAAATATTAATATTAATAAAAATAAATATTAAAAAATTATACTGAAGTAAAATAGAGAAAGAGAAAGAATAATACACATCTTATAAATGTGGAGTTATGACCTTGAGACAGGAAAAAATTTATTAAGAGGACACAAAGAGCTACAAGCACAAAGAAAAAACTGTATAAACTAGACTGCATTAAAATTAAGAACTTCTGTTTATTGCAGACCATCACTATGAGAATGAAATGGCAAGCCATAAAGTGTATATATATATAGTACATATATCTAACAAAGGATTTGCCAGAATATATAAAGAATGACTACAAATCAGTAAGGAAAAGTCAGACAACCCAACAGGAAAATGGTCAGGAAACTCCAACTGGCACTTCACACAACAGACACCCAGGAGGTGGCCAATAAGTATTGTTCATCATCCACTGAATGCAAATTAAAACCACCACATGAGAGTCCTAGACATTAATCAGGATGGCTAAAATGGCTAAATGAAATGAATGGCTAAAACGAAAAAGACAGACTATATTAAGTGTTGACAAGTGCAAGGAGCAACTGGAGGACCAATATTCTTTCAAGAGCTGAGTATATAGAGCCATAGTTTAGAAAATAATGATGCTTTTATGACCCAAAAGAGAGTTAAAACCACCCATCAGATGGAAGCCAATGTATATTAGAAACATGAATATCATGATATCAGGGCCCAGGAAATAGACATATACCAAGTCATGATGAAATCTCTAACTCCAACAGAGTAAGGGTTATGACTCTCTCACCCCATTCCTGTGCCAGAAGAACCAGCTGCCCACCTCCTATTTTATCTTCAGCCCTCTCAGCCATGCACAGAAATGACCTGCTTGGTATCTCATCAGGGTATAAAAGGAAGAGAGAGGCTATGCATACAACATGGTGGCTGTAATGTGGACATTTCTGATTGACCTTCATCAAGAAGGAATACCTTAGAGAAGTGATCTCAGGGTTCCAACTGAAGGAGCCTTCTACTGAGAGATCATCTTGTAGGCTGCTCCACTGCTGTGTTTCAGATCCAACAAGAGACAGGATCTTGTGTAATAAGGTGCTTTTGAGATTTTGAGAAATGAAGCTGCTTTCAGTGGCATTCAAGACGGACTTACATTAGACCAAATTATGCTTCCTGGGCTGAAGGTGTCCTATGGTTCTGTGCAGTGTGGGTTCTCTAAGACAAAGGATGCGATTAGACATGCAGGAGGTTAATGCAGGAATTCCTTATGAAATGAGATGTGGGGGGAGCACAGGAGGAGGTGGGGAGCACCCTTGAACCATAATGCTGTCTGAATTACGCTGCGAACAGCAAGGAGAGAAAAGCTTCAGACCATGGTTCTGAGAAAGCCTCAGCTGATGAACGGAGGGTCCCCAAGCAGACAGAGACCCACCCTGAGCAGGAATGGGCCGGATGCAGCAGCCTTGCTGTGCTCTGTCATTGGCTGGGAGCTGTGTGGGGACACTGTGGCCTCAGTGTAAGTGTGACAGTGGATCTGAATGTGTGGCGGCTGGGCCCATCAGTCAACTGTGCTCCTTATAGCAGATCCCCCCAAGGAGGGGCTTAGGGTCCCTCCGTGTTCTGTTTCTTTTTTTAATTGAAGTGTAGTTGATTCACAATGTTGTGTTTGTTTTACGTATATCACACAGTGATTCAGTTATACTGTGTTCTGTTTCTCAGTGAGAGATGAATGGCATAGCGATAATAATAGTGTAGCCAAGACATGGAAGCAACCTCCAAGTTCATGGACAGAGGGATGGCTGAAGAAGGTGTGGTACACATGTACAATGGGCACTGCTCAGCCACCAGAAAGGCCCAAATAATGCCATTTACATCAAGGCAGGTACAACTAGAGATGATCATACTAAGTGAAGTCCATCAGACAAATACCATATGATATCATTTATACGCGGAACCTGAAAAATGATACAAAGGAACTTATTTACACAGCAGAAACAGACTCACAGACATAGAAAATAAATCTACAGTTAACAAAGGGGAGAGGTGGGAAGGGCATAAATGAGGAGTTTGGGATTATCATATACACACTGTTACATATAAACTGGGTAAACAACAAGGACCTACCAGGGAAATATATTCAATATTTTGTATAAGCTATATTGGGAAAAATTCTGCAGAAGGATAGACAGATAGATGAATGATAGATAACTGAGTCACTTTGCTATCTACCTGAAACATCAAAAATCAACTACACTTCAATTAAAAATAATAATAGGAGTTCCCATCATGGCTCAGCAGAAACGAATCTGACTAGCATCCATGAGGACACAGGTTCGATCCCCGGCCTAGCTCAGTGGGTTCAGGATCCAGCGTTGCCGTGAGCTCTGATGTAGGTTGCAGAAGAGGCTCGGATCCTGCGTTGCTGTGGCTATGCTGTAGGCCGGCAGCTACAGCTCCGATTCGACCCCTAGCCTGGGAACTTCCATATGCCAAGGGTGCAGCCCTAATAAGTCCAAAAAATAATAATAATAGTGATCACTACCACTTTGATGATGTATCACATACCAGACATGTACAAGTACCTTCCATATTAAAGACCCATAGATTAGGAGCGGAGGGAAAGGAGTTAACAATTCTGAGGCTGCCTGCATCAGGCACTGGGTTAGGGGCTCAGTCTGTGCCCTCTTGTTATGAAAGTCATGACAAACAGGCTGAAGTATCAGGACCATTAATTTACTGTTTCATCTTGGATGTGTCCTGGGGAGGGGGTGGAGGTGGGCTTGAGATCTCTATCTGTTAAAAATCTCAGGGGTTCTCGTTACACGCTTTAAAACTCCTTTGCAACGTGTAATTATGTTCTTACTTGTTTGTCCATGATGCCTGTCCTGCTCACTGTAAATCTGATGAGGGCGGAGGATTTGTTCTATTTCTCATTATATCTCTGGGGCATGCATAAAGCCTACTTAGAAGCCATAAACAAATATGAGTTAAAGGAGTGAATAAACTTTTCATAGCCTGCACCTTGTCAGTTACTCAGAGAACCGATTCTCATCACTTTAGAAATAAAACGTCAAGGTTTTTTGTGTGTTATAAACATTTGTATTTAAATAAGCACTTAATTATTTCATTGATGGTAACATTTAAGGAAATAAAGTCACAGCATCATGGTCGTGAATGAGCTTTGTCGTAAAAACTCAATAACTTTTTCTTTCTTCTTCCTTTTTTTTTTTTTTTTTGCTTTTTAGGGCCTTGCTTGCAGCATGTGGAAGTTCTCAGGCTAGAGGTCGAATCCAAGCTACAGCTGCCGGCCACAGCCACAGCTGCAGCAACTCAGGATCTGAACCAAGTCTACAACCTACACCACAGCTCATGGCAAAGCCAGATCCTTAACCCACGGAGCGTGGCCAGGGATCAAACCTGCATCCTCATGGATCCTAGTCAGGTTCGCTAACTGCTGAGCCACAAAGGGAACTCCCAATAACTTGGACTTTCCTGCTGCCTCTGTATGCCCGCCCCCCTCCCCCATGATAACAGCTACAGTCTGGGCAGAAACGCTTAGTCAGAGGACCCTGGGAGCACAGACTATAAATCTCAGCATTTCTGGAACAGGATCAATTCCCAATATTCTCCCTGTCTTTTTCTGGGCAGATCTATTCACAAATCATAAACAAAACGTTCTTTGGCAGACTGGTTCCCAATTTTTGATTCAGAAAATATGGTCACCAGACTCTCAAAACTTCTGGAAGCTTTCCTGAGGAACTGTTTAGGGGACCTTTGGGTTTGTGGAGACGAGTCTGCCTGAAAACAAACCTAAGTGTCCCAGGACCTGTTTCCATGTGTCCACAGTTCATTTCCCTAAATCTCCGAGGGTCTCCATGCCCCCTGGCTGGCCCCTCCCCCTTCCCACCTGGTCTCCCACACACTCCTGTCCCACCATCATCTTTGCCTGGTTCTGGGGATGTGGCCGTCCCTACCTCTGCTCTGCAGAGTTGCTGACCAAGCGAGCCACGAGGCTTCACATGGTTTCCGACGCTTTCACAGACCTTGTGGGAGAAAGGTTAATGCTAAGGCTGCTTTGGGTTACATGCCCCCAGAAGCAGACCTTGAGACAAGAGGGAATTTGGGGAGGTGACCCCAATCAGGACGGGACAGGATGGGGGGCTGAGGAGCTGAGAGGAAAGAGATGGAAGATGAATGGAGGTGATAAATTGGAGAAGGGCTGGGGCTCGGGCGGGGGGAGCCTCCAGAAGACAGTGTAGAACCTTTATGTCCTACTGGGGGTGAGGGAGCCGGGCTCTGATCCATCAGCTCCTGTCTGAGGCCACCAACCCCACAATGCCAGCCTGCAGCTCACAGTGACCCAGAAAAGCCCTCAGACAATGATCCAGGGTACTTGCCCTGAGCCACACACATGGTTTCCATAAGAAGCCCGGGGTGGCATAGCATCTGCCACCAGGACTGGAGACAGCCAAGTGCAAGAGCTGGTGAACCTGCGCCCGGACCATATCTCTGCCAGGAGAGTTCTGAGTCGTGAGCTCCTCCAGTTCCATCCTCACTGGTTTAACCCTCTGGCCCACCCTGCTCCAAGAAAGCTGTCCTGAGCCTTAGCAGAGCTAGGTGCTGATAAGCACATGCTTAGAGGGGATTCCATGGTGGCTGGACCAGCTTTTGCTTCCATGGAAGAGGCAGTCTTGGATGTCCCCACAAGTGCACCTCACGTGCCGGACAATGGCTTTTCAACGTTGATTGGATGTGACAATGTACTAGGTGTGGTCCTAGCCCCTCCCCCCAGGGTCTTCGAATCTAAATAAAACCCTAACCGTCTTTGATGTGCGGTATTTTCCTTCCCTTTTATTCAGTGGTTCTCGGGTGGCAGGTGCTGACATTTTTATTACTCACACATATGTCTCCAGGATGCCATCTCACCATAACACTTCAAATTTATGCAGGAACTTCCTTCCAGGGAGGCCAAAGCTCTTCTAAACAAACCATCGCTATTATCACACGATTTGAAAGGCTAGGAAGTCGCCACGTGAAGGAGAAGAGAGGAAACACGTTTTCCCCATCCGGAGTCTGGAAAAACCAAGGCGCAGGAGAGGGGGCAGGGTTCAGCACAGCTTGAGGCTGCCCGGGAGCAGAGGATGCGTCTGCGCATCTCTAAAGGGGGCATGAGAGCAAGGAGACCCTCAGCATCTGCAAGCCGAGTGAGGGAGTGAGGTGCTGGAGCGAGCCTGACAAGGGGCCCAGCCACAGTAAACGCGGGTCACAATCCGCATGCTGTAGAGATGCCACAGCCCTAACACGCAACTTCCCGTAACCTGTGAGTCCCTCCTAATATTTAGGTAAACAGGACAAACGTGGGTGCGAGGACCAGCCCCTGGTATCTGGGCCCCAGGGGGTTTCCTTGAGCTGAGCCTCGTATTTCTCCCTGGGGAACTGACCCCCAAGCAGGACGGCGTCTGGCCAGCATTCTCTTCCTCAAGCGTAGCTGTGTGGCTTGGAGGAGACACACCTTTCCTGCAGGTGGGGTTTTGGTTTTTCAGTCCTTGGCATCCTCCCTCTGCCAAGGGACTTGGTGGCCAGAATGTTGCTGGTCCCATCTGGGGTGGGACTGGCCACGTGACTAGATCTGGCCACTGCGATGCGGGCAGAAGTCTTGTGCCCTGAGGCTGTCAGGTTCTTCGGCTTTGGTTTGGCCTCTTGGGGGTTACTTAAGTAAAGAGAAGGCCACCTGTTACCACCATCGCTGTCCCTTCTAGAACACAATAGGGGTAACAATAGGGGTGTTAAACAGTGATAGTTCACTTGTATTAAGCGTTACTGGTAAGGCGGGTGGGGTGAGGTGGCTGCAGTAGGCACTGCTCTCGCCTTTTAAATCATTTAACTCTCTCGCAATTAACTCTCAACAACCCCATGAGCAAAACAAAGGCCCACAGAGGACAAGTCACTTGCCCAAGTTTTTCCAATGTGCTTGCAGTTTATTTATTTATTTTTCATTTTATGTTTTGACAGCGCAAGCGGCATGTGGAAGGGATTGAATCTGTGCCACATCAGTGACCCGAGCCACAGCAATGACACCAGGTCCTTAACCCACTGAGACACCAGGGAACTCCAGAGCTTGCAGTTTAAAGTCACTGATCTGGGAGTGCCCACTGTGGCTCAGTGGTTAGCAAATCCGACTAGGAACCATGAGGTTTCGGGTTCAATCCCTGGCCTCGCTCAGTGGGTTAAGGATCTGGCGTTGCCGTGAGCTGTGGTGTAGGTCGCAGACGCGGCTTGGATCCCGTGTTGCTGTTGCTGTGGCTGTGGCATAGGCCAGCGGCTACAGCTCCAATTGCACCCCTAGTCTGGGAACCTCCATATGCCACCGGTATGGCCCTAAAAAGACCCCAAAAATAATAATAATAATACAATAAATAAATAAAATCACCTGATCTGACCCCAAGGTCAACCAGTTCACCACTGCATATCACACAGAACAGAGAAGTTGAGGACAGGAAGGACGGAGACCTCTCCAGAGCACAGACCCTATAGAAGTCGTTGTTCCGCGATGAAGGTGAGCTCTGGATACAGAGCAAAACAGCGCTGAGCCCAAATCCTGACTCAGCTTTCTCTGGCCCTGTGGTCCTGGGAAGAGGAGCCACAAAACTTCTCAAGACCTCAGCTTTCTTACCTGGAAAAAGGGATATCAGATATTCCCTGTTGGAGCATTTTTGGAGGTATAAGACTAAGGCTGAGTGATGCTAGTTACTGCCCCTGGAGCAGCCAGGCTGGAAGCACCCCCGCCCCCAGGGAATCCTTGGGAGCCCCGAGCATCTGATCTAAGGAGTGGAGGGGGCAGGGCAAGTGGCTGAAGCCCTGATGACAAATTTTCTTACCTCCACACTTGGTCCTAGAGCAGCTCTGATGAGGACAGAGCTGCCCTCTGTCCTGCTGCTATAAAAGCTGATTCTGTTGCCTTTGGGTTTAGGCTTTCAGATCAGCATCCAAAGGTGTGGGTCCCTGACGTCACTCCTCTCTAGTAACCCCTGAGTTTAAGAAACCAAGGATGCCAGGCAGGGCACCAGGCCAAGGACACATCAGCGCAGCTGCCAGCGGCAGAATGGGTGGCCTCGGCTGTGAGGCCAGCCGCTGCCCGACGACCTCGGGGGCCCATTTGGTTTTTGCTTTCGTGCCAGCTCCCAAACTGGCAGAGGCATCCCTCTCTCCATCTTCTAAAGCACCTCTTATCGTCTCTGGAGAGAAAATGCCTGCATCCATCCTTTCACGCACTGTTTATTATGGGGACGAAGCTGCTCCAGCACGCAGGGCACTTAACAGCTCAAAACATGGACCTGGGAGTCTGCTCTGAAGGTTGTGTCCCTTCAAACTTCCCGGGTAACGGAGGAGGCCGAAGGACCGCTTTACAAGGCTCAAAAGGAACACGCAAGCCCGCGCTCTGATTTGAAGCGGCTTGTAAATTAGGCCCTAACTGCAGGGCCAACCTTGAAATATTGTGCCTCACCCCGGTGCCCTTCCTGAGGTCACTCACCAGGGCTGACGTAGGGAAGCAGGACAGAGTCTATAAATTCTTATTAACTCTTTGATTTTACTGGGAGTTTCTAAGACAACCTGGTGGAAGCTCGACATCCAGAAAGCGGGCCTGGGCTTGCTCGCCTGTGCACTAACCCCTCCGCCCCAGTTCATCAGGAAGCCTATAAAAAACCTCCACAAACATGCTTCAAGCGCCGCCTCGCTCCTCTAATGAACGCAGAAACGTCCATGGCAAAGATGATTTACAGGGAAAGGAATTCCAGTAACCATCATTTCATCTTTTCCATAATAAGGCATCAGGGCTGACAACTTTATAAAGCACAATTGAGGCACCGGCGAGGCAGACCACTTCTGAGGGAGTTGCCTCTAGGTCATTCCGACCATCCGCTGAGATTTCATTTGCAAAAACACCCCGTAGGAGCCCAGAAGAGACAGAGAACATCGTAAGCTCCTGCTTCTTAATATGCCATTTTTTAGAATCAGTGAAGCAAATTTTATTGAGTGGGGTCCGATGACCCACACGTTTTTTAAATGAGGAGATCTTTGGGTTAAAAAAAAAAATGAAAAAGAAAGGAAAAAACACACAAACTAACTTCAGATGGTGAGTTTGACCTCTCCTGGTCTGAGACTTTAAAAAAGCTTAATTTTTTTTTCATCCAAAGTTTAATAAAAATCATGTTTCCATGATTTCTGTGACTGAGTAAACTCTCAAGGCTCATTTCTCAATTTTGGAAAGAAATCAGCCCCCAGGGTAGAGACTAACCGTTATCATCACTATAAAGAAAATATTAAACATCCTGCATTTTCTTTATAGCATGAGGAAAATTGCAACATGCTTGGAAATTGCAGCGTAAAATCATTCCTGCAGCAGACAGAATCCACACCTTAGGACCCACACATCTCTAGTTCTCTAGCCTGAAATTCTATACACATTGCCTTTGGTTTTCATTTTAACACAAAAAGGACAAAAGCTGAGAGGGAAACTCTTGGCTCCAACCATTGTAGTGAAGGAAAATGGTCTAAAAAAAAAAAAAGATTTGTCAGTGGCAAGTCATAGAAGATGGATTCCCTGATGAGCTAACAATGATATAAACCTGACTCTGATGACTAGGACAAGCTCAGGGTGCCTTGGGTGAATAAGCTTGGAAAGCGTCCCTTTCTCCCCAGGGACCCTTGCCTTGTCAGCTCCTGGCTCCCGAAATGTGCCCCGGCTTCTCACCTCCATCCATGGCTTTTAGCTCCTCCCCACCTCAGCCAGCCGTCAATCCTTCCCCATCAATCCATCAATCCCTCCACCTTCAGAACTGGCAGCTCATCATCAATCACCAAAGAGGGAGAAAACAGGACCTTATATTTGTATTTCTTTTCTCTCCATGAGTGAGAAACCCGGCTTTAGTCCCATTTGACACACAGGTGGGAACTGTGGCCTCGGCGGTCTGTTGGCATGGCTGGTGGTCACGTGTCACCTCCATTCCTTGCTGGACCTGCAGGGCAGAGGCGGAAGGTGGTGTCCTCATTCCCGGTCTAGTTTGCTATGTCTTGTGACATTGCCGTTCACATGTGCCCAATTTAGTGGATTTATGGATTATATTATCTGGTTTTAACTACACAGACCCTTGAAAAATGGCTAGATGGCTTTAAAAAAAAAATCCTGAAAAGTATCCATGGATCAAAGTTAAGGCTCATAATGAAGGCACAGCCAAGAGCCAGATGAAGGCAGAGCTGGCATATTCCTCTTCCCCACACACACCTCCTCCAGCCAAGCACAAGGTAAAAATCCACCACCCGAGACAAGCCGCGGGCCAGCAGCACTTAATCACGGAGACGTCTCCCCCAACCCAACAAAGGGGGTCCCCATTCACATGTGGATATGGGGCCACCAAGATCTGCAAGATTTCTTCAGATTTTTATTTTCTTTCCTCGTCTTCTTTAAACTCCTATTTATCTGTGTATTCACTGTCCAGAGAATCTTAAAGCAGCAGAACTTGTGTCACGGGTGCATAAATCATTCTGGAGAGCCTGCACAAAGTTGGTATACAGATAGGGGTGTGTATTTTTAAAGTAAAATAAAATGAGAATGAAACTGAATATGTAGTTCTCACATGTCTTTTGGGGATTTGCCTAGAAGCAGTAGAGACAAGGATTCACATGTGTGAGATTTCAAGGCTTCTCCAATGAGATAAAACTCACAAAGCCTCTGGCCAAGGTAAGAATTACCATACCCTGGGGGTTCCTGTTGTGGCTCAACAGTAATGAACCTGACTAGAAACCACGAAGAGGTAGGTTCAACCCCCGGCCTCACTCAGTGGGTTAAGTATCCGACATTGCTGTGAGCTGTGGTGTAGGTCACAGATATGGCTCGGATCCCTGTTGCTGTGACTGTGGTGTAGGCAGCAGCTGCAGTTCCAACTGGACTCCTAGTCTTGGAACTTCCATATGCTGCAGGTGCAGCCATAAAAAGAAGCAAAAAAAAAAGATACCAGACCATAATCATCCAACCTGTCTGGTTGTAATTACTACAAAATTCCTGAGCCCCCCTACCCTCCTTGAGCAACCTGTCCTACTCCCTCTATCCCTGCTAGGCCCACCCCTACTGGGCCTTATACATCCCCAACCAATCAGCAAGTGTATCTCCTAAGATCCCTCTTTCCCCAACCAATCAGCAGGTCAGTAGGTGTATCCTGAGATCTCTCCTCTCCCTGGACTATAAAAACACGCCCAGGTTTGGCTTTCTCTGTTCATCAGGAAATTGTCCCACCACTTATCTCAATGAAATTCTTTTTTTTTTTTTTCAGGGCCACACCTGCAGCATATGAAAGTTCCCAGCCCAGGGGTCAAATAGGAGCTGCAGCTGTTAGCCTACCCCACAGCCACAGCAATGCCACATCTGAGCCACATCTGCAATCTACACCACAGCTCAAAGCAATGCCAGATACTTAACCCACTAAGCGAGGCCAGTGATTGAACCCACACCCTTGTGGGTTCTAGTTGAGTTCATTACCACTGAACTACAGGAGGAACTCTTCATAGACTCTTCTTTCTCTTCACCTCTCTATGAAAATTCTTTTCCCAACCTGCGCTCAAACCACAACAACATATAATTATTTGTTTGCCAGCCTCAGGATACCCTGGAAGCCAGGGATCCAGAGAGTCAGAGAAGAAGTCAGCCATGGCCTGGTGCAGCACCCTGAACTACCCTGAGGCTGACGGGAGCTTGACCTCACTGGGTAACTCTGCAGTGGGTGCAGCGTGGTATCACGCCATGCCATTCGAGGTGAGAGGGAAGGGACATTGACAGAGGGGCTCCCAGGGGACATTAATTTCACAGCTCTTCTGACTGGTACAGGAGAGCAAAGAGAGCTCTGATGGCCTGAGACACTCTCAGGTGAATCCATGTAGGTGATGGCCAAGGGAAGTCAGCCAGCCTGCCCAGAAAGGTCAAGGGATGTGGGCGGAGCTGGACCACTTCTCTGAGAGGACCTTTAAACACAAACCTATCACTTCTACTCCACATCACAATGTAGGAGCACGTTTCTCACCCAGTCCTGCAGGTTTCACCTACCTGCATGTTCTCTCCAGATCCAGTGCCAGCTCCTTTAAGTCACACACAATTTTCTCCCTCAGTACCTGGCACAGGGACTAGCACACTGAGTGTAGCCGTGCACTTGGTGAACATGTGCTGAGGATCAGCCATATGCTGGGCAATCCTCTATGCTAGGAATCAACCAAGATTAACAATACACACTCAGCCCTTGAGGAGGTTACGCTTTGTTCATAGATGCTTGGACAATTTATCCATCTCTGTTGGCCCTTGAACAGTTAGCTTTTGTTGCCTAATAAACCACCTCACCTTCCTAGCAGCACACCACCACAAGAATTTACTTCGCTCAGGAACTTGGGGTTTTCTGGGCAGCTCTGCTTCGTTCCGGCCACAGCAGTATGTCAGCTCCACTCCACGGGGTCTCTCATCTTCTTCCCCAAGAATAACTTTCCGTAATAATTCTCTCTAAAGAAAACTGGGGTCGATCACAATGGGTCTTCAGTGATTGTTGACTTTGAGAACTTAGCAGCTGAGGGGAATTCTTCCTGTTTCAGAGTAAATGCCCAATAGAAAAAAAAAAAAAACGCAATGGAAATAACATCCACTAAGGGTCCACTATGTGCTAAACACTTAGGGGAGAATGGACATAAATTATTAATTATTAATTACATGATTTTTGAGAATTTTTATGAAGCTCCAGCAATCACATCAGTGTGATGATGCTGAAAAGTAGACAAGTTGATCTTTGGGACAGAATAGAGAATCCAGAATAGAACCAAACGTAAATGGACAACTAATTTTCAGTAAAAAAGAAAGGTAACTCAGGGTGAGGGGTGGGGCGGAATACAGTCTTTCTGATAAATGTGCTATAAAAAGAGGATATCCAGATGTAAAAAAATTGACTTCTTTTCATATTTACATCACATAAAAATTAATACAAAGGCATCATAGACAAATATAAAATATACAGCAATACAATTTCTAGGAGGAAACATGAGAGATATTTTGACTTGTTTTGTGTTCAATAAAGATTTACTACATATGACAATGCAACCATGATCCATAAAAAAATTAGGAAATTGGACTTCCTTAAAGTGTGCTATTCTTCAAAATACACTGTTAAGAGAAGGAAAGACACAGACTTGGAGAAAATATTTGAAATTCATATATTAATGAAAGAAATTTATCCAAAATATATAGAGAACTGTCACAATTAAATAGTAAGAAAATAAACTGCCCAGGCTAAACAAAACATTTGAACAGATAATTCACCAAAAAAATGTGGGTGATAAATAAACACGAGTGGCTGTTCAACATCACTGGTCATTAAGAAAATGCAACTTAAAACGACAGTGAGATATCAGTACACACCCGTTAGAATGGTTAAAATTAGAAAGACTCAGAGTCACTGTCGTGGCTCAATGGGTTAAGGACCGGACACAGTCTCTGCGAGGATGCGGGTTCAATCTCTGGCCTTGTTCAGTGGGTTAAGGTTTCAGCGTTGCTGCAAGCTGCGGTGTAGATCACAGACGCAGCTTGGATCCGGTGTTGCTGTGGCTGCGGTGTAAGCCAGCAGCTGTAGCTCCGGTTCAACCCCCTTCCTGGGAAGGTCCATGTGCCGTGGGTGTGGCCCTTAAAAAAGAAAAGAAAAGAAGAGAAAAGGCAAACTAAGCAGACCAGTGATTGCCTAGGGAGGAACCAGAGGGGAGTTTACAAATGGAGGCGTGGAACCTTCTGGGGATGCTGGATGTGTTCGCTATCTTGACAATGGTGTCGGTTTCACGGGTGTACACTGATGCCAAAGCTTATCAAAGCTTACACTTTAAATACATACAATTTATTTTTGATCAATTATACATTGAGAAAGAAACTTTTGGGGTTTTTTCTGTTTGTTTTTTGTATGTATACTTATTTTTTATTTTATCATAATAGGTAATCATGTTTCTTCTTTTTTTATTACTCAATGAATTTATTACATTTATACTTGGACAATGATCAGGACCTTTTGAAACACCAATTTACTTTTGCAAGTCAAACCTACATGAACTATATTACTATGTTTCTTTTGCACATGAAAAAAATGCAGATTCAGAAAGTCAAGCCCTCTGGCTTACACACACACACACACACCATGCAGGAAAAAAGGGTTCTGAAACAGCCAGGTTGTTTGTGTTACTTTAAGCAAGTCCATCTGTTTTTCTGGGCCTCAGCTTCTCCAGCTATAAAGTAAGGGGCTAAGGTATAAATCTGTAATCAAAAGGAGAGTATTTTTTTTTTTCTTTTTATGACTGACCACACCCACGGCATACGGAAGTTCCCAGGCTAGGGGTCAAATTGGAGCTGCAGCTGCTGGCCTACACCACATCCACAGGAATGCCAGACCCGAGCCGATTTTGCAATTTACACTGCAGCTTGCAACAATGCCAGATCCTTAACAACTGAGTGAGACCAGGGATCGAACCTTCATCCTCATGGATACTAATTGGGTCCTTAACCCATGGAGCCACTATAGAAACTCCATGAAGATGAGTATTTTTAACAAGTAAATTTCAAATGATTTCTGCATTGAAGATTTAATTTTGAATCTCTCGAGTTTGTCAGGAAAGTTCACCTCTAAAAATGTGCTTCTCTCCAGCCAGACTAAGGGGGTGGGGAACAGGTCCTCTTCACAGGATTCATGAAAAGGCCATAGCAAGTGACAGCACCGTCCCCAGAATCCCCTCCACTGCCCTCTGCCAATTTGCTACAGAGATGCCTGCACACAGGATGAACCTCAAGAAAATGGCGTATTGTACCCTCGCGTCATAAATTTTACAAAGCTGCTTCATGAAAAATAACCTCAGGTCCAGGAACTCCACAAGAAAAATGTCCAACCTGTCTTCAAATTTAGGAACTTTGGAAAGTTTGCATACCAGCAGGTCAAGATGCAGTCCGTACATCTTAGCACTTCAGTGTACTCAACTTGGCCAGAAAACGGAATGCCTGCTTGCTGGCAGACCACACCATATTCATAGGCGAGAGTTCTTAACTGGGCTTTGTCAAGTTGCCAGAAACATATGGGCCCAGTTCCTCCAGATCTCTAATAAATAATAAGTAGTTCAGCTTATTAGATGAGTGTTAATATTCCACATCCGGAAAACCAAGAATTTAAAGCCCAATAAGCACTTTGTAGGAAACTAACCCAAAACCCATCCATCTGAAAGAGGCCAGGTTCAGTTAAAGACAGCGTATGGCTTTTCGTCTATTTGTGCTGTACTGTTTCAGTTGACATTCAGAAAGTCAAGGCTTGGGATTCCATCAGGGTCTTGACTCTATAGCAGGTTCTTTGCCTTTGCCCGGGTTCCTTTTCAGAGCAGACCTGGGGCAAGGTCTTGATGGGGGCACCTGCTTTAGGAAGTGATCCCACGGTGGCAGGGAGGGGAGGAAGTAATCCAGGACATGGGGGTGAGCCGTTCCCATCAGGGATCTGAGGCCAAGTCCTGCCAAGGACCCTCAGAACCACCCTCAGAGCAGACCAGCCACGGTACCTTCACAGCCCACCCCTCAGCACTCGCCTGCTGAATACTTCTATTCCACCCAGCTTGAGGACTGAGTGTGCTCTGCTTTTGGTCTGCAGATGCTTCGGGAAAAGAGATGAGGGAATCCACTCTGCAGGGTGGGCCGAGGACATAGGAGAAGAAACCAACAACATGGGCTTCATCCTGAATATTTTGTGCTTCCTTATGTTTATCGGCTTAGCTTGACTTGATCTATATTTTTTAGAGGTTGATTTCTACTAAGTTTTTTTTCTTTTTCTTTTTTTTTCTTTTTATGGCCACACCTGTGGCATAAGGAAGTTCTCAGCCTAGGGGGTTCCTGCATCTTCGGTCTATATCACAGCCGGAGCAACACCAGATCCTTAACCCACCGAGTGAGGCCAGGGATTGAAGCTGCATCTTCACAGACACCATATTGATTTCTCAACCTACTGAACCACAACGGGAACTCCCCTACGAAGTTTTCTCATCTTCTTCGTCTCTTTGGCACATTGTATGGCTGTGTCGCATTGGAATTTGATGCCCACCCTCTCCGGAGAGTAACAGACACACTCACACAGATGTAAATTCCTCCTTTGGCCCCAGGACACTCAGAGAGGCACATCCTCTCACCTCACATAACCCAGACTGAGACTCTGATGAGATTGGCATCCAAGATCAAGGGAGCGAGGAGAAAAGGGGGACCCCCCCCCATAAAATATCTCTTTGCTTCATTCAAGGAAGACCACTGAACTGGATAAAACCAGGGAGCCCCAGGCCATGCTCGGTAACGGGGTTCACGGCAGCAGAACCAGCTCCTTCCTTTTGGTCTGGAAGGCATGAAGGCCAGCTTCTGCTGCCCACAATCCTCCCCGGCAATGTCACAAGACAATCCTCCCACAACCTGAGCTACCATTCCAGCCTGGGGTGGGGGTGGGGGAGCTCTCTCCAGGGCTACCCTGGCCTCAGCAGGAGCAGTGTGCCCCCGGGCTTCTTCGCCAGGTGGGAGGACCGGGCTGACCAGCAATAAGCCCCTCCATGGGCAGAATGCGCACTCCAGGTGCTTGGGGGAAGCTCTCTGCCTGTTCAGACAGTGCAAGGATTTGCAGAGAGATGACTTCTGACCCAGGGGTACAGTGTAAGCTTTGGTGGAGAGAAAGCATAAGAACGATCCAGGTGAGGAGTTCAGGTGCACAGGGCAGAGTGCCAAGGGGCCGAGGGACACGTCTGCAAGTTCATCCCTAACATGGTGCAGCCCAGGCCCTCCCCCAGTAAATGTGCCTGCGAGGATACCAAGGAAGGAAGCCGTCTACACTGCATACTGCTTGGGAGACCAGGATTGAGCCTGGACTTCTTGGATTCCTCAGGGTCCAGCTGAGGCAGGAAGGGCCAGCCCCACCCACACTCCCCCCAAGCTGTCCCTTCTCCCCACTGACCCCATCCTGCACCACCAAGGGGCGGCACACTTGCGCAGGGACAGTCGGGCCACACTGGCCAGCCCCATCCACAGGGACTGCAAACACCACCCCAGCCTCAGCCAGGTCCACAGTGCATACCCCAGGGGAGGGCAGACCCACAGGAGGGTCCACAGCAAGGAAGGGCTGCTGGGGAGGGAACAGCCAGACCCTGTACCCGGAGCAGGTCTGGAATTGGCTCAGGCTCTGAGCAGTCAGGCAGAGCCCTCAGCCGAAGCCCAGAGCCTGGCACCTGCAGGCCCATCTAAGGGCAGTCAGTTTCCTCTGTAAAGCCCACATGGAGCTCCTCTGTCTCCCTGTTAACACTGGCGCTGTGAGGGCAAGGTCACGCTCACGGTTACATCCAAGGACCCGGCCATGGGCCTCTGAGCTCTTATGAAATGACTGTGGGGTGATTAAGTTCCAGGTGACAGTGCTCCTGGGTTAGCTCAGAGGGTCCCCCTGACAAGTTGAAGGTGAACATTATCAGCCATACTTTCCTGATTGTCAGAGTCCCCTGGGACAGCTACCAAAAAATACCAGACACTGGGTGGCTTCTAAACAACAGAAATGTATTTCTCACTGTCTTGAAGGCTGGAAGTCCAAGGTCAAGGTGTTAGTGGGTGGGGGGTGGGGGGAGCTTCTGGGTTGCAGACCTGTCTTCACATGGCAGAAGGGACGAGGTAGCTCTCTGGGGCCTCATTTGTAAGGGCACTAATGCCATTTATGGGATCCCCACCCTTGTGACCTAATCACCTCCCAAAGGCCCCCCTCCTGACACCATCATCTGGGGCATTAGGTTTCAAGAGGAATTTCAGAGGGACACAGACATTCAGGCTGTAGCACTGAGGAAGAGACTGAGAGTCAGAGAAGCCCAGGTTATGGAATAAGTGGCGATAGATGCAAATCCACGTTCCTTCCCCTGTAACCCACATGACGCCTGACACAGAACCACACACAATGATCCGAGGACCTCACTTACAAAAGGCTGCTTCTGTTTTGTTTGCTTTACAATAAAAAGGGACTGAGGTCCAATTTCCTCTCATCACTAATACTTTTTGTCTTGTTTTTGGGGGTTCCTGCAGGTATCAAAACTTAGGCCAAGTGTTGCCGGTTTCTGGCCTCCTTTGCCAGCTCCCACACCACTCCCTTTCCTGGCAGCCTGGGCAGGAGGGCGGGCATCCAGCCACCACCACCTGGAGTCCAGAGTCAACACAGGGATGGCCAGATGCCCCTCCTCAGGAAAACTGCAGCATCTTCTCCCGGCAGACAGGCATGTCAGTCTTGCCTCGAGGGGGAGAACCCCCTGGTTGTTCTCAATGCTGAGTATAAGGAAACAAAACCACTCAGGCACTTAATATTTAGTTAACTGTCTTCAGACAGTTAAGAATTAGTAGCCATTGCTAAGTGCTTTGTGTTAGACATTTTATCAGATACAATTTAAAATTCAAAATATTTCTAATTAAGGTATAAAAAATGAAGAACATTAGGAGGAAAGAAAGAGATTAAGATCTTCTGTTTTCTTTCTTTTTTTTTTGTGGTGTATGTAAATCTTCATATTTTACTCCCACCTGCAGAGGATGCGCGGATTGTCCTTTTTTTTTTTTTTTTTTTCTTTTTTGGTCATACCCGCAGCATATGGAAATTCCCAAGCCAGCCATAGCTGCAACCTACACCAAAGCTGCAGCGACCCTGAATCCTTAAGCCACTGCGATGCAGCGGGAACTCCGTCTGGAATGTCTTTAACTGGCATTTGCCCTATCATCTCATACTTAGAAATAAAATCACTGGGTGAGAGCCCTGAGGTGTCTCCAGCTTCCCCACCCACCTTGTCCTGAGCATCCTCACTGGTTATGTTTGCATTGAGCCAACATGCAAAAACCTCCCAGTTTTCTTCTCTTGTGTTGTTTTGTTTGTTTCCTTTTGAGGGCCGCACCTGTGGCATATGGACATTCCCAGGCAAAGGGTCGAATCAAAGCTGCAGAATCTACAGATTCAATGCAATCCCTATCAAATTACCCATGACATTTTTCACAGAACTAGAACAAACAATCCAAACATTTATATGGAACAACAAAAGTCCCAGAATCGCCAAAGCAATCCTGAGAAACAAAAACCAAGCAGGAGGCATAACCCTCCCAGACTTCAAGAAATACTACAAAGCCACAGTCATCAAAACAGTGTGGTACTGGTATCAAAACAGACAGACAGACCAATGGAACAGAATAGAGAATCCGGAAATAAACCCTGACACCTATGGTCAATTAATCTTTGACAAGGGAGGCAAGAACATCAAATGGGAAAAAGAAAGTCTATTCAGCAAGCATTGCTGGGAAACCTGGACAGCTGCATGCAAAGCAATGAAACTAGAACACACCCTCACACATTGCACAAAAATACACTCCAAATGGCTGAAAGACTTAAATATACAACAGGACACCATCAAACTCCTAGAAGAAAACATAGGCAAAACACTCTCTGACATCAACATCATGAATATTTTCTCAGGTCAGTCTCCCAAAGCAATAGAAAGTAGAGCAAAAATAAACCCATGGGACCTCATCAAACTGAAAAGCTTTTGCACAGCAAAGGAAACCCAAAAGAAAACAAAAAGACAACTTACAGAATGGGAGAAAATAGTTTCAAATGATGCAACCGACAAGGGCTTAATCTCTAGAATATATAAACAACTTATACAACCCAACAGCAAAAAAGCCAATCAATCAATGGAAAAATGGGCAAAAGACCTGAATAGACATTTCTCCAAAGAAGATATACAGATGGCCAACAAACACATGAAAAAATGCTCAACATCGTTGGTTATAAGAGAAATGCAAATCAAAACTACCATGAGATATCACCTCACACCAGTCAGAATGGCCATCATTAATAAATCCACAAATAACAAGTGCTGGAGGGGGTGTGGAGAAAAGGGAACTCTCCTGCACTGTTGGTGGGAATGTAAACTGGTACAGCCACTATGGAGAACAGTTTGGAGATACCTTAGAAATCTATACATAGAACTTCCATATGACCCCACAATCCCACTCTTGGGCATCTATCCGGACAAAACTCTCCTTAAAAGAGACACGTGCACCCGCGTGTTCATTGCAGCACTATTCACAATAGCCAAGACATGGAAACAACCCAAATGTCCATCGACAGAGGATTGGATTCGGAAGAGGTGGTATATATACACAATGGAATACTACTCAGCCATAAAAAAGAATGACATAATGCCATTTGCAGCAACATGGATGGAGCTAGAGAATCTCATACTGAGTGAAATGAGCCAGAAAGACAAAGACAAATACCATATGATAGCACTTATAACTGGAATCTAATATCCAGCACAAATGAACATCTTCTTAGAAAAGAAAATCATGGACTTGGAGAAGAGACTTGTGGCTGCCTGATGGGAGGGGGAGGGAGTGGGCGGGACCGGGAGCTTGGGCTTATCAGACACAATTTAGAATAGATTTACAAGGAGATCCTGCTGAATAGCATTGAGAACTTTGTCTAGATACTCATGTTGCAACAGAAGAAAGGCTGGGGGAAAAATGTAATTGTAATGTATACATGTAAGGATAACCTGACCCCCTTGCTGTACAGTGGGAAAATAAATTAAAAAAAAAAAAAAAAGCTGCAGCTGCCAGCCTACGCCAGAGCCACAGCCACAGCCACACATGATCCGAGCCGCATCTGCAAACTACACCACAGCTTAAGACAAGGTTGAATCCTTAACCTACTGAGTGAGGCCAGGGATCAAACCTGAGTCCTTATGGCTACTAGTCAGGTTCACAACCTGCAGAGCCACAACGGGAACTCCCTTCATCTAGTTTTCATTTCTACAGCTTCAGCTTCGTTGACACTTCAGCTGCTGAAAATAGCTCATCCTCTGCCCCTGCCACCCACACCCAAGTTCTCGCGGGTCCTGACGCATGTCCTGGCCGCTCATCAACTTTGACATGTGTGTGCTGTCCCCTTGCTGGCACAGCCCGTCCCTCACCCACCCCACTCATGCTGGTTTTAAGCCTTCTCCTCTTTAACTCAACTCAAATGCCCCCGAGGGTTACCCTCCAAACCTCCCTGGAAGATGCTCCTTCCCTTGACTTCCATGGCATTTTAATTCTCCCACTTCCCCTTCCATCTCCTTCACCATCACGAGGTACCTGTTTCCCCGCCTTGATCATCTGTACTTGGAGGTCAGGGGGCTTTGCCCTACTTTTCTTTGAGTCCAGCACCCATAAATATTTATCTGGATAAACATATTTAAATTGAGGCTGACTAAAATTCTCGCTGATATGTAAATAATTGATAGCCTTCCCTCGAGCATACTGCTGGTTTCAGATACAAAGAGTCAAACGTCCAAGACGTTCGGTGTCCAAATCAAGTTAGAGAGGTTGGGGGAGCCAAAAAGAAACTTTTTTTTCCCACATTAGAATGCAGCTTGCCTGTGGAAATGGTATCAATGGTTTATCCAGCCAAAAGACGGATTTTTTTTTCCCTCCACGCAGATGAGAGAAAGTTAATTTTCGTCCTGGAGGTTCTTGCCAAGGTTGTGATTTTAAGGACTTTCTAAGCCTTTTATTTGCAATTCAGTTTAACTGCTTTCTAGGGCTTGAGATTTGCCTGCTGGGTTTCCCAGTCCCCAAAGAGTTTTGAAACACAGAGTTAGTAATAAAAATTAATGTGTGACTCTTTAGAGGCAGGGGAGAAGGTCAGCTCGTGTGGAGCCAGCGATGAAGCTTCAGCTGAGGAACAGGGCTAGTCAGTGATTAATGAGCCGATCTGAGCTGGCAGGACCAGATACAGTGTCGCCTCTGATTCAGTTTTGTTTTGGCAAATGTGGGGCTCGTGCAAACAAGGCGGGAGCGTCGGTGGAAGCGTCTGCACAGCTCAGCTCTGCCACCTCATTTCTGCCTTGGGGGCCTCCTGGCTCTCTCCCTCTCCAGAGCCTGCCAGTGTGTTTGAATTGTACGGTGGTTTCATGTCGTGGATAAACGTCCAGTGTTTACTTGGACGAAGACACCCAATCCATTTTGCTCTGAGTCCCCGCTCAGTTTACAACCTACCTCTTCAGAGGCAGAAGGCATCTTCACTCACTTTTCCCACTGCCTTGTCTCCCAGGCATCTTTTCAGGTTGTGGTTGGAAAACCCAGCGTCCTCCCAAGGCTGGACACAGGTACTTGTTATGACTAATGGGCAGCGGCCCCCAGCGTTACTGAGGTTCAGCCCAAGCGAAGAGGACAGGGCTGGACAGCTGCTTGGGGCTCCGGGAATCAAGCTGCGATGGTGTCGGAAGGGCTGAAATGCTCAAGTGTGGAAGTTACTGGATCCAGGGGTAGACCTCAGCTATGAAGCAGGAAAAGTGGATGTTCCCATCCAGAATATAGCATTTCTCTGGAGGGACTTCAAAACTGTAATCTCCGCGAGGCAACAAAGTATGAACAGTACTGAGATAAAGGGGGAAATGGTGCAATGATTTGACTAGCTTTCTTTCCCATTGTCTTTGAGGATGGACTATAGCTGCCGTACTAAAAATATTTTAAGTTAGCACAAGTTGTGACCTTCTATGTAAATTCGCACCCTGCTAACGAAGGACAAAATCCATCCACAAATTTGTCTGAAGATGGAAAATACCAACCAAGCAGGAAGGGCTTATATTTCCAACACTGATCTGTGATGAGACAAACAGAAGAAATCCATGGCATCATGCTTTTACTTTCTTTTTACATAGATAAAAGTTTTCACATTTTTCATATTTTTATTGTCTTTTAAATGATAACAGAATAGTCTTTGTGTGATAAAACAAAGGTACTGCTCTATATATGGGATCTAATTCATTTCATGCACTGGAATTTTTTTTTTCAATGGGAAGTGCTCAGCTTTTAGGATGTTTCTTTTTGTATTGTTATTATTAAAGTGTAGTTGATTTACAATGCTTCATCAAGTTCTGTTATACAATAAAAGTAACCCAATCACGCGCACTTCCCTGTGCTACACAGTAGGGTCCCATTGCCCATCCATTCCAAATATAACAATTTGCATCCAAAAAACCCCCAAATGCCCTTCTATCCCACTCCCTCCTCTTTCTCCCTTGAGAACTCTGAGTCTGTTCTCCTTGGCCATGATCTGCTTTTTTGTTTGTTTGCTTGTTTGTTTTTTGATGTTGTTGTTGCTGTTTTTTAGATAGGATCATCTGTTCCATATGTTAGATTCCACAAATAATTGATATTATATGGTATTTGTCTTTTTTTCTGGCTTACTTCACTTAGTATGAGAGTCTCTAGATCCATCCATGTTGCTGCAAATGGCATTAGTTTGTCTTTTTATGGCTGAGTAATATTCTATTGTGTATAGGTACCACATCTTCTTAATCCATTCATCTGTCGATGGACATTTAGGTTGTTTCCATGTCTTGGCTGTTGTGAACATAGGGGTGCATGTATCTTTTTCAATGAAAGTTTTGTCTGGATATATGCCCAGCAGTGGAATTGCTGGATCATACGGTAGTTCTATATTTAGCTTTCTGAGTTATCTCCCTACTGTTTTCCATAGTGGTTGTATCAATTTACATTCCCACCAATAGTGGAGAAGGATACAGTTTTCTCCATACCCTCTCCAGCGTTTGTTATTTGTTAACATGTTAATGACGGCCATTCTGACTGGTGTGAGGTGGTACCTCATTGTAGTTTTGATTTGCGTTTGTCTAATAATTAGTGATATTGAGCATTTTTTCATATGCCTGTTGGCCATCTGTATGTCTTCTTTGGAGAAATGTCTATTTAGGTCTTCTGCCCATTTTTCAATTGGGTTGTTAGGATTTTTAAAAATCATGTTTATATTTTTATTTTTCCATACCTGTGCCTAGGGTGGGTGAGCCTGTCGATACTCTTGTCTAGAGGCAATGTTCTTACTCACCACACTTTGTTCAGCTCCGAACTTGTCAAAGGCTTTTATTAATTGGATCAGAGTGGCCACCTGACCCAAAGGCATCCATGCATAGGCTGAGCAAAGACAAATGAGACAATCCAGCTAAAAGGCTCCGACCTATAGGGTGGACAGTAATTACCTCGGCCACTCAGAATTCAAATACTTGCGAATAGAAAGAATGTTGGCTGCCTGGCGTTGTACCCAGAATGCACTGGCATAAAGTCGGCATCTTATCATACTCACAGATTCTATGGCCATATGTTTGGAAAAGATAAAGCAATAAGTACCTTTTTTCTGCTACACAGTGTCTGGCTCCTTAGCTAAAAAGAGACAAAGGCTGGGAGTGCCCTGATATCAGGGACCTAGAATAATATAGAAACATCTTAACATCCACCTACCTGCTGG
The DNA here is from genome assembly GCF_016906955.1 of Phacochoerus africanus. Taxonomy (NCBI): domain Eukaryota; kingdom Metazoa; phylum Chordata; class Mammalia; order Artiodactyla; family Suidae; genus Phacochoerus; species Phacochoerus africanus. Next base: position 33,716,990 of record NC_062546.1, read on the forward strand.
GGCCTGGACTGGAGCTGCCAGGCAAACAGCTACACAGGTTGTCTCTTTGTGTGGCTGACTTGAACTTCCTCACAACATGGCAGCTGGTTTTCCCAAGAACACAAGATACAAACACATGGCATTTTTATAACCTCATCTTAGAGTCATGAAGCACCACTCCCACTGTACTCTGTTAGTCAAGGAGACAGAGTCCTGCCCACTTTCAAGGGGAAAGAACACAGACGCTACCTCTTATGGAGAGGAATGTCAAGGACAAAGTAAAGGAAGATCCTATGGGGTAGGAGAGATAGTTTTGAAAAAAATCACAACATACAAAAAAAAGAGAGAGAGAGAAAGAATGGAAAAATAGGTATTTCAGGGTGGTTGTTTTTGGCGTTAGCAGTATATTTCCTCTTGCTCTACTTCGGTAATTTTAATTTATTTCTTTGCTTTTTAGGGCTGCACCTGCAACATATGGAAGTTCCTGGGCTAGGGGGTGAATCGGAGCTGCAGCTGCCAGCCTATGTCACAGCCACAGCAATGCAGGATCTGAGCCACGTCTGCAAACTTCACTGCAGCTCACAGCAATGCTGGATACTTAACCCACTGAGCGAGGCCTGCATCTTCATGGATACTAGTTGGACTCATTACTGCTGAGGCACAACAGGAACTCCTGGTAAGTTTTATAATGAATTCACATTGCTTTTGTGATGAGAAATAGTTATTTTAATTTTAAAAATATACTAAGAGTGGCAGAAAAGGGAAAGTTTCCAAAGAAGAAAACTCTAAATGGCAAGGTATGCTTGCTCTAAATCTTAGTTCTTTCAAATATAAGTAAATATATAATGCTGTATCTCAGAATTTTCCAAAAAAGAAAACAAGAAAAGAAAGGAAAGAAACCTTACTCTAAAAGAAAGAAAAGAAAGGAAAGAAACCTTACTCTAAGTCAAGGATTTGAGTGAAAATGGTTTATTTTGAGAGCGATCCCAGGAAGCGCTAGTGACTGGGGTTGGGGAGGTGGGGGAGGGAAATAAAGAAGAGAGGAATCAAAAAGATAAAATAAATAATTGAGACAATCTTTATAAATGGAAAAGAAGGACGTGACAAGACTCACACTTGGATGAAAATGAACACGAGCCCAAAATAGTATTATCAGTTCAGACATTCAACAAGCATCTCTTGTCATCACTTAGGGAATGCGGTACAATAGAGTTGGAACCAGGAGAAGGACTTGCCCAGGCCTTTGGTCACTTTCCCATGTCCTAGGAGGCTTTTTTAGCACCCTGTCACCTCCCTCTCCTTCTTTGGGAGGCCAGGCCAAAAGCAAGAATGCTGGTTCCTGTATAAAGATTACTCATTCCTCCCCAATGGGCTGCCCTGCACTGGTTCAGAGAAGCTGGAACCCACCCAGTTACTCACCCCCCCCCATCCCTCTCTCTACTCCCCAATGTTTTTGCCTTGTCTCTCCATTTTTCTTCTCCATCCCCCTTATCTCTTTCATCCATGTTCCTGCTTCTCTTCCCAAATTGTTCAACTTCTGTCCCCAGTAGTTTGATTTTTACACCAACACTGGCCAACTGCCCAGTTGCATTGTGTCCTGTGATCTTGAGTATATTATGTTGTTACTCAGGAGTCCTCTCTTCACTATTTGAAAGAACCAGCTTTAGCAGCATCCTGGAGAGGTGAGGTTACAGGAAGCAAGGTTGCTCTTACAATATGTCTTCAAGATGGGAGTCCCATGTGTACGCCCTGCCCTCTTTGGGAGAACTTGAATCAATTAAATGCTAATACACTTGCGCCACTACATTCATCAGAAGATTAGAATATATGAAGAGAAGACAACGAATGATACCCCTTATTTGTTCCCTTTGCCAAATTTGAGGAAATGTCCAGATATGCATGATACGCAAAGAGGAAGAAAGTTCCAAGTACACGCCAGCCTTCGGTGACACCTATCTGTCACATTTCTTTTGTGAGGACCTTAATTGTATGTGTTCAGCCCAGTGGGAGCCAGCAGCCAGCCATGTACTTGGCTGACAGCTTTTAAGAAATGTCTCTTCTGCAAGATGAGATACTCTTCGGTGTCTGTCTTCCCAGAAAACTTTCTCAAATCCACAGGACATTCTGATTATCCTTGAACCTCAAGAAAAGCATCCATTTCTAGTTTATTATCTGTGATATTCTGAGATCTTTTGGCCAGGACCATCCACTTGGGGTCATAAAAAAAGCATTCAAAATGGAAAAAATAGTCACAGAGTAACAAAGCTGATCAAAAGGAGAGAATCTTTAGTTCCTATGTCTAGAATGCCGGTTTCTCCCTGACCATTCATCTCTTGCCTGGCCAAAAGAAGGCAGAATCAAAAAACAGCCAGACTCAAAGCTGACCTGGTGGCCACATGGACAGAGACTGGACCAGGACTTAATTTGTCATGGAAACGTTGAGCCTCTGACCCTACCCATGAGCCATGACTTCCAAATATGGCAACAGCCCCCTGAGAATGAACCTCGAGACCCCAACTTGAGGAAACAAAACCAATATGACCGCCATGACCATCAACTTTAGCCGCACTGTCCAGACCTGCACCATCCAATGCAACAGCCCCTTGCCACATGTGGTTCTTTACATTTAAATTATTTAAAATTAAACAACATTTAAAATGTATTTCCTTGGTAGCACTAGACACATTCCAAGCACCCAGTGACCACACGTGGCTGGAGGCCGCTCTATTGGATAGTCCAGAACATGGACCACTCCTACGGTTGCAGAAAGTTCTGTTGGATGGGGCTGGTCTAGAGGTGGCCTGTGTGCAGGCACTTTCCATGGGTTACATCACTTCCTCCTCACAAGAAACCTAGAAACGAGGGTTTATTGGCCCCATGTTCCATGTGCAGAAATGGAGGCTCAGAGGCAGCCAACAACTCCTCAAAAATCTCCCAGACATCTGTTCCTGAACCCCCATCTGTCCCTCTTGGATGGGTCTGCCTTGACAGCGTATGGCCACGCCAAAGCCAATTTCTCCCACACTGGAAGCTGGGAAAGAAATTAAGGTCTGAAGCCCTCCCCTGCTCAGACTGCCAAAGATGCTGGCTGAAATTGAAGTCCACTCTCAACCTCAGCATTGTTGGAGAAGAGGAAAAGGCAGCATTATCTTTTTTTTTTTTTTGTCCCCAAGTAAGTCATCCTTTCCCCAACATTCCCACCAGAAACGCTCTGGTTTGTGTTTGTTTTAATACGTGGGGTTGATCTGCTCAAACCCCAAACATGCTTTTCCATATGCTTCTCTTTCCCCGTTTTTATATTTCCTTTCAGTACAAGTGCTAAATCTGTGCCATATTTTTATTAGTTTTACACTGATGTTGTTGACATTTTTGAGAGCCATTTGATGTCTGAGAAACTCATGAAAATTTTCCTTGCTCTTTCGAAACATTAAAAAAAAAAAAACAACCAAAAAAAACCTAACACACCAAGAGGAGAACTATGTTTGTAGGCAGATAAACCACTTGTACCCAAGTACATTTCAACTGGGTTCTGAGGACCCCTATCTTTGATTAGTAATTTATTAAGCTGCTATTTGTCCAAGTAGGAAAATATTTTTGTGTGACATTCTCCCAGGCAGCGCTCCCACTCCTCAAAGTTTGTGGGAAGGAGAAATTTGAGGCCGTAAGATGATCAAGCTCATCCTTACATTCAAATCTCTGCTGCCCTGCCTGACCCGCTGCATCCCCATCACAGGCCTCCCCGACGCCACGTGATGCAGGCAGCAGAGGAGTCACATGTGCTCCAGCTGAGCCGGCCCCCATGATTTGTGAGCCTGGGTACTTGCACACGTTGTGCTCATGCGGGACCTCGCTGGCCTGGCCCGCTGTTTCCCCCCACATCTGTTGGTTAATCGGAAACCCAAATGTACCAGAGCCGGGATGCGGGGCTGCTCAGGCTAAAAACAAAGCATAGATGACACATCAGCTCTTTTCAGATACATTGGCACAAAGGAAATTGACTGTGTATCTTTGAAAGAGAAACTGTGGCCCACACTCAGCAGGATCCAGCTGGGGTGGGAGCCCAAGAAGGCCGTTCAGTCCGATTTGAGGCCATTGACAGCAGTGATCCGTTCTCTTCTCTGCCTGCTCCTCGCCCCTCTCCTTTGTTTCTAGACTTCCGTGCTTTCTTCACCTCTGCTCTCATTCCTTCTTCCCAGCTCCTGTTTGGCTGTGTCTACAATCCCCAGCCTCCGAGGCACATTCTGGGCACAGAGACCCTATGAAACACCCGCCGAGGCTCCATCAAGCGCCCCTCACCTCCCTCCACACACCATTCATTCTTCAGGCACAGCTAGGTCTCCGCTTTGGACCTTCTTAAAATGCAAAACCATTCTCCTCTAAAGGCAGATAAGCGAAAGTTAATTCAAATTCCCCAAACAGTCACTTGGAATATCCTGGGGGAGAGGCAGAATGCGGAGACAAGTAAAGGGCCAGAAAAGGCAAGAAGGCTGAAATAAGCCAAGCCCATGTCCAGTTGTGGCTAGGGCTGGCTGGCGCAGCAGTGAAAAGTCATCCTTCAAAGTTCCCGTCATGGCACGGCAGAAAAGAATCTGACTAGGAACCATAAGGTTGAGGGTTCGATCCCTGGCCTCGCTCAGTGAGTTAAGGATCTGGTGTTGCCATGAGCTGTGGTGTAGGTTGCAGATGTGGCTCAGATCCTGCATTGCTGTGGCTGTGGTGTAGGCTGGCAGCTGTAGCTCTGATCAGACCCTTAGACTGGGAACCTCCATATGCCGCGGGTGCAGCCCTAAAAAGCAAAAGGAAAAAAAAAAAGAAAAGTCATGCATCTTTGTGGTTTGACTCCCACCCAGCCCGCCCCCAATAGGGAATTGCATCACACTGGCTCTTGCCTGGATCTTTAAGGTCTCAGGGAAAACACAAGGTACTGACAAAGAAGAGAAAGCACTGAAACAGCAGGGCGAACCCTAGCATCTTTTTAGAGAAAGCAGATTAGTATAGGGCACATGACTTGTTGCTATTCCAGAAAGGAGAGAAGAAAAGCCTGTTGGCAATGATTTCAGATGGCCTCCCATGCCGTGTCCTCTGGCCAGTCAGACCTGAGTCCCCGGCCAGCCTATATTCTTACTAAGGGTTTTTAACATCACTCTGGCTCAGACATGCTAAAAATGTCATCTGTTTGGCCTTGACAACCACCCTACACACTGGGTGTAGCCACTGGATGCAGCCACTGGATGCCTCAGGCTGCAGAGTTGGGAAAAGACAGCTGAAGTTTGGGTAAATGAAAAGGAACCAGTCATGAGAGTGGAGGGCTTCTAGGGTAATTAACAGCATTTTCCTGAAGCCACTTCTTTTCTCGTCTTCACTTGGGCATCCAGCATCCACCTTAAGGCTGGTTCTCTTCAGAACCCAGACATCTGGGCTTGATGCTTCCTGATGACATCCAGCAGGAGAGAGATGCAGGGTTTCTTCTGGAAGCTCTCAGAAGAGCACAGGGAGCCCTCTCAGCAGCTCGCAGCAAAGCTTGCCCTGCAGCACCAGCCTGGCCCCAGCAGGTGCCCCTCCTGGACTGGATGAGTTGGGGAAGGGCTCTGGAATGAGCCGAGACTGGGGAGGGGCTGGTTCCAGGCAGGGGTGTGGAGAGGGCATGGCTGATTAGTGGGGTCCTGCCAAGAGCAAGAGAAGGGGGTCCTGCTGGGCAGGCCCATCCCATCGTGTCCAGTACCTGAGCTGCTCCTTTCTTCCCACTTCCTGGGGTGAGGGGTCGTGTTACCTCAGGATCAAACACAGTGTCTGCTAGACCAGGGACACTTGAGCCAGTGCCACCTCGCAAGCTACCCTCCATCTGCAGGAGGGAACATGGAAGTGGAAAGGGAGCTTTCAGCCACTTTCCAGGGCGTCATGCTTGTGGAAGCCAATAATTACAAAATAGGGGCTTGTATTTTGTATGTCTTTGTTTTTTATGTCATTTTTCCAGCAATGTGCATTACAGTAGTACTTTACAAAGTACTGTTCCAGGATGGATTTTTTAATTAACAGCTAGTCCTCGCACATGGCTTCCTGGGTCCCCACGATAGCATGTGCAACATGAGAAGGGGACCCCAAGATCAGAAGCCCAGCTGACGCCCCACGTGGCTCCTGGATACAGTTGGCTCTCAGTGTTTGTTGACTGAATAATGAACAAAGGGCAAAGCAAGGGCTGAAGTCTAGGTTTTTAAACCTAAACTAGGCGAGGGCTGAAGTCTAGGTTTTTAAACTTTGTAAAGTACTATTGTAATGCACATTGCTGGAAAAATGACATAAAAAACAAAGACATACAAAATACAATCCTAAGCTGCCTTGGTTGTATCCTAAGGCTGCTAAGAAGGTAAGTACGTCACCAGACCCCAGCAAATATAAAGTAGCGAATGACCTAATCTGGAGACAGAGCCAAGAATGTCTATGAAAGTGTGACTCTCTCTGGAGTGGGAGGTTATGAACACCAGGGGCTGACAACCACGAATGCCCTGCGAAGTGCTGCCAAGCCCAGCCTCTGGAAGAGCCCTCCCACCGGAGCCCCTGGGGACATCAAGGCAGCTGCTGGATTGCAGGGAGGGGAAGCTGGAGGCAGGGGATCCTGTCTTCCTATCAGAATGAACACTGTGGCTGCAGAACTCAAACAGCCAGACAGGCATCTTTAAAAGTCACATGTGCATTTGTGAAATTTGTGCGGTGGGGAAAGGGGGACATGTTTTCACTGCTCTGCTGGGAATGATGAAAATGGCCTTTATTAAGTCTAAGACGAGACTCTCCCAAATCTTCTGGCTGCCCCACCTGGACCGCAGGTTACCCTTCCCCTATTTTATACCAAGGGGCCAGCAGTGTTAGAAAACCCTGCGATGCATTGTCCTTTTACTGTTAAAGTAGTGTTTTTCAATCCATCTCTCAGAGGGAGAGCATCTGGCTGGTCACGCACTGCGCGCCATCTTCCCTGCCCGTGCTGGCTGCCCTGAAGCCAGGCTGGGACCTGCTGGCCTGGACAGGTCATCCATCAGCTGCTCTTCCTTTTTTTTTTTTTTTTGTGAATAGTTTTAACTATTCTTCTCTCCACTCTGAAATTTCTCTCTCTCTTTTTATTTATTTTTATTACGCAAATGAATTTATCACATCTGTAGTTGTATAATGATCATAACAATCTGATTTCACAGGATTTCCATCCCACAGCCCAGGCACATCCCCCCACCACCCAAACTGGCTCCTCCGGAGACCATAAGTTTTTCAATGTCTGTGAGTCAGCATCTATTCTGCAAAGAAGTTCCGTCTGTCCTTTTTTCAGATTCCACATGTCAGTGAAAGCATTTGATGTTGGTGTCTCATTGCATGGCTGACTTCACTTAGCATGATAGTTTCTAGGTCCATCCATGTTGCTAAAAATGCTGGTCTTTCATTCTTTTTAATGGCTGAGTAATATTCCATTGTATGTACCACCTCTTCTTGATCCACTCCTCTGTCGAGGGACATTTAGGTTGTTTCCATGTCTTGGCTATTGTAAATAGTGCTGCAATGAACATTGGAGTACACGTGTCTTTGCGAGTCGTGGTTTTCTCTGGATAGATGCCCAGGAGTGGTATTGCTGGATCAAAGGGTAGTACTAGTTTAGTTTTCTGAGGCATCTCCATACTGCTTTCCACAGTGGTTGCACCAATTTACAATCCCACCAACAGTGTACTAGTGTTCCTTTTTTTCACACCCTCTCCAGCACTTATTGTTTGTAGACTTTTGGATGATGGCCATCCTGGCTGGTGTAAGGTGGTACCTCATTGTGGTTTTGATTTGCGTTTCTCTAATAATGAGTGATGCTGAACATCTTTTCATGCGTTTCTTGGCCACCTGTATGTCTTCTTTGGGGAATTGTCTGTTTAGATCTTTTGCCCATTTTTGTTTTTTTTTTTTTTAAATGAACACATACCCCTTTTATTTATTTATTTATTTATTTATTTATTTATTTATTTATTTTTTTTTTTAATTTAATTTTTTTATTTTTTTAATTTTTTTTTGTCTTTTTGCTATTTCTTGGGCCGCTCTCGCGGCATATGGAGGTTCCCAGGCTAGGGGTTGAATCGGAGCTGTAGCCACCAGCCTATGCCAGAGCCACAGCAACGCGGGATCCGAGCCGCGTCTGCAACCTACACCACAGCTCACGGCAACGCCGGATCATTAACCCACTGAGCAAGGGCAGGGATCGAACTCACAACCTCATGGTTCCTAGTCGGATTCGTTAACCACTGCGCCACGATGGGAACTCCATTCTGCCCATTTTTGGATGGGGTTGTTTGTTTTTTTGGTATGGAGCTGCAGAAGTTGTTTGTAAATTTTGGAGATGAATCCCTTGTCAGTCAATTCATTTGCAAAGATTTTCTCCCATTCTGTGGGGTGCTCTTCCTTTTAAATGGAAACAGCAATGCCACTGCCGGCTTGTGCACCCTCCTTCATTAGAAACCTCTGCAGTCTTCCAAAAGCCACAGAAAGCCTACATGAGGTGGGGAGGGGGTGCCGAGGGGGGAAAAAAATAGGAATTTTAAAACTCTGTTTAGGAAAGCCTCTCTAAGTCTCTCCTTTAATCTAGTTGCCCTTAAAAGGTGGAGGAAAACAATGCATTTACATGAGTAAACAGCTACCTTCAATTCAAATGGGGTTTAATCTGTTTACGTAAAGGATTTAAAGCACATGATTCAAAAAGCCTTTCAAGATGCCAGTCATCAATTTTTCCATTTAGAGAAAAGGCTAGCAACTTTGGGAGTCGTAAAATTAGCAACTGATGATTAAGGGGCAAACATTTCATGGTTTGACCATTTAATCACAGCATCAGGCTGGATCCGTTCCCACTAAGTGGATGACACTCAGTTTTCAAAACTCCTTGCTTCTCCCCTACACACACACACACACACATACACACACACACACCACCAACACACATAGATACATACAACACACAGGTACACACATAGCACATACACACACAACACACAGATACACATACAACATAAATACACAACACACAGAGATACATGCAACACACAAACACGCACAAAAAACAGATACACGGAGTTCCCGTCATGGCTCAGTGGTTAGCGAATCTGGCTAGGAACCATGAGGTTTGGGGTTCGATCCTTGGCCTTGCCCAGTGGGTTGGGGATCCGGTGTTGCCGTGCGCTGTGGTGTAGGTCACAGACACAGCTCGGATCCCACATTGCTGTGGCTGTGGCGTAGGCCAGTGGCTACAGCTCTGATTAGACCCCTAGCCTGGGACCCTCCATGTGCCACGGGTGCAGCCCTCGAAAAGACAAAGACACAAAAAAACCAAAACGACACATACCTATGCACACACAGATACACACAAACACACACAACACACCCAGAGACACACACGCACACACACAATTCTGCATCATACCTGAGGTGCTAAATGAACCATCATAACTTCTAGGTTTTAGCATTTTGTCTCACTTTGATGCAAATTCGGTTTGTGTGTCCAGAGAAGGATCCAGAAAATACTTTTGGTGACCAGAGTGTGTCCTGTGATTAAATTTGTTTCCAGAAAGGCCAGCGGGGCCCACGTGGAGGAGTACTGCCATCTATTTGCTTCATGGAGTGTCCGAGAGAAACATACAGGAGGACATATATCCTGGTCATTTTCAGATCAGTAGCACACTAATGACTTTGTTCTCTTTTAAAACATGGTGTCTATGAGCAGAGTTGACATTCTCTGAGTCTGCGTACATCTTTAATGCACAGCGAATTCCTGAGGGAAGGAGGAATCCTGGCTCTGCCACCTGCCTGTGCATAGGGCTTTTCTGTCTGTGAGTTCGCGGGCACTGTGTTCAGCCAGAGCCTTGCATGGGGGAGAGGTGAGCATCCGTCACTCTGTTGATGGCACTGCTGGAGCTGATGTCACGGTTGAAGTTGATGTCACTGTGTTGGGCTCAGCCACCATCCCAGGCAGAGGTGCCCTGGCCACAGCCCTGCTGAGACTCCAGGCTCAAGCCCACATCAGCAGCCAGGCATGTGCACGAGGGAACTCTCAGGTGGTACCAGCCCCAGCCTTCAAGTACCTCAGCCAATCCTACACAGAGAAGAAATGACCACTGTCCAAACTGCAAATTCCTGAGCAAAAGGAGTGGGGTTTTGTTTGTTTGTTTTTGTTTTTTGTATTTTTTTAGGGCCACATCTGTGGCATAGGGAGGTTCCCAGGCTAGGGGTCCAATCGGAGCTACAGCAGCCACATCAATGCCAGATCCAAGCCACATCTGCAACCTACACCACAGTCCACGGCAACGCTGGATCCTTAACCCACTGAACGAGGCCAGGGATCGAACCTGCAACCTCATGGTTCCTAGTCAGATTTGTTTCCACTGCGCCAGGACGGGAACTCCCAGTGTTGTTGTTTTAAGCCACCAAGTTTTGCATCATTTGTTACCCAGCCAGAGATAGCTGGGGCAGATTTGGGGACCCTCGAACCTCTGTCTCTCCACTTGGGATATAACTGTGGGCAGCTGTGTTGGTGGTAGTTTCCCTTCCCCTCCATCAAAGGAGAAAAGCGTCACAGGACTGCTTTACCCTGAGCTGGCTGTAGACATTCGCCATAGACACACGATGAACGTCCGCGCATCATAACACTCAATGGAACCCTTGTGGGGGGAAAATGTGCGCAAGCACTAGGTGCGCATGCGCCTTGAGGTAGAGCCACCTGCAGACGCCCTCCTCTAAGTCTTAAAGTCACGCTAACAGGGGTTCCACATTATCATTCTTGGACAGTATCAATCTTGAGACCCTTTTTGTACATATCCGGCATCGTGGGCTCTGCTGGGCACTCAACCAGTATTTGGAGCCCTCCGACGTGAGAGGGGGAGGACCAGGGCTCGGAACACTCAGCTTCTAACCTACGGGGACCAAGTGCTCACACTCAGCGGGTGGTGAAGGGCCCTCGGGTTTGGATCCCGTCTCTGCACCCACTACCCATCCTCAGCCAAGGATTTTAGTCCCACTATACTCCGTTTCGTTATATGAAAGTGGGGGTGACAGTGGTATCAGCTCTCTAGGAGGCTCTGAGGATTAAATGAGCAAATGCATGAAAAATTCTGGAGGATCTGGTGCCTCGCAAGAAAATGTTTTAATAATTGTGTCCTTTGGAGCATGATGCCTTCTGAGGCCCTTTCAGCAGCAAGATTCCTATTAGCAGTAGTTCGGGGTCTAGCAGTCACAGGCATCCCACTGCCCATGCCCCGAGAGCACTTTTCTGAAAGGCTAGAGACACTGAGCTGCCCACCCACCTAGAACTTCCCCAAGAACTGCCTCCCAGCCTCCAGGGTAAGCATGGTCCACGGAGCCACGTTTATATCCTCTAAAGGAACGCAAGGGCTTAAAGGGAGAAGCTGGCCATTCAAGGATGATTCATCAACCAGTTAGTAATCAGGTGTTCCCTCTTTTTTTTTTTTTAGGGCCACACTTGTGGCATATGGAAGTTCCCAGGCTAGGGGTCAAATCAGAGCTGCAGCTGAAGCCTACACCACAGCCACAGCAACACCGCATCCTTAACCCACAGAGTGAGACCTACACCACAGCTACCCAGCTACACTGCAACATACACCACAGCTCACGGCAACGTCAGATCCTTAATCCACTGTGTGAGGCCAGGGATTGAACCCGCGTCCTCATGGATACGAGTCAGGTTCTTAACCTGCTGAGCCACAACGGGAACTTCAGGTGTTCCCTCTTGATAACAGAAAGTAAAAGACAAGGGGACTTAGGACAGGGAGAGCTCTCGCTTGGAGATGTCACCCCAGACCAAGTGGCCAATTCCAGCCACGTCCTCTCAAGACAGGCAGAGAAGGACATTTTTCAGAGACAGACAGAGAGACACGGAGAGAAAAGAGATGCACACAGCTGCAGAAAACGAGGCAGAGAGCCAAGATCGAGACAGAGACGCGCAAAAAGAGTGGAAGTAGCTGTCAGGGTCCCTGAGAGCTACCTGTTCCTGCAAGCAGTTCCCATCTGGCCCTGAGGTTCCCCTTCACCCTGAGCTGTCCCTGTGTCCCTTCACTAAAGCCACTTGATGTAAAAGCTTGCTTGCCTTGTGCTCTGTTCCTTGACACCAAAGAGCAGTGACAAGAACACTGCTCTGTGGCTGAGGCTTGTCCCTCGGCCGCACGTCGTAGTATCCGAATAAATATTTCTAGACTAGATGGATCTATAAATACATTCAATGCCAAACGTACTGGCCAATCTGCTTCCTCCTGCAAGCTTCTAGAAACAAGGGCATTGTCCTGTGCTGTTTTCAGTCTTCTGGACTTTGTACCACCATCACTTTGGGTTCTAGGATGACAGAATAAAATGTTACATCACCAAAGGAGGAGCCATTTGACCCTGATTCATAAAGAGGCCTCTGGTAGAAGACAGCCCGATCCAGTTCGCTAGCTATGCTTAGGTGTCCCTTATTCCAGTAAAAAACTTTATGGCCGCACCCATGGCATATGGAAATTCCCAGGCTAGGAATCGAACTTGCGCCTCTGCAGCAACCAAGCCATTGTAGTTGGATTCTTAACCCATTGTGCCATGGCAGGAACTCCTGAAAATGTCTTTTGAACCAACTTGCCAAATATTGGATTCTCTAGAACTGTGTCTAAAAAACACATGGGTGACACCTTCAACGCTAACGATCTATTGTCCCTGTTCAGGGAAATGTGCTCAAGTGTCGTGGCTGCTTTCAGACAGGTAAATGCCCCTGACCCTTTCAAAGCTGGGGAAGCTTCTGTAAAGTGCCGAAGGGCATGGAAAGCAATGGCAGAGGCATCTTTTGGGAAGAGATGTGGGCTCTAAAGTGGTCTAGATACACTCAGACATAAATTCCAATACGTTCCCTACATGAATTTATGTTCGACTGTAATTCATATAACACAGGCAGAAAATCTCAAGGGACCAGGAATGTGTGGGCTTTAGCTCCTTCCCAGTTCCAACAGATGAAAAAAACTCTGTTCTCACAGCTGAGCCCTGGATCCTGGTCTTCTCTGGGAGACACCACCCCTCTCATGCTCTCGGAAAGAGGAGGTGTCAGCTCCCCCGTGCTGGCTGTTCAGCACCCCCCTCGATTTCAAGAGAAATCCCAGCATGGAAAGGCTTTTTATCTAAGTTCAAGAGATGACAATAACAGCAATAATAACAGTAACAGTAATGATGAAAGGGCACACATACCACTTACCGCCTTGTTTTGGGTCCGTCTCAGACTTTCACTAGGGATGGTCTGGCTGGGACTGCCTGGGGTACTCACCTGGGCTGGGCCACCTGGGCGAGCCCCCAGGGACATTTCTCCAACAGAAGCTGCCCTCCTGGTTCTGTCCCCTCAGCAATAACCATCAGGGAAGTTTGAAAAGACAGGTTTATTACGCACCAATCCTGAAGGGCACATGGCACGTCGAGGCCACTTAACAAGGTCACAGGTAGAGAGAGAGGGAGAAAGAGAACAGATCTAGGGTTCTGCCTTTATTGGGGTCAAGGGTGAGGCGTCTAGGGTTTCACAGGTATACTCGTTATTGGTGAGTTTAAGAAATAAGAGCAGGTGTTTAAGCAAAGGAAGGGAAAATCAGGGTCCTTTCAGCGGCCACTCACCCAGGTCACCCAGGTCACCCAGGCTTACAGAATGGGGACCCCTGGTGGGGCAGCCTGTCTCCTTATCCAGCTGGGGAGCTGGCAATGTGTTTATCGAGATGGGGGTCTTGGAAGGTGATGCCTCAGTGATCGAAAGCCTAACGTCAGGGGTTACTGTCACAAAAGCTCACTGCCAGGCGCTTACTCTACAGAGGTGCCAGGTGCTCATGGTCTCACGTCATCACTAAATCTGTATAAAAAACCCTAGGGGGGAGCAGGGGAAGTGGAAGAGCCTAGGAAGCTTGCCCATTTCATGGAGCAGCACAAGAGAAGCTCTTAGACTAGGAAGGAGGGATTTGGGCTGGTTCGCCTGCTTCAGCTCAGCTGCTCACTTTAAAGTGGCAGTTTACATACTAACCCCTCGGATTTCTCATCCCCAGCTCCTCACCTCCCTTCCTTCCTCATCCTACGGACGTTTCAATGGATGAAGTCGATTGAGGGTCCATTGCAGGAAAGTCTCAGCCCTGGTGCAGAAAACCCAGAGACACGATGGCAAGAACCCAGATTCTGTTCTGCCAACATGGGCTCCCCAGGCCCTCTCGCTTGGGCCTGACCTGGAACCTTCAGGAAAGGGAGAAGGTGCTCCTGGTGGTGGTCTGCCCCTGGCAGAATCCCTGGAGAAGTGGTCCCAGCACGTGGGAGGGAGCTGCAGCTTCTGGGACCAGCTGGAGGCCCTTCACACTAAGGACCAGCCCTGGGCTCCCCTGGGGGGAAGAACCGGCTTCTTATTTGAGAGACAACTGAGCCCAGAGGACCCTGTCGGCTGCATAAAGAGCCTGTCTTCACCTGCTCACCTGGGCCATTTGGCATCATCCAGCCAGCCTGCCCTTGACCTTGTCTGTGAGCCCAAGTCACATCAGGCCTTGGGCAAACCTGTAAACTGAGCAAGAAAAACACTGGGGAGGGGGGAAGCAGGGGGAGTGGAAGAGCTGCAAATGGCTGTGACATGGCAAGAGCTGTAGGTGTCACCTCCCGGTTCATACACTGGCCAGGCTCCTGCACTCAGCACAAAGCTCTGTGCCAAGCCCAGTGGCTAAATTTTAAATCAGCCCTGTGTTGGGAGATGTTTCTAGACTGATTGATTCTACATCCTGGATTGTTGACCAGACATGCCCTTTTCCCCGCTCCCTGATGTCATGTCCACTGAGCCTTGCCTCCACCTGTAATATTTTCGGTCTTCAAATACTTGGTTTTTAAAACTGCAGTCAAGGAGTTCCCACTGCGGTGCACTGGGTTAAGAATTGGACTGTAGAAGTTCCCGTCGTGGCGCAGCAGAAAAGAATCCGACTAGGAACCATGAGGTTGCGGGTTCGATCCCTGGCCTCACTCAATGGGTTAAGGATCCCGCATTGCCGCGAGCTGTGGTGTTGGTTGCAGATGTGGCTCGGATCTGGCCATTGCTGTGGCTGTAGTGTAGGCCGGCAGCTACAGCTCCAATTGGACCCCTAGCCTGGGAACCTCCATATGCTGCAGGTACAGCCCTAAAAAGACAAAAGACAAAAGACCAAAAAAAAAAAAAAAAAAAAGGACTGTAGTGGCTCAATTGGCTGTGGATGAGAGGATTCAATCCCCAGCCTGGCCCAGTGAGTTAAAGGATCCAGCCTTTCCCCAGCTGCGTCTTGGATTCAGTCCCTGGCCAGGAACTTCCACATGCATGGGTGCAGCCAAAAAAAAAAAAAAAAAATCCAAGGGTAGCTTTCTCACCACTTCATGTCTCCCCCTGGCTCCATCTGCCCTCCTCCTTCACTTCACTGCCTGCAAAGCGCCCAACAGGGTCACAGGTGGGTGTGGAGGGAGGACAGGGGGACCTCGGCTTCTAGGGCCCTCCAGCCAGTGCTGCAAGGTCTTCCCTTTGTCCCTTTAAAACCCCTCCTGGACTTGAGCACAAGAGAAGAGAGGGAGGGGTGGTGGGACCAGGCTTCGCTCTCCAGGAAACCCCGAGGCTCCCCCAGAGCCCAATCCCCTGCAGCTTCTGCTTGCTACTGTAGCAGGTCTCTGCCCTCCTCCTGGTCTCCTCCCCAACCTCATCATTGTGGCTGAATTATGTGCCCCAAATCCGTAGATTGAAGCCCTAACCCTCTAGTACACAGAAAGGGTCTGTGTTTGGAGATGGGTCCTTTAAATGGGTAATGAAGGCAGAATGAGATCAGACAGGGGCCCTAATCCAGTCTGATTGGTTCCTTATAAGAAGAAGAGGCGATTAGGACACAGACACACAGAGGGATGACCACTGAGGACTTGGGGAGAGAACAGCCATCTACATGCCAAGGAGAGAGGCCTCAGGAGGGACCAGCCCCACTAGCATCTTGATCTTGGACTTGCAGTCCCCAGAACTGGGAGGGACACACTTCTGGGGTCTAAAGTGCCCAGCCTGTGACATGTTGTTACTGCAGCCGGAGCAAACTCATGCACTTGCAATTCTGACCTTAGCTGACTAAAGGGGAGACGGGGTCCTGCGTGAAACCAGCCTATGGCAAGACAGGTAAACAGTCCTCAGAGTCCTTTCCTGGATCAAAACAAGAAGGAAGTATGAGTTTAAAACAGTTAGGGGCTTCTGGGATGTTCTGAACGCACTAGCCCCATGATCTTCCCATTGATTTACTCTGCTTGGATCAGGAGGGGATGCCCCAGCTTCTACACTGAAGTCTCTGCCCTGGAAAGAGTGGCAGGACTGGCATGGCGGCTGGGGCCCCAGCCCACCACACCCATCAGCCCCACATGGATGAGAACATAAGCAAAGCAGCCTTGCTTTGGAAGTGTTCCGCAAACTTCAAGAGAAATGTGAAGAATAGGTCAAATTATTCACGTCTGTCCTTCCAAAAGGCATCTTACTCCTACCTTTCCGAGCCGCCGCTGACCCCTTTTCCCCCACGTGCAGAAGGAAACCTGGGAGCCCCTCAGCTGCATCTGCGCCCCCGCCTCAGTCCCTTTCCTGGGTAACTCGTTCCATATGGACATTGCCCTGTATGAGAAGGAGCTCTGGCTGAGTTCTCTGTTTACTCTAAGTTTCCTAATTTTATGAACAATTTCCTAACAATAAGGTCAATTCAACCGCGAGATTCTATCCTAAGGAGAGTGGCACGGTCCCCAATAGTCATCCAGCCCAGAGTTGTCCAGACCGAGTGCCATTGAGCTCAGTACAGAGGACGTGGTGGGGGCAACCCAAGCCGATTGGCTGCACCATCTAATTCTGCAGATATTTTCCCGTCACCCAGCTCTGTGCTGCTGAGTGGTTTCTCAATTATACAATGATGGTTTTGCCATGGTCAACAAAAGCGAAATAAGCTGCTGCTTCTCCCGTCGTGAGAACCTTATAAAGCAACACGTCACAGCTGATTAATAAGATGCATTTTAACAATTACTGTGGGTCTTTCTTTCATTACTGGAGCGGTACCTGGCAAGGGCTTACTTCACGCTTCAAACTAATGGGATTGCAGCAGCAGGCTACATGAAGAATAAACCAATACAACTTTAATGGATCAGATACCCACTTACCCAAAACCGCAGTTCTCAGAACCACGTTTTCATTCAAGCAGACTTTCATTTGGGTCTACAGATTTTACTAAACCCAGCATTTTTCTAAACCAAAGAACTCTTATGACCAGCAATACATTTTCTCCAAGAGATCATTTTCCAATCAGTTGCATTACAGAAAACTTATGCCATTACACTACCTCCAAAATATACAATTACATATATTAGCGTATACCAATGAATTTTTAATTTTTTGCCTGTTAGTTCAAACCACATGAAATATGTCTGCAACCGGATATTTTTATTGAGACCAAAGCATACACATTCCAAACAATGCATTTCTATTCAGATTCTTCTGAAGCCTAATCAAAAAAGTTTGTATTATCTGTTATCAATATGTTATTATTCAAACCATTCCTTTTCTTGATTCTGCTCACTCTTTAATCCATTTGGCCAACTTCTGTCATACCTTGCATACTTTTTCCACTGAGAAGTCGGAGCACCGCAAACAACAGCTTACAGATATTGTCATGATTCTAAGATGTGTGACTCTCAGAATTTTGGACCTGCGTGCAACTTAGGGAGAGCTTCACTTTCAAGGACCACAAATTTAGGGTTTTCTTCTTGTTTTCGTTGATGGCACTTCTTACATGGCTGCAACAACACCTGGGGAGTTTTTTCTTTTTGGACAAAGAGCAATTTAACTGTGGCGAGAGGAAGTACTGGTATGCAAAGGGGTAACTTAGGGATCATCCTTTGGACTAGTTGGAATTGAGCAAGGTTTTAGAAGCTTCTCCCAGATTTTTCCAAAACTACAAACCTAGCTGCATTTTTCTTTGACCTCCTGGCCAAGAGAGAAGATGAGTTCTCAAACTCTACAGGCATGGATAAAACCAAACCTTTCAGACTGGCTTCCTAGTTACAGCCATCAACACACACACACAGACACACACACACACACAGACACCCACACAGAGAGTCGTGCGCATGCGTGTACACATACCCATGTGCACATAGGGGTTCCAAGTTGACAACCCAATCAGGTTGATTCCCACCCTTACACCTGCTATTTCAACAGCATCCTTGAACTTGTTACTTTTGCCATGACTAAGGGCGATACTTCAAAGTCTGTTTTGACTCCTTGAGTCCCCCTTCTTGGCTTAAGGCTGAAACGCTTGTCCCCACATTCCTTGAAACAGCCATCCCTAATCCCAGCTTTCTTGCTTGGGTTCCAGCTGGGAAGCAAGCCCAACCGCTGGCCTCTCCCTTTCCAACCAGATGTCGTCCCTTCCCAGAATGCACCTGCAGCTTGGGACTCCCCTCCTCCAACCCCCGTCACCAGCCTCCAGCCCAAATCAGAAGTAGTACAGAACCACCTAACTAGAGCAGCTCTTTTTGGTTTTCTGGTCTTCAGGGCTTTTTTCTGTGTCTTCTCCTCTTTGTGATATTTTATAACTATTTGTCAACATTTGCAAGCCCTACTGGCAGACATATTCTGATTCTGCATGATGTCCTGACCTCTGGTCTGTGCCCCTGGCAACAACAGTCCTGAAGTTTCAAGCTGCCTGGTCCACGAGGAGCACTGGGTGACTGGCCCGAATTTTGCTCCAGCACCTCTTCCCGGTTGACAGCCCTTAACTGTCCCCGCCTGGGGCATTCACCCACCACCGCCCAGCAGGCACACTCACATCTGACTTGGAGGCCCTGTGAGCAGCCCCCGAAGTATCAGAGCTAGCAGTTTTCATTGTGCCATTCTCAAGGACCACACTGTCAGACATTACCCTTTCCCTTAGGATGCAAGAACACGTGTCTACCAGAAAAATCACCTCAAATTACACCGATAGGGATTTTGGAGGGAAGAGTGTTTTCGTTACACAGCACATGCGAATCTCTGTGCATAAACTCAGATAGGCTAGAAATATCTTTCCTTTATTTCTTTTCAATCAACCTAGTTTCTGACCCTGAGTCTCCCATCCCACCTGTCCATACATTTCATCTCAGGCATTCTTAGGGTTTCTCCCATCAACCCCCAGACCAGGCAATACCCAGGCTTTGGGAAGAGAAGGGGACCGGGTGACAAGTCCTGTCTTTGGTCATCTTCCGACCACAGAGCCTGGCTGTGCACTGGGCATCCTTGAGTTCACAGGACTGCAAGGACTCTCAGGCCTGCTCTCAGAACAGGGGATCTGGGGTCTGGTCCCTGCCTCCGCGGACCACTCACTCCCCACTGCAGGTCTCCCAAGAAGAGGCCGGAAGCTCACAGACCTCCTCCGTCTCCCCAGCCCTTGACTCACATTAGTCAGAAATATGAGCCTCCGCCAGTTTGGAAGGTGGAAAATAAAAAGGGGGATAGAGCTCGTGAATTTATAGCTCAAAATCTTTTCCAGCCTCTTTACTGTTATTGAGTTTAACAATACTTTATTGAAATTACACATCACTTTTATAATAAATCCAGACAATCCTTGCAGGAACCCAAGAGAAACATAGATAATCATTAAAATGCAAAAATTGGCTTCTTTACAGGAATGAAGTAGAGAATGAAATACACTTTGTATCTGCCACTTATCTAGCTGGAAATGAGGAAAAGACAGGCAGACAAATGCAGACTAAAAAAAATAAAGCCATGCAGAGCTGCAGTAACAAAATAGATTTCATTCTCTTTCAACTGGGATCTTTTTTCTGAATGGATGGAGTCAGGAGATGCAAACTATTACATTTAGAATGGATAAACGCCAAGATCCTACTGTACAGCACAGGGAACTATATCCAGTCTCCTGGGAGAGACCACGATGGAAAAAAACATAAAAAAGGAATGTACATTTATGTATAACTGAGTCAATTTGCTGTACAGCAGAAACGGGACAACATTATAAATCTACTATGCTTTTTTAAAAAAATGAAAGAATGACCTGCTGAAAAGCTTTGTGCAAGAACCCACAGTAATGTTCCAAGGGAACTAAAGATCCAGGAAAATCAAAAAGATTTTGCCTGGATGAGCCTGGAAGCAGTTGCCTAGACACTCCAGAGAGGAACAGCCTGGCCATCACCTTGACTCCAGCCTCATAAGACACTGAGCAGAGAATGAAGCCATTCCAGACACGGATGCTGTCCTCAAGAACCATGAGCTGGGTAGGGGGGTCATTTTGAGCCTCTGAGTTTATGGTAATAGGCTCTGCAGCAATAAGAGACTGACCAAGGTCTTCATTCTTAGGATAAATGGCCATTCAATCCTTAATTCAAAGGAAAAATGGTAAAATAAAAAAGGATTTTTTTATAAAAATAAAGTTATCCTCTCTCCCACATCATCATTTTCTAAACAAATAAAAGAAGCACTGCTGCAAAAAAAAAAATTTCCAATCTTTGCAGCTGCCAGCCTACACCACAGCTGGATCCTTAACCCACTCAGTGAGGCCAGGGATCGAACCCGCATACTTCATGGATGCTAGTCATGCTCATAACCTGCCAAGCCACAATGAGACCTCTGAAAAAAATCCAATCTTAATTGACTTTAGCTTTCTCTAGAGACTTCACTATGAATGTTCACTTTTTATTTAATAGTCTTTTGGCCTTTGGAAATACATATGTTTTGACCAAAGTAATATAGAAATAACAGTTGACATTCTGCCATTTTTTGCATGAGTTTCTAAGCCTGTAATGTAAAGTGAAGGGTAGCATTTGTGTAAAGCTGCCTGATCCCACTCCGAGTAAGGTAAAGAAGAGTTTAAGTGGCCACCCCTTCGGCGTGCTGCTGCCGTTTCTGTATGACCCTCCCTCACCGGGCACGCTGGTTCACAACTGCATGGCGTCTCATATTTTATTTAAATGCATAAATCCCCGTCGAAATGACAGCCCATCTATCTGGAAGGGGCTGCTCCAACCACAGCTTGCATTCCCTCTGATGCTCTGCCGAAGGCTGAACGAGAGCTCTGTGACCCGTCCACTTTGGTGAGGAGCAGAGAGAACAGAGAGAAACACCCTGGCCTTGAATGCATGTGCTTTGAAGAATTTCTCACCCAGAAAGGCTACTGGGTGGAAGTGTCAGCTCCAAACAACACAAGCAGTGCCCGTTTCCAGATGATCACTCCCGGTGCACGTTTCTACCAGCTGCCTACCGGTAGGTAGTTCTGAGCTACCTTGAAAGGCATCTCCCCCCAGGGCCGAGAAATATGCGCTAGTCGTCCTAGGATCTGCATGTCACGCAGATGGGAAGCAAGATTGAAAATACATAGATGAAAGATGGCTTCCATCCATCCGGAGCCAATAAAGGCTAAGGCTTGGTTCTGTGATATAAGATGACACAGCACAGAATAAACCAACAGGGGTGGTAAATTCAATATACTTACTGATATTTATGGGAACATAAGGACATGTCTTAAATAGATGAACGTCTCCTTTCATTTCTGGTTGCAGGAGAGAAGGGAGGAAGGAAATAGAAAGGAATGAAAGTTCAGGACAGGGGGAGAACAGGGGTGAGATCCCTCCCAGCTCTGCTTCCAAGTCACCTTCTGGACCAGATGGGGTCCCCCAAGGCTCTGCACCTCTGGACTTGTCTCATTTCCTTTTTTTTTTTTTTTTGGTCTTTTAGGGCATGTGGAGGTTCCCAAACCAAGGGTCCAATTGGGACTGTAGCCGCTAGTCTGCACCAGAGCCACAGCCACGCAGGATCCAAGCCACGTCTTCGACCAACACCACAGCTCACAGCAACGCCAGATCCTCAACCCACTGAACGAGGCCAGGGATCGAACCCGCATCCTCATGGATGCTAGTCGGATTGGCGAACCACTGAACCACAATGGGAAACTCCTGTCTCACTTGCTTATTAATGTCTGTCAAATTGCCCCATTCACCCAGACATGCTGGAAGTTTTATGAGAGCGAGAAACTGGGTTTGCATGGTCATCTTTGTAGATCTGAGAGGAAAGCAGAAGCTTTCCTTGGCTCGGGTCCTCCTGAAAGGCAGACTCTGGGACAAGGACATGGGTGCCAGGAGTTTGCTTGGGAGGTGACTTCAGGGCTGGAGAGGATGGTGGGGGGAGAGGTGCAAGAAAGGAAGGTAGCCAATACAGGGAGAGCCACAGGACAAGTTATGCCTCTCAGACACTCTGAGTCCCCTGGGAGCCAAGGCAGAGGGAACAGGAAACAGGTGCCTGTCCCCACTTAGTGGGGCCTTAGTCCCAGCCCCCTCCCACAGGGCAGGGCTCCTGGCACCGTCCCGCCCACCCTGCCTTTGGGATCTAAGGTTGGTGACATGGGCTGTGAGAGGGGACACCGCAGTGGAAACATCACTCTTTAACTCCACGCCTTCTAAGGGAGCTCAGGCCCTCCTTCCTCCCATAAATTCTTCCAGGTTGACGCATGGAAATCTGGCTCTGTTAGTGAGAGTACTGAGGGTGATGAGCACAGGGAGGCAGGGGATGGAGGAAGGAGAGCCCTGGGCTGGTGAGGATGGGGAGGAAGCGGGCGGCATGGACCACACCCCTCCTCCCATCCCCCAGCCTTCAGCTCCTTCGCTGCCACTATGGGGTAAGAAATACCATGTGGAGGGGCTGGGTAGGGGGAAATGGGGCAAGAGGCCTCAGACAAGGTTGACAGTCCGATTGAAAAGTGAAGAATGGTGGGCAGGGAGATGACAACAGATGAGTCCCGATTGTAGGATTTAACCTTCTGAGTCAGAGTCGCGTTGGCACGGTCTCCTCCCCACCCCCCTGCCACTAGAGTTAAACGTGTTTAATTAGCCCATGGGGCCCTTGTAGCAGGGCAGGGGTTATGGGGGAGTTAAGGGCGAGTGGAGACCAGCATTGGGTTGGCTTGATCCCCTTCTTCGCACAGCCCACATGTTCCAGCCTCATGGAGCCGGCCGGTGATCATCTGGTGCGAGTCCCTTGACGTTTTATTGTTTCCTTATGATGCTTATTCAATTCGTCGTACTTGAGAATATTAATGTTTTCTATTTTGTATGTATATTTTAATTCTTGGCTTTCATCTCTATATTTGGGGTTGTTTTAAAAGTGCAGTTTAAAAAAATTAAATCAACCAAAAATTTGCCAGACCTTTCAAATGTGGTCCCCGTTGCATTTTTGAAGTTGTGACTTTAAGGCTGAGAAATTTTTTCCGGGGAATGAGAGTTCATCTTGAAAGGGAGCAAGGTGAGGCTCCATATGGCAATCCACCACGCAGGGGGCGGAGGGCTGAGCCTGTGTTCAGAGGGAGGCTCCCCAGCCCCACCAGGAACAAGCTGCTCCTGGTTAACCCCTTACATGTACAGACCCAGGCTCGCTTCTATACACACAGTCCCCAAAGCCCCGGGCATTGGTCAGGACTGCTTCTGTTATCACAGCTTGACCTGGGAGGATACCAAAGTTAAGAGAGGTTAGGAGACTTGCCTGAGGTCACACAGCCAAAAAAAAAAAAAGGTGGGGGGGGGGAATGGTGTATCACTAAGTCATGGGACTAGAGCTTCTAATTCAGAGTTTGGTAGTCCACCACCACTACTCCTCTCCTTGCTTTGCGACTGTTAGTCCGGGGGAATATTTGTACTGAGTGCCCAAATTGCAAAATACAGAAAATATGGACAGAATTCCAAGACATAAGCCAATAATGTGCTGTTTCCCCAGATGTAATTAACACTTTGCAGGGATCGCTATGTGTTAGGACAAAGACTTCCCACTCCCTCCATCAGCTCATGGACTTAATCTTATAGTCAGTCACTCCTGAAAATGGCCTTAATACTGAAGAGCTGCCCCCTTCCATCCAATGGGAAGCCCCAGTGTAAGCCTTGCCCTAACACCAGGGCTACGCAAAGGGTGGTCCCAGACTGGCAGGATCCATTATCACCTGAAAAGCTGTTAGGGATGCAGATTCCTGGGTCCCCTCCAGTCCTACAGAATCCACATTTCTGGGGGTGCTGTCCAGCCATCTGTGTTTTAACCAGCTCTCCAGGAGCCCCTGATGTTTTTGCTAAATTTTGAAACGGTACCTTGTCCTTAGGAGATGATTTTTCACATGTGAAAAGACATGAGCTCTCATCTAGCAGGCCCCTTACATTCAGATACAAGCTTCCCAGGCCATCAGTGCTGAGGTTTGGCCACGTTGGAATTCCCGTGTTGGATTAACGCGGACTGAATCCACAGGCAGAAATGGTCTCAGGAATAATGCAAAGCATACAACTTAAAATCATCACTGGAATACCTGGGATTCTGAATAGAAATTACAGGAGAGAAAGAACTTTTTGTAAATTGGTGCAACCACTGTGGAAAGCAGTATGGAGATGCCTCAGAAAACTAAACTAGTACTACCATTGGATCCAGCAATCCCACTCCTGGGCATCTATCCAGAGAAAACCACGACTCACAAAGACACATGTACTCCGATGTTCATTGCAGCACTATTTACAATAGCTAAGACATGGAAACAACCTAAATGTCCCTCGACAGAGGAGTGGATCAAGAAGAGGTGGTACATATACACAATGGAATATTACTCAGCCATTAAAAAGAACGAAATACCAGCATTTTTTGCAACATGGATGGACCTAGAAACCATCATGCTAAGTGAAGTCAGCCATACAATGAGACACCAACATCAAATGCTTTCACTGACATGTGGAATCTGAAAAAAGGACAGACGGAACTTCTTTGCAGAACAAATACTGACTCACAGACATTGAAAAACTTATGGTCTCCGGAGGAGACAGTTTGGGGGGGTGGGGGGCTGTGCTTGGGCTGTGGGATGGAAATCCTGTGAAATCAGATTGTTATGATCATTATACAACTACAGATGTGATAAATTCATTTGAGTAATAAAAAAAATGGAAAAAAAATAAAAAGAAAAGCCAATAGGAACTTAACAGGAAGAGAATACTACATTCTGAGGGGAACATGCAGAGAACCGAGATGTTTTAAGAGCGTGTCAACAACCTTAATTAATGCTCAAAGGGGCCACCCAGCCTCCCATCTGCCCCACCCCCACTCTTCCCTTAGAGTCCATTAGCGCCTTTCCGATGTGCTCTTGGGGTTTTTTTTCCCTTTCTGATAAAAATCTTTGGATAGACACAAACTATCAGCTGCCACATTGTGATAAAAGGCAATCTGTCTTTTTTTAATACTCCATGCTTCATTTAAAATTTTGAACACTATATGTTTAAGATAGGACTTTCAGAATGTCCATGACTCTTGTCTTTTGGTGTAGTCATCTTAATATTTACACAACTCTATTTATAATTCGGCCAATTTCTAGACTAAAGTACACAATCTTATTCCTTGTTTCAACACTGGGGCTGATTTTGGAAACACATGAAACCGAATTAACAAGAGCGAATTTATCCGGCTGCTCTGGAATCTACTCCATTTTCTCACTTTGTAACACTTCTCAGAACCATCTAGAAGGAAAAAGTCTGAGTGGACCTTGGAATCAGCAGTCTTGGTTTGGCTCTATCCCTGGAAGTAGAATAAGGAAGATTTGAGCAGCAGATATTTCCCTGGACCCTGACCCCAAACTGGACAGAAAAATTCTGATCATCTGTTGACTCTAGAACACCAGTCTTGGCCTCAGGAGACCTGGGTCTGACTCTGCCACTGACTAGCCAACCCTAGTTGCCTAGTGTGTCTTGTTCTCCTCTGGAAAATGGGAATAACATAGGCTGTGAATAGCACATGAACTTCTTGTGAAACTCAAATTTTTTAAAAAATATTTTTAACAGTGAGTATTTTTATTTATTTATTTATTTATTTTTGCCGTTTTGCCATTTCTTGGGCTGCTCCTGTGGCATATGGAGGTTCCCAGGCTAGGGGTCTAATCAGAGCTGTAGCCACCAGCCTATGCCAGAGCCACAGCAACACCAGATCCTCACCGCGTCTGCGACCTACACCACAGCTCATAGCAATGCCAGATCCTTAACCCACTGAGCAAGGCCAGGGATCGAACCCGCAACCTCATGGTTCCTAGTCGGATTCGTTAACCACTGTGCCTTGACGGGAACTCCAAAACTCAATTTTTTTAAGTAATACAATGTATACGAATTCTTTATAGACTGAAAGTACTTCTCTGGCTTCTGCAGGTGCTATCACTCCATTATTGTTGTTGTTGTTGTTGTTGTTGTTGTTGTTGTTGTTGTTAGCCCATACAGGAGCTCTGTCTGGAAGATCTCTTTCTAGATACGAACTTACTTTTTTAGTAGGAGATCTGAATTTGGTACCTGGCGTCTATTGTATGTTCTTTATCTAGGATTCTCTGATTTTGACAGTCAAGGTGAGCAGGTGAGGAAGAGTCAGCAGAGGTTTTTGGTGGCCACCATGTCCCCTGAGCACCATCCATCCTGAGCACAGCCTGATTTTGGCTGAAGCTCCTGGGACCCTCCTCTGAGGGCATCTCTGGCCACCAAGCACTAGGTAGACTGAACAGATGGGAACCTGATGCCCCCAGAGTGGCCTCACCTGATGGCAGGTGGGCCTTGGAAGATGAACACCCATCTTTCTTGCCCCTCAGCTGGGGACGCATCTGAAGTGTATTTCCCAAAAGTCCCCAGGGGACAGAACCCCCGGTGCCCATGGGGATACCTCTTCATTACTGGACTGCCCACCTCCCTGTCCTGCCTCACTGCCCACTCCCCTCCCAATAAACCTCGGTTCATGGAAGTTTCCAGGGGCTGGAAATATTAGTGAAAGTGAGACATCAGGCTAACAATAGGGCTGATGTTCCCTTGAGCAAGGGACCGAGGTATGTCTCATGAGGGACTGATGAGCCCCAGTCTGGGCTCAGGCCTCCTCTAAGGCTGAGGGCCTGCCCTTCCCCCACCCCCACCCCACCCCCACCCCCATCTGCTGTCATGTGTCATCTTCCTCACCGCAACCCCGCTGTAATCTAAGTTCCTTCCAAAG
Source organism: Phacochoerus africanus (assembly GCF_016906955.1). Classification (NCBI taxonomy): domain Eukaryota; kingdom Metazoa; phylum Chordata; class Mammalia; order Artiodactyla; family Suidae; genus Phacochoerus; species Phacochoerus africanus. The sequence goes on from NC_062546.1 coordinate 33,743,994, forward strand.
GAAAATAAAATTCTTAAGCATCTGTCACCACAGTTCCTTGCAGTGAGAAATGGAAGGTGTGGCTTCTTTGAAAGAAAAACGGCAAGACAGAGTGTGGCGTCACCCAAGGTGTTGGCAGGTGGGAGACGGATTCCTTCAGAGACACAGACGGAAAAGCCCGTCTGCCTTTCTAGCGCTTATTATAAGAAGTTGTAATCGCTGTTGATGCTGTCAGGATGTGGTGCCTGGCATGAAAACCAGCCCCCTTCCAGCCCAGGTTTAGGCGGAGGCGCTGGGCAGCCCCGAGCAAACACCGCGATAATGGGATCCCGCCCGACGCCCCACAGCCGGCCTTTCATCTGTCCCTGAGAGTGACAAGGAGGCCTGGCCTCCTACGGCCGGGGGTGGAAGCCTCACAAAGCTGAGGATCAGCGGGCTTGTTTGTAGAACTTACCTAGGAAACCGATACCCTCCAAAGTGCCCTTCATTCCGATGTCACTTCAGACGGTGCAGGTAAAAGGATTACTCCGGTGTCACTGGCCGGCACCATTGTCTGCACAAGCTGACGCTGAATGGGGTAACTTAACCCCCGAAGAGATAACCGACCCGCCGTGTGGACTCACATTCACAGCAGGCAGTTCCCATGAAGTGCTGAGGTTGTTTCCGGGACTTTTGTTTCACTAACGCGTTGGTAGCAGAACCTGAGGTCATTCTAGACCCAAGAGGTGAGACTGTGGATGAACTAGTTGAGGGTCCAACCCCGATGCCCTTGTGCCACCTAACCCACAGGGATGCCAATGGGGGGAGGGGGGTACACGAACACAACACTCACATCTCCCAGACGCCTTGACTTCGTTGTGGATGAGACTTCAAATTCTCAGACGATTTTCTTTAAAGAAAAGGGTATCAGAAACCTCAAGGATGGAGGTCCCTTCATGGCTCAGTGGAAATGAATCTGACTAGCATCCATGAGGATGCAGGTTCGATCCTGGCCTTGCTCAGTGGGTTAAGGATCCAGTGTTGCTGTGGCTGTACACTGTATCCAGTGTAGGCCAGCAGCTGTACCTCCGATTCGACCCCTAGCCCTGGGAACCTCCATATGCCGTGGGTGTGGCCCTAAAAAGACCCCCCAAAAAAGGAAGAAGAAGAAGGAACCCCAAGGAAGAGAGAAAAGGAATGTTGAGGCTGTGAGGCTGTGATATATTTCATGATTTTCATGGGACAGGCTACAAAATGACCAATGCCTGACCCATGTCCTTGTTCTGCTTAGGACTTTGAGGGTCTGAGTCATCCTCCCACCACCACCATCCAGCCCCAATTCAGACCCACCGCCCCCACTCCCACTGCCAGCAGCCAGCCCAGACTGGCCTCCCCACATACTCACCACCACCAGCTGGCCCCAAAGCCCCCCCAAATAAAGCTCTCCTGCTCTTGGCCTGGAGAAGCTCAGGCTGATTTTAGCCCATATTCCCTTTTATTGATAGAATCTCATGTATTATGTTTCTGAAGTAGAGACATAGAAGAATGCAAATGTTATGCAGAACCTCACCATCTAGATAACCCTTGTGAACACTTCAATTTTTTCTAAATAATATACCATACATGTGGTGAAAAAAAATTCCAATATTACAGAAGGTTAAAAACAATTCTAAATAAAATCAGCATTCACCCCCAAAGTAACCATTGCCAACATTGCTGTAGGTTTCCTTCCAAACCAGAAAAAGAAATGCACAGAGCAGCAAAATGTATACAAAAAAAAAAGGAAAAGGATATAACATCCACACTATTTGACATCTTACCCTTTCCACTTAATTGTATACTTCATTCTTTTTTTTTTTTTTTTGTCTTGCCATTTCTTGGGCCGCTCCCACAGCATATGGAGATTCCCAGGCCAGGAGTCGAATTGGAGCTGTAGCCACCGGCTACACCAGAGCCACAGCAATGCAAAATCCGAGCCTTGTCTGCGACCTACACCACAGCTCACGGCAATGCCAGATCCTTAACCCACTGAGCAAAGCCAGGGATCGAACCCACAACCCCATGGTTCCTAGTCGGATTCGTTAACCACTGAGCCACGACGGGAACTCCTATACTTCATTCTTCTTAATGGTCTATTGTATGGATGTATCATAACTGCCCTGTCCAGGCTCCCTTACCCTCTACCCACCCACCCCCCGCCACCCACCGCACCTGAGGTACTGAAAAGAACTCCACCAACTATAGGCAAGAAACACAGTCTCTCCATGCCTCAGCATCCTTGAGGTTTTTTTTGTTTGTTTGTTTTGCTTTTGCTTTTTAGGGCCATACCCACGACATATGGAGGTTCACAAGCTAGGGGTCAAATCACAGCTGTAGCCACTGGCTGACGCCACAGCCACAGCAACACAGGATCTGAGCCATGTCTGTGACCCACACCGCAGCTCACGGCAATACCAGATCCTTAACCCGCTGAGCGAGGCCAGGGGTGGAACCTGCAACTTCATGGTTCCCAGTCAGATTCGTTTCTGCTGTGGCACAATGGGAACTCCCAGCATCCTTGCCTTTCTAAAGTCAGTGGATACATGGAAAGCACTTAAAGCATATAGGGTGCATCGTAGCCATTACTATTATTAGCTATGAATATGAGTGTGGTTTTCCATTAGAAACTTTCTTCATAAATATTAATCATTACTGTCTGTACACTTTCCAATTAGATTTTTTTTTTTCTTTTTACAGCTGTAGCTGTGACATAGGGAAGTTCTCGGGCTAGGGATCAAATTCAAGCTGCAGCTGTGGCCTATGCCACAGCCACAGCAACGCCAGATCCTTAACCCAATAAGTGAGGCCAGGGATCGAACCTGCATCCTTGCAGAGACGATGACAGTCCTTAACCTGGTGAGCCATAACGGGAACTCCTCTGATTAGACTTTTAAAACAAGTTTCCCAAAAGTCACTACTGAAAGCAGACCAACATGACAGCGACCTCTCCCCTCCACCACCGACCCCCTTGTATTTTTGAGCCAAACCCTTCAGAACATTTAGAAAGGCTGCCGTGTTGATGGCCCATTGTAGTCACGGGGTTACGCGTTCTAAAACACAAGACAAGTCCCCAAATGCAGCCGCAGCTTGAGTTCTGCTTTCTGTAAAGCAGACGACAATATCAAGGGACAAGTTATTGAGGAGAAAGAGAGAGGAACACCGTAGCCAATTGACAATGCAAGGAAAATCGTGGTGGGCAGAATGTAATTACCTGAACTGGAACTCAGCCAAGGTGTCTATTTGCCCAGCAGAAGGAAATTAGACCAGATGTTTGGGGAAACGGGTTTAGTTTGGGCCAACATTTCCCAAGATAATCTTTCTATCAGCAGCAAGGTCATTGTATCCAGGCATTAAAAAGAACCGTACACGGTTAGGGCTTAAAGGAACAAGCCCTAAGACATCGGTTAGTTCAGCCCCTCATTCTACAAATGAGAGATTAACTGACTTCCCAAGTGACAGAGCCAGTTAGCAGAAGGTCCAGGCTTAGCCGAAAAGTCTCAACACCCACACCAGCGTTCATTCCATAACATTGCATGCGCTTATTTGAACAGAATCCTACAATACCCACTGGGACTCAAGCAAGGCAAGGCACATGTGAATTGGGGAATAATCAAAAGTTCCAAAATTCCCTCCTATTAGGGTTGTGATATAAATACTTAAAGAGCTCAGAGACTAAGACATTTTTGTTGTTCTTGGGAGTGATTTAATCTGCTTTCTATCCTAGAGGTCCTCCCCTGAGTAGATGGCTAGTGATGGTTCTAGGCCTCCATCCTTCCCTGTCCCCTACTTTGACCTCAGCAATACTGCTTCTGCACCATTTTGTATGTTAAATGGTTGTACAGTAAATGTATTGATGTAAGTTTCCACCCCTAAAACAAAAAATGTTAATATTATTTTGGGGCACAAAAAATATAATTAAAAAAAATTTATTTGGGGATTTGAGTGATCCAAGAAATGCAACAGATGTCTAAATAAGTCGAGCTTCAGAGAGTGACTTCCTTCATACACCCTTTTTTCATTACTTAATGACCCAGCCCTTCCAAAAAGTCATTTGCTGGGCACCAGCATGATTTAATTTAGATCCAGCCAATAACAGCAGAGAAGCCAGAAGCTGACAAGCAAAATCTCACCCCCACAGTGTCACTAGCACATGTAGCTGTTGAAACTATGCCTTGGTACATTTTGAGAAGGGTAATAATTTTTTTAAGTTTGGACAAAGGAGAAGACAGAAAAGTTCTTGTGACCCATTGCAACATAATGTAACTGGTTTTCTTTCTTTCTTTCTTTCTTTCTTTTTTTTTTTTTTTGTCTTTTTAGGGCTGCACCTGCAGCATATGGAAATTCCCAGGCTAGAGGTCGAATCAGAGCTGCAGTTGCTGGCCACAACCACAGCAATGCAGCATCCAAGCCACAGTTCATGGCAAGCTGGATACTTAACCCACTGAGTGAGGCCAGAGATGGAACCTGTATCCTCATGGATACTCGTCGGATTTGTTTCCACTGAGCCAAGACGGGAACTCCACAATGTGACTGTTCTTAACATTACTGAAATGTACAGATGTGCCGGGGGAGAGGACAGAGTTGGCAATTAAACTTGCAAAGAAAATTTAAAAGAAGTGTGCCCTTCTTCAATTCTTCCTCCTTCCTGTCAGCTGGAATGCAGATGCAATGGCTGATGCCCCAGCAGCCATATTACACCATGCGGTGGGAGCCACATGCCAAAGACGGTGGAGCATCAACACTCTGTGTAAAGGAAACTAATCTTTGATATCGAGGGCACCATGCCAACCATGCTTGGTCTACTTCTGGGCCTCTTTTCTGTAATAGAAAAATTAAGCTGTATGATATATCATTAAAAAGAGATGGAAGTTCCCACTGTGGCAGAACGGGATCAGCTGCGTGACACAGGTTCGACCCCTAACCTGGCACAGTGGGTTAAGGATCCAGCATTGCTGAAGCTGCATCATAGGTCAACATTGTGGCTTGGATCTGATTCCAGAACTGGGAATTCCATATGTCACAGGGCGGCCCCCAAAATAAATAATCGAAAGAGATGGCCAAAGGAGTATTTCCATCACATGTATCAAACATATCAAGAAAATGAGGTTGTAGTCCCAAATCATTTCTAGCTTATTTATTTTACTCAAATATTCTAACTGGGCTGTGATACAGAGGAGTTTTTCTCCAAGTGTGGTCCCCAGACCAACATTACAGCATCTCCTGGGACTGGTGAGAGATGCCCCCAGATCTGTAGACTTCCACGTGCTTGGTGCTGGGCCCGATGAGGAGTATGTTAGCCACCCGTCCAGGGAATTCTGAGTCTCGGGAATGTAAGAGAACCATTCATCTGGAGGTAACATGAAGTAGTCCTGTTTGTATAGTGTTAAGGCTAAGAGCGGGGGTCTGCAGGCAAGAGTCCTCCGCTTGAATCGCTTCTCCCACTTAGCAGCTCTGCAGCCAGGAAAGGAGCTTTACCTCTTCAAGCCTCAATTTTCCCAATCACAAGATGAAGAAGGAAGAGTACCTCTATCCTGAGAATGCTGAAATGATGCAAGAGGATAATTTCTGTAAAGCTCTTAATTGCAAGCGTTTACTGCCACACATAAGCTCAGTAATTACATCTTGTCAGTGTTTCACGCTGCTTGAAGTTTCACGGCCTGACCACAAACAAGCATGATAACCAGGTTGGAGAACAACAGGGGAACGTCAGGGATTTCTTTGGAGAAAAGGAATGAACAGAACTGAAATTGCCTTGAAGTCACTTGCCAAGAAAGAACAACGAATTAAGAAAACAACAATAACGATGTTGCTAATGATAGGTAGCATTTTTTAGATGCTTACCAGGTGCCAGGTGCTATTCTAACCACTTTGATTTTTTGTTTCTTGGGGTTTTTTTTTTGCTTTTTAGGTCTGCATCCCAGGCATATGGAAGTTCCCAGGCTAGGGGTCGACTAGGGGTCAGACCAGAGCTACAGCTGCTGGCCTACACCACAGCCACAGCATTGACCAGATCAGAGCCACATCTTCGACCTACACCACAGCTCACAGCAACGCCGGATCCTTAACCCACTGAGCGAGGCCAGGGATTGAACCTGCAACCTCATGGTTCATAGTCGGATTCATTTCCGCTGTGCCACGAAGGGAACTCCCTATTCTAACCACACTTTGCATGTTGAACTCATTAAATCCTCCCAATGACCCTCTGAGGCATCTGCTATTATTGCATTTGTTTTACAGATGAGGAAACAGGCACAGAGAAGTTAAGGGATGAGCCCAAGGTCACACAGCCAAGAGAGAGGTAAACCCAGATTCCACCATAGGAATTTAGCTCTAAAGTCCCTGCATTCCTGGGTATGTTTCTCCTTCTGTTCAGGAGCAGCGTACATGGGATGGCGGCCTCTAACCCAGGTTAGAATGAAGGGCGGGTTCAGTTTATCAATTTTCATGGAGAACTTACCATAGGGGAGTGCCTTAGTTTGAAGCCTGCTAGAAGCATCTCAAGAAGCCAGGACTGGAGAGGAGTTTAGGGGTGGAGGGGGCTGGGTGTTCAGGGAACACCTACAGGGAAAGGAGAAGTTAATACAGGGACTGCAAACCCAGTTCTGAAGGTCAGCAATGGGAGCTCAGCCCAGCAGGGCGGCTTTGCAAACTGATCTCTGGAAATTACCACAGCCTAAGGGGAGAGGGAGCTGGGTATTTAAACCTAAATCCCAGGAGAAATTGAAAGAGGGCTGTCGTGGGACGATTCATTCCTTAACCACTTCCAACTTCCTGACACCTGCTTAAAAGCAGAGCAGGCTTTCAAGATTTTTTAAAAAAAATCTCTGGAGTTCCCGCTGCAGCTCAGTGGTAATGAACCCGACCAGTATCCATGAGGACTCGTTTTTGATCCCTGGGCCCACTCAGTGGGTTAAGGACCTGGTGTCACCATGAGCTGTGGTGTAGGTTGTATTCTTGGCTCAGATCAGGCGTTGCTGTGGCTGTGGTATAGGCCGGCAGCTGCAGATTCAATTGAACCCCTAGCCTGGGAACTTCCATATGCTGAGGGTGCAGCCCTAAAAAGACTAAATAAATAAATAAATAAATAAGCTGTAAGCTCAATATGCTTCATTGTAAAATCAGTAGCTTTCATCCCAGAGGATGTCTCAGAATCATCCAGACCCCTTTAAACACAAATTTCTGGCCCCATCCCCAGAGTTTGGGAGTGAACAGGTCTGGGTGGGGCCCGATTTTGTGCATTTCTAACAAATGAAGATAGGGATGCAGGTGTCGCTGGTTGGAACAACTGAGGCCACTGGTGTCCCAGCCAAGAGGGACTGGGCTCCTGAGACGTTGGCAACAAATTGGGGCGGGGGGGGGGTCTGTGTGCGTGTGTAACAGGAATATTTGCAAAAGAAATGACAAAATCACTCAAAGGCACACTTTGAACCTGGAGCTTCAAACTAAATAATACAAACGGGCACCTCCGCCCTCCACCAGCTGGCCATGGACAGGCACCCATCTTTTTCTGTGTCCCCAAGGAAGGCAGTCGTTCCCTTGGCTCTCACAGCTGTCTCGCACAGAACCTGAAAGTATTCAATGTCTAAGTAAAAAAATATGTTTGCATTTCGAAACTAATCGTTGTTTGTTTTCCTTTTTAAAGGAGAAATTGTGAACTGCTTGTTCGCTTGCAAAGAGTCATCAAGAACTCATTCCAGTGTTAGGTGATCCTGAAAGCCCCACACGTCTGAGAAACCAGCCCCCGAAGCCACAGCTCATGCAGACTCTGTGCTCAGATGCCAGGGGACTGACGTGCAACAATAATCTCAATTTTGATGAAACTGGACATTGTCAAAAAACCATCTTATGGTTTGCTGAATACTATGCAAAGAAATCATCTTCAATTCCCAATTTCCAGAATCAACCATGGATCACTTTACTAATCTACAAAAGCCCGTGGAGTTTTAGTAATTCAAGAAGGCACCCAGAGCTCCTCCTGGTGAGTTGACTTTCCTGGCTCAGGGATGGGGTTTGGTTAATGACACATCATCTCTCAAACTTCTCTCCTGTTTCACTTGGATGTCGGCCAAAGACCCAGAATTAAGAAGCTGTAATTCCGCAGCAAAAGGTCACAAAACCAAACATTTTATTTCACCATGTGAAACTTTTGAAACAATGCTTGAGATTTGAAACCAATTAGAAGAGGTCTGAGGCCTCTATATTATTTGTGTGGATTGCTACTAGAAATTAAATTCCGCAAATTACCAGTTATTAAAAATCTAATACCAGCAATAAATATATTCAAGAAAAGAGAGAAAATTTCCTTCTCCTTCCTCAGGCTTTGTTGCAGCTTTATTTAAAGGCCGCTTAGGACTGTTGACAGGTAAGAGCACTAAACGACTTTTTTCCTTTGAATAGATAAACTTAGTTTAGCAATTACAGTAACTTTTATTATTTTACTTCACATTTTTATTAGAAATATTGTGGCACATTATCCTATGCCTTAAAGATTAATTGTTAATTTGAACAAAAATACACCATTCCTAACCAAAAGCTGTGCTGGGTTTTAATCCCTGAATCTGCATTTTATTTATTGTTTATTTTTCTTTTTAGGGCCATAGGTGCGGCATCTGGAAGTTCCACTGGGGGCTGAATGGAGCTACAGCAGCCAGCCTACGCCACAGCCACAGCAATGCCAGATGCAAGCAATATTTGTGACCTACACCACAGCTCACGGCCACACGAGATACATAACCCACTGAGCGAGGCCAGGAATCGAACCTGCATCCTCACGGATACTAGTCGGGTTTGTTTCCACTGAGCCACAATGGGAACTCCTTAACCTGCCTTTTAAAAGGTGGAAAAATCACAGTGGTTTGCTAATTACATTAATTTGATTCAACTCAGTGTTCTTTAAAGCCAAATATAGGGTTTTTAAAATTAAAGTGTTAGATCTATATTGAACCACTACTGTACCTTCAAGAAGCTATTCCTATAGGTAAGAGGTTTCTTTTTCGTCAGATAAACTCCACATTCCTGTACGTTTTCTGGTATCTGATTTTCTTAAGATGCCTATAAAAATTAAAAACACTCCCTTTCCTGTGAAGAGTGGGCTGCCCCGCTGTCCTTGCTTATTTAGAGAGAAGTAGATTTTGTTTCAACAATAAATCTAAGTAGCTATGTAAACAGAAGAAACTCATGGCTGTCCTATCCACTCATCTGATGCAAACTGATGGAACTAATAATCTGATAGGATAAAAAATAGCTTTTCCGTTCAACATTGCCTGCATAATGTTACCTCATACCAGTATTTATTTGGTGTCCTTTAGTGCTGGTTTTCTACCACTGGCAGAGCCTTCATGACAATGGACTGTTTCTTTTTAGAACATGGTATTTGTTGTGTCAAGTTATTTCAGGACTCCCTGTAGGGTAATGAAAGCTAAGCATGAAAAAACAAGAAAACCCTTCTTAGATGGAAACTTTGCAATTGACATGCGTGCTTTCATGGTGGTTTCTTAAGAGCTAACTTTGCTTCCCTGTAATTCTGCATACATATGACCAAGGAACTTCCTAGATGCTAGCTACCTGTCTATATAGAGCAATTCTGTCTTTCAAAATCTTGAAGAGGAGTTCCCCCTGTGGCTCAGTGGTTAACAAACTCGACGGGTATCTATGAGGTCACGGGTTCGATCCCTGGCCTCACACTCTGTGGATGAAGGATCTGGTGTTGCCATGAGCTGTGATGTTAGGTCACAGATGCTGCTTGGATCCTGAGTTGCTGTGGCTGTGGTGTAGGCTGGCGGCTACAGCTCTGATTCCACCCCTAGCCTGGGAACTTCCATATGCCGTGGGTGCAGCCCTAAAAAGACAAAAATAAATAAATAAATAACTTGAAGAACCTCTGTGATGTCCAGGATTCCCCCTCTGCTGTGGGAGACAAAAGCGAAGAGCAGTATTGAAGGATTTGACTTAGAAGCTACTTCCGATCCAAAATCACAGAGCAAACTGGAACACAAGTTGATGTATTCAAAATAGGATTTTTTTTTTTTTCAATTATGGTTTATATGCCCAGGAGTGGGATTGCTGGGCCATGTGGCTGTTCTGTATTTAGCTTTTTAAGGAACCTCCATACTGGCCTCCATAGCAGTTGCACCAGCTTATGTCCCCTCCAACAGGATGGGGGGGGTCCCTTTTCTCCACATCCTCTCCAGCATTTATTGTTGGTAGACTTTTTGAGGATGGCCATTCTGACTGGTGTGAGGGGATACCTCGTTGTTGTTTTGATTGGCATTTCTCTAGAACTAATAACATTGAGTAACTTTTCGTGTGCTTTTTGGCCATCTGTCTGTCTTCTTTGGAGAAATGTCTGTTTAGATCTGCTGACCCTTTTTGATGGGTCTGTTTGTTTGGGGTTTTTTTGTTGTTATATGTAAAGCTGCATGAGATGTTTGTGTATTTTGGAGATTAACTCCTTGTCAGTTGCTTCATTTGCAAAGATTTTTCTCCCATCTTGTGAGTTGTCTTTTTTTTCTTTTTCTCCCTATGGTTTCCAAAGGGGAAACCATGGCGGGAGGGATACACTGGGAGGATGGGATGAATTCATACACACAATTGGATATAAAATAGAAAACCATCAAGGACCTACTGAATGGCACAGGGAGGTCTACTCAGTGTTCTGTAAAATCCTATATGGGAGAAAAGAATGGATATATAGGTATGTGTAGAACCAATTCAGACGTAGAACCAACTTTGTTCTACATCTGAAACTAACACAGCATTGTCAATCAACTATGCTCCAATAAATTTTTAAAATATGATTATCTTTTCAAGTCGAATATACGCTTACGACGGAATCCAGAAATCCCAACCCTGAGTGTTTGCCCAAGTGAAATGGAAACTTAGGTTCACACAGAAATCTACAAGCCAATGGCTAGAGGAGCTTTATTTGTAACTGCCCCAAACTGGAGACAACGCAAATGCCCTTAAGTAGACACATGGACAAGCTGTGTGGTGCGTGTATACCATGGGATGCTGCTCAGCAGTGAAAAAAAAAGGAACCACTGATGCAGGGACCCTCATGGCCAACAACAGTGACTTCTGGTGCATGAGAAAAGCCAGACTCAGAAGAGTGTGATTCTACAATTCCATTTCATTTTCCATTTTCTTCCTTTTTCTTTTTCTTTTTTTTCCCCACAGCACCTGGAACTTCCAGGGCTAGGGGTTGAATTGGAGCTACAGCTGCTGGCCTACACCACAGCCACAGCAATGCAGGATCCAAGCTGTGTCTTCAACCTACACCACAGCTCATGGCAATGCCGAATCCTGGACCCACTAAGTGAGGCCAGGGATCAAAACTGCATCCTCATAGATACTCGTTTCCACTGAGCCACAACGGGAACTCCATCGTTTTTCATTTTCCATGTGGGAAGAGGTTAAAGTTAAGGGACAAGAACTCCTCAAAGGTCTCCAGGGCTGGAGTGCAGGCAGCACTGTCTACCAAGAGGGGAGAGAGGGGATGTTAGAGAACTGTTCAGGAGTTCCCGTCGTGGCGCAGTGGTTAACAAATCCAACTAGGAACCATGAGGTTGCGGGTTCAGTCCCTGGCCTTGCTCAGTGGGTTAAGGATCCAGCATTGCCGTGTGCTGTGGTATGGGTTGCAGACATGGCTCGGATCTGGCGTTGCTGTGGCTGTGGTGTAGGCCGGCAGCAACAGCTCCGATTGGACCCCTAGCTTGGGAACTTCCATGTGCTGCAGGAAGCAGCCCTAGAAAAGGCAAAAAGACAAAAAAAAAAAAAGAGCGAGAGAGCGAGAGCGAGATCGAGAGCGAGAGCGAGAGCGAGAGCGAGAGCGAGAGAGAGAGAGAGAGAATGCTTCAATTCTTCTATATGTGCATTGTGGCAAGGCTTACAGCCTATGCATTTGTTAAGACTCACGAAAGTATACGCTAAAAGAGTGAATGTTACTATATGTAAACTGCTTACATTTTTAAAGGCTTTATTTTTTTAGAGCAGTTTGAGTTTCACAGGAAAATTGAGGGGAAGGCTTCCTATTACCCCAAGACACCCCCCAACCCCACAGCCTCCTCCACAATGTTGCCTCCCATGGACAACATCCCCCACCAGAGGGTACATTTGTTACAATCAAAGAACCTACACTGACACAGGGTTATCAGCCAGAGTCCATAGGTTACATGAGAGTCACTCTTGGTGTTGCACACTCCATGGGTTTGGACAAATGTATAATGACATGTCCATCACTCTAGTATCATGGAGCAATTTCACTGCCCTAAGAATCTGCTGTGCTCTGCCTACATTTTTTAAATTATTATTCTCCATCAATGAAAAATAATTTGCTTGCTCTAGGAAGCCCCCACCTGTCTTTCTGCTCCTCCGTAACCTTGAAGAACATTGACAATCAGAGAATTTTTTAAGATTTGTATTTACCCTCCCAACCATTCTAGAGTCTTCACGGAACTCATTCTAGATGTTTATTAGAACAGAACCTATTGTTCCTACACAACATCTCTAAAAATATGTCCAGCTTTGCACAGCATCTTCAACAAGAGAGCTGATGTTTCCCCAAAACTCAGAGTGACTCAGAATGTCCCTTGCCTTGGGCAGCCCAAAGTGTGTGAGCTGATTTAGGAAGCTGATTCCAGTCTCAATGTGCCTGGACACCCCCCAGTTACTCCAGGCACTGCTATTCAGCTGAAAACTTCTCCAACTTGTTCTGTCCAACAGTAGAAGTTACCCAGGAGACTTTGTGTGGTCTTTCATCCAAGTAATTACATGATCACCCAGCCGCATTTCTCCACATTTTTTAAAAAGCATCTTGAGAGGTCTTCGGATTCCTTCTTGACATGTTCATGAAAGATAGGTTCAAATCCTGGCTTTACTCCTTCTGGTGGAGCGATTTGGGCAAGATGCTTAACCTCTCTGCCCCTCAGTTTAATCATCACTAAGATAAAAATAGTTTCTGCTGCATGTTCTGAGGTTTAAATGATAAAATCCACATAAAGCGCTTGGAACAGGGCCTGATATGCTGCAGAGATTCAGTAAGAGCCTCTTGATCTTTCACAAAAGGGAGTGAGATCAGTTGACACCGACTTGCTTGTAATGGCTTCGATTTGCAAAACTCCCTCCGAAGAGCCCAGAGACCAAAAATCAGCCCGTTTGCCTGTTTTCATGCTTCCCTCACTTCGGTTGTCATCCACGATCCCTCAAAAGTGGCCCAAACCAGTGGTTTTGTTTTGTCCTTAGTTCCAGGATGCAGATTTTCTGATTCCAGGGAATGAAACACGTCTGGGGGTAAAGTCTTGGACTCCGCACCTCTGACAACATTCGTTCCACACCTTCCTGCCAAAGTCATGAGCAAACACACACAGGAATGGTCAGAAAACAGCATGAAAAGAAAATACTCCTTCCGAATAGAGCGGAGATGCGAAAATATGTTGAAGCTGTCCCTGCTATTACAACTAATGTTCCTTGAAAAATTAGGAAAAAATACAAACATAATCTTTTAGAAAGTATACATATGTATTTGTCTTTTAAAAAAAAGAGGGCCAAAGCTGATTCTTGAGAATGGATCATCTGGTTAGAGTTGCAAATTTTTCTTTTTTTCCATAAACCACACCCACAAAGCATTCTTTTTTTTTTTTTTTTTTGGCATGTGAAAGTTTCAGGGCAAGGGCTCGAACCTGTGCAATGAGTGACAATGCCAGATCTTTAACTCACTGAGGCACCAGGGAACTCCCACAATGCATCCTTTTGTCCAATCTTTTTTTTTTTTTTTTGGTCTTTTTAAGGCTGCATATGCCCAGGCTAAGCTAAGGGTGGAATAGGACCGGGGCCCTCCTCTGTTCTCCAGCAGGTTCCTGTCCTCTCCACAATTCCTCTTTCCTCCTCCACCTTCCCCTGTTCCCCCCAGTGCTTCTCCTTCCCTCCTCTACTTGACTTTGAGGAACCACCGGACTGCATTGGAAGAATGGGGTCAAATCTCAACTTGACCACTAAGAAAACCCAGGGCAGCTGCAAAAGGAGTGCATTCAGACTCGGTGTGTTCTACTGCTAACATTTGCTGAGCTGCAGAAATCCTGGTGGTGAGTGCTATGCATTCTGATGGGACTGGAGGCTTTGGTTTTCCCAGCCAGGAGGTACAATTTTTAAATGTTGAGGAATTAGGTAAGATTATACCATGAATGAATGCATAAATATATGGACACGAGGGAACCATTTGGTAATTTACAAATCCAGTAAATTATGTCACACATGAATTATAAATTATGAAATGGTTTCCCATTAACTGAAGATTTAGCATTGCTCTCAGAAAAACTTACTTTCCTCCATAGGAATAATTTCCTCCCTGCAGATGCTGCCTAATGACGGATATTGTTTGCTCCCCACCTGCACACTCAGGGCACCTATTTGTGCATCACTAATGACTCTAGAAGCATTGCTTACCCCCAGCCACAAATATGAGATGAGTTAAATAGCAGCAACTGGTTTTGTAATGCAGCTAAGAGAAATTAAAACTTTAAAAATAGGCCAACGAGTTCCCATTGTGGCTCAGCAGATTAAGAACTGGACATGGTGTCCATGAGGATGCAGGTTCAATCCCTGGCCTTGCTCAGTGGGTTAAAGATTTGGCATTACCAGGAGTTCCTGTCATGGCTCAGTGGTTAACGAATCCAACTAGGAGCCATGAAGTTATGGGTTCGATCCCTGGCCTCACTCAGTGGGTTAAGGATCCAGCATTGCTGTGAGCTGTGGTGTAGGTCACAGACAAGGCTCAGATCCTCCATTGCTGTGGCTGTGGTGTAGGCCGGCGGCTACAGCTCCAATTCGACCCCTAGCCTAGGAACCTCCATATGCTGTGGGTGCAGCCCTAGAAAAAAAACAAAAAAACAAAAAACAATATTAAGATCTGGCATTGCCAGAAGCTGCAGCTTAGGTTTCAGATGCAGCTCGAATCTCATGTTGCTGTGGCTGTGGTGTAGGATGGCAGCTGCGGCTCTGATTCAGATTCAACCCCTAGCCTGGGAACTTCCATATGCCACAGGCGTGGCCATAAAAAGAAAAAAGAAAATGTTTTAATAAAATAAAAATAGGCCAAGGCAAATTTATTTTCATAAGCGAATGCAGAATACTATTATCTTTCTAGTGGTGAAAATAACCCAGAATAAATTAAAATACTGCTTATAAATCAAATGAGCTGTTTCAAAATTTGATGACAGTGCTAATTAGCAGAAATCGTCTTTGATTTAACGTATTCATCCATCGCAACGAGGTATGAGCCATGGGGATAAGGCTTCAGGTGCAAACAGATATGTGAGAAATACGCATTTTTTGTGCTGAAGGGGCAAGAAAAAGTCTGGTGTCCTTTGTGGAACAGGAGAAAGCATACACACACACACACACACACACACACACACACACACACACAAATATCTCACTAAATTATCCTTCTATATTAGCCCTCCCAAGTTTAAAGTAATTTTTCAACACCTTTCACTATGCTGGACTTTGCCTGCCTGATTCAGCTTAATTCCCTATGGCTGAGAGAGGCAGAGACTGCTGGGATCTTGGGTCACTCATGCCCGGAGGTGAAGGGGATTTTAATACTTGGTGTATAACACTTTAGGTAAAACTCAAGGATCTGTGCTACAACATCTAGGAACACCTCCTGCTTCTGCACATGCTCAGTACTGAGACCGTGGGCAAGGCAGACCTATTCCTGACTAATGGAGCCAGTGGCCTCATGGGCAACAGACCGAATACTTAACTTCAAATGATGCCAAGCACTGGGGGAGCGGGGGTGGGGGCAGGGTGCCACGATAGAGGAAAAACGGGGTGGGAGTTCACTTCAGAAGACATATTCAGAGAAGCTCCCCCCAAAGGGGAGACATTTAGGAGGAGACATAGAGAATGAGACGGAGGCCAAGCCAAGAACACAAGGAACAGCATTTCAGACAGGGAACAGTACACGAGCTGGTAAACAGCACACCAGATGGGTGTGCTGGTGCAGCTGAAGAGCAGTCACAAAGCAGGGAGTGGCGGTGCGACAGGGGCAGCCAGGACCCATCAGCAGAGCTTTAGAGTGAGACTGGGGTTTTACTGTAAGGGAACAAGCAGCCACTGATAGGGTCCAGAGTGACATGATCTGATTTGTGGTTTTATATATTTTGGGGGGTTTTGTTTGTTCGTTTTGTTTTGTCTTTTTTGCCATTTCTTGGGCCACTCCCATGGCACATGGAGGTTCCCAGGCTAGGGGTCGAATCAGAGCTGTAGCTTCCAGCCTACACCACAGCCACAGCAACTCGGGATCCAAGCCTCATCTGCAACCTACACCGCAGCTCACAGCAACACCAGATCGTTAACCCACCGAGCAAGGACAGGAATCAAACCCGCAACCTCATGGTTCCTAGTCGGATTCGTTAACCACTGACCCACGATGGGAACACCTGATTTGTGGTTTTAGAAGCCCACTCTGGTTGCTCAGGTGGACGATAGATTAATCGGGGATGGGACACCAGCAGGAAACCTGGGCTGAGGTGGTGGACCAGTCAAGGGACAAGTAGCACTGTCCTGGAGAGTGAGATGACAGGGTGGGAGGCGGGTCTGAAAAGCAGGGGCAGGATGGTGGGACTTGCCTACCACCTGCAGGCAGGGATGGGGGACGGTGAGTCAGGGCTTATTCCAACCCCACCACCACCCCCCTTTCCCAAATCACTGCTGACATCACATCCTGGTCTCCGACTGCCTCGTGGGAACCCAAACTTAAACATCCTTAAATTGTCCAAGTTCATTACAACTCCAAAGTCAATCTTTTATCTGTCCTAAGCACTGTGTGGTGCATAATTCGATCCGATCATAGAGAGCAGAGTAGAAGGAAAATGGGCGAGGCAGTTCCATGCAGTCAAGGGTAACACCAGCTACCTGAACAGACCCTCGGGGTGGGCAGACTACAGACTGGAGCTCAGTGTTTGAGACAAATGCTGCTGTGACATTCCTGGTGGCCAAGGGGAAAAAAACAAAAAACAAAAAACAACTAGCATCTCAGAAGAAAAACATTTTTTTCTGCCAGGAACTCCTACTGGGCGTTTCTCCTGCCTAGCCCCACAAAAGGGAGCCTGTGTGGCCATACCCAGATCTCGGCCAGCACGCAAGGCCAGCTCTGTCCATCACAGCCCTCACTCCACCCAGACGGAAGGCCACACCAGGCACCAGGGTCCTGCTGCCCAGAGCCAGGGTCTCACCTCGTGCCTGCCTGACGGGAGCCCACTGCGGGTAGGCTGCCCACTGGCACGGTGCTGGTTGTCAAACCGGTTTCCCTTTGGCCCCTTGGGGAGGCCACGGTGTGTCTGATATTCAGAGCTTTTCAGCAGCAGCTCTGCCCAGCACTGCTTGTGTGTTAGGTGTGACCTCGCATCCTGTTGGAGGAAAGGATTGTGCCAGTTTAAAAAGTGCGAGCAGAAGGCCTCCCTGTCTTCCTCGGCCTCGCTTTGGAATCTGAAAGCACCTTGGAACCCAGAGACCCAGTGTGGCCTTCACGGGATGTGTCTCGGTGGCTTTGTCCCAGGATCTGCCAGAGACGCCATCCCCTCCTGTGCCTGGCAGCTGTTTCCTACATACACAGAGACTCTTGGACCTATGCTGGTGAAGCGGCCCTCCCATCATGTGGTTCAGAGCACCTACAGAGCACCCTAGGAGCCAGGCAAGTCCAGCCTGTCCCCGGGGCAGCTGTCCCTGCTCTCTGCCACAGCACCGACCACTGGACGGCTCCACCCAGCTGGCCCACAGCACCTGCAGCCCAAAGAGCGCAGAGGGAACCAATTGTCTTTCCACCCAAACTTGACTCCACCTGCCCCACAGCCAAAACCAGAAACTAGACGGTCTTCTTTGGGCTCCCTCCCCCTCTCTCTCCCCACACCCACCAACCCCGCTAATCATACCTCTTTTTTTTTTTTTGTCTTTTTGCCTTTTCTAAGGCCACTCCCGAGGCATATGGAGGTTCCCAGACTAGGGGTCGAATCGGAGCTGTAGCCACCAGCCTACGCCAGAGCCACAGCAACGTGGGATCCAAGCCGCATCTGCGACCTACACCACAGCTCACAGCAACGCCGGATCCTTAACCCACTAAGCAAGGCCAGGGACCGAACCCGCAATCTCACGGTTCCTAGTTGGATTCGTTAACCACTGAGTCATGATGGGAACTCCTAATCATACCTCTTAAACAATCCTGACTCCCTTCTCCATCATGTCCTCCCCTCTGTTACCTCCTCAGTCTCCTTGCTTCTCCCCTCCCATCTGTTCCCGGCACTGGAATCTGCAGGATGATTTTTCCAAAACAAAGGAATCTGGTGAGAGGAGAAGCCAGCAGAGGCGCTTGGTGTGTCTCCTCCAAGATCCCCTGGGTGGAGAGAGGGGGTTCCTGAAGCAGAAAAGAGGGACACGAGAGAAGGGATTCCTTTGCGATCACTACTCAGGGTCCGAGACTCCAAATTCTAAGCCATGAAGCATAATTTTGCCTGAAGACCTTGAGAGCCGTCTTTACACCTTGCCCGCCATCACCATAAACCCTTGTGAGTAATTTGCTCCTGGATGTTTTGAGAGCATTCGTTCCATGGCCAGAGATGCCGCAATGGTGTCCTGGGGAAAGCACCTGAGCTTAGACGAAGGCAAACTTCAGTTCAAATCTCGCTTGTGCACCTTCGCTGCTGAGCCAGATCCCCCAGCTTATGGGAAACACTCCCTCAGAGCCTCGGAGGAGAGGATCCATGGGCACTGCGTCGCCTCAGGCCTGTCATGGACTTTCAATAAAAGCACGGTTCCCCTCCCCGCCTTCCTCTGTGATGCTGTTAACGTGGACTGTGTGTCTTACCGACTTGGCTGTGATCCCACGTTTTCTTATGGTTTCATTCCCTCGCAAGATCCTTCTGTAAAACCAAGAGCTGCAAATGAAGCTGTTCCGGTTTTAAAGGGGTGTGTACTCTATGTATATACATAGATGATGATCTGAATACACATCTGATTCCTTGATATTTTTGAAATTCCAGATGTGGACACATATGCCTCTCCTCCATGCGCACATAAAAAATTTAACACATTTATATCCTCGTATCACGTATGACCACACGGAGCCAGGGCCCCAAATGCTCTCTTACCCTGTGTGCCTTATGATAGACACCCCTTGGAAGTGTGCCCAAGATACACTTTGCTCTATTCACTAGATAAGACAAGTGACACGCAGTTAGATGGGCAGGAAGGTCGACAGTTGTCATAATTTAAGAAGAGACTGCGTTTGTGTCAGATCCTTATTTTTCTCCCCTTTTCCCATGTGGACAGGCAGGGGGCTGGGGGGCTGGCCAAACCTGGGCATGGGTCATGGTGGAACTGAAATGCAATTGTCCACTTTATGTCTCAATTTAGGCCATGGTGACCAGGAGCTTGGTCAAACACCAGTCCGCATTTGTTCCCCACGTGCAGATGTGCAGACCAGCAGTGGCTCAGCTGATCTTGGTTGGACTCCAAGCTGTGTGGGTGGTCTCAGGCTGCTCCATAGGTCTTCATGGGGTCTGCTCAACTGATAAGTGAAAATCTTTTAAAGCCATTTGTATTTCTTTTTCTGATCCTATCCTTCAGGAACATGTATTCCTTGTTGATTTATAAGAGCTCTTTGTATATTGAAGATATTAGCTTAGAAAGATAACATGTCATTGTTGCATCTTCAAAGCCTTTTTGAAATGGAATGAAGAGTTAGATATGTGCATAGATAGATAAAATAAATAATGACCACATAAAACATGTACTTGCAAAAACGTGGACTAGTCCTTGGGTCCTAGGAAGAAATCTCTTTTATTCTTAGGCTTCTGTCTCCCCCCGCCTTCCTCACTTTAAATCCATATATTTTAGTATTGTGTTCTTGCTGAGACAAGACAGAGATCCTTAAAGCAACCTAAGCGTCTATCAGTAAATGAATGCATAAAGAAGTTATGGTTCATATATGCTGTGGAATACTACTCAGCCATAAAAAAAAACTTTGCCATTGCAGCAACATGGATGGACTTGCAGGGCACTATGCCAAGTAATATAAATCATACAGAGAAAGACAAATACTCTATGATATCACTTGTAAGTGGAATCTAAAAAATACAGCAAAGTAGTAAACATAACAAGAAAAGAAGCAGACTCACAGATATAGAGAACAAACTAGCAGTTACCAGCATGGGGGCGGGGGTGCGATATAGAGGTGGGAGACTGACAGGTGCAAACTATTGGGTATAAGACAGGCTCAAGGATGTATTATACAACCTGGAGAATGTAGTGAATATTTTGTAATAACTGTAAATGGAAAGTAACCTTTAAAAATTGCATAGGCATTCCCATTGTGGCTCAGCAGGTTAAGAACCCAATGTTCTCTCTCCAAAGATGCAGGTTAGATCACTGGCCATAAGCAGCAGTGTAGGTCTCAGATGCAGCATAGGTCTCTGATTGGACCCCTAACCTGAACTACCATATGCCGTGGGTGTGATCATAAAAAGAAAATAAGAATAATAAATGAAAATGGTATAAAATTTTTTTTAATTTAGAAAAGACAGAGCTCCTTATTCAGTATGTGGAAATAGAGCTAATGAGTGCTCCATGGGAGAAGTAGCTTCTTTGACAGCTGTCTGGCAAAGAAGACATTTTCTGAGCATATGTCAAATATCCTGGATAAATGCTGCATGTTTATACATCAGAACCAAGGTACCGAGACCTCGTATTAAGCCAAACAGCATGTTTCTAGGTAATTTGCATCTGCGATCACTCTGTACCATTCCAGCAAAGCCAGCCTCGAGGTGCTAGTTGAAGAAAGGAGAACATTTTTTTGAATGTGAGCCTACAAATGCCAAGCTCACATCTGCCTGCGGTCCTGGCTCCTGTCACATCCAAGTGTCACTGTGGTCATGGCCAATTCACTTGAAAGCCACTATGCTTCCAACCTCACATTAGTAAGAAAACAATGTTTCCAGTCCCTTCTCCAATTCCCGTTTGGAGGGGTTTTGTTTTGTTGTTGCTATTGTTCCAAAAAAGAAGGTTCTTACACTGACTTGGCTTACAGACCCCAGCTCGTTCCCAGGCTGGCCCGTCCAGCCGTGATTTGCTTTGCATTGGTGCTCGTTCCGAAATCTTCAGCCCGCCTCCATTCCGCCAAAAACCTAAATCATCCCTGATACTTTAAAATCAAGCAATATCTTCAGAACGAAAAAAAAAAAAAAGTTCTTGCCATTTTTCCAGTATGTTTAACTATTTGCAAATAAGTTATGCCCGTTTAATACAGAATGAAATTATCTACAAGTTCAAATATTTGGGCAATTTATGTATGGACTATTAACAGCATTGAACTCCACATGCACATCAATTTCAGCAGATTGAGTTTAGGGGGATTGCTTTTGCATATAAAAGCAGTGTTTCTGAAAAAATGTGATAATGCCAAATAACCGTATCTCCTGCCTTTCCCTTTTTTCTAGCCATTCATGTTGCTTTGCGTTATTTATTTTCTTACCTATACACCTTGTCCAAGACAAAATTTCAGACTGGCACTGTAGAATGTCCATAAGCAGGATTAAAATTTCTTGCCAGTGCATCATGAGGATTTCTGACCACTTTTTTTTTTTTTTGGTCTTTTTCTTTTTTCTGATTTTTAGGTCTGTGCCCATGGTGTATGGAGATTCCCAGGCTAGGGGTCCAACCAGAGCTGTAACCGCTGGCCTATACTACAGCCACAGCAACACCAGATCTGAGCCGTGTCTGCGATCCACACTAGAGCTCATAGCAACACTGGATCCTTAACCCACTGAGCGGGGCCAGGGATGGAACCCAAGTCCTCATGGATGCTAGTCAGGTTCGTTAACCGATGAGCCACGACGGAACGCCTGACCACTTTTTCATTAATGTACAAACCTACCTTTTTGTCCCAGAATGATAAGAAATTATTTTAATCAATTACACTTAAAGCATTTCGCAGTACCCAAACAGAACTTGGCCAACATGGTGGGAGGGACATGCTCCATCATCTGGTCCATTCTTAAGAGGATGCGAATGACTCTCTTCTGTCAGGGGCAACATCTACCTGGAATCTGGGTTACAGAAGCAATGTGTCATACACTTCGTTTCATTCTTTATTGAATAGAAAAAGTGAAAGTGCAGTTTCCACCTTCATACCTCAAAGGGACATCAGGAAAATAATGGAGAAGAGCCTAAGTTGTTTCAGACAGCTAGTAGACTAAAAAAGCAAAATTACCCTCCCCTCTTTGTAATCCTGAAAAATCAGTTGAAACATTTTTTGCAATATTCCCTGTACTTTTTTTTTTGTCTTTTTTTAGCTATTTCTTGGGCCGCTCCCTCGGCATATGGAGGTTCCCAGGCTAGGGGTCAAATCGGAGCTGTAGCCACCGGCCTACGCCAGAGCCACAGCAACGCGGGATCCGAGCCACGTCTTCAACCTACGCCACAGCTCACGGCAACACCGGATCGTTAACCCACTGAGCAAGGGCAGGGACCGAACCCGCAACCTCATTGTTCCTAGTCGGATTCGTTAACCACTGCGCCACGACGGGAACTCCTTTGTACTTTAAAAATCAAATACAGGAGTTCCCATAATGGCTCAGCAGAAACAAATCTGACTAGCATCCATGAGGATGCAGGTTCAATCCCTGGCCTCAATCAGTGGGTAAAGGATCCAGCATTGCTTTGAGCTGTGGTGTAGGGTCCCAGATGTGGCTCAGATCCTGCGTTGCTGTGGCTGTGGTGTAGACTGGTAGCTGTACCTCCCATTCGACCTCTAGACTGGGAACCTGGGCATGGCCCTGAAAAAAAGAAAGACAGAAAGAAATCAAACACAGAGCCATTCACTAAATTTCATTTCATAAAATTAAATTCAAAAAAATGTAATTCATTTCATGAGATCATAAGAATGTGCATATTGAAATAACAGAATATAAGTATATATGTATACATATATATGTATTTTAGGTAGATAGATGATATATGTGTTCAAAGGCAAAGTCCCTCTATATACCAATTATCTATGGCAACAGAAGAGCAACACTTTTTCCTTCTTAAGCAAGACTGAAAAGTGGACTTTGGGGAGTTCCTATTGTGGCTCAGTGGTTTAAGACCTGACATAATCTCTGTGAGGATGCAGGTTCAATTCCTGGCCTTGCTCGGTGGGTTAAGAATCCAGTGTTGCTGCAAGCTGTGGTGTAGGCAGGCAGCTGCAGCTCCAATTTGATCCCAAGTCCAGGAACTTCCATATGCCGAAGGTCTGGCCCTGAAAAGAAAAAAGAAAACAAAAAACTAGACTTTGAAGTTCTCTATGGCAAAGCCAGTTGAGGATCCGGCATTGTCTCTGCAGCAGCTTAGAGTCACTGAAGAGGCACAGGTTCAGTCCCTGGCCTGGGAACTTCCATATGCTGTGAGTGCAGCCAAAAAAAAAACCAAAACAAAACTAGATGTCACCTGTCAGAAATTCAATGTCACATGTAATAAGTTCACAGAAAGCCATGAATGTTGGTTGATTCTGAAACATATTCATTAACATTAGGTGAAACTAGGAAGTGGATTGCTGGGGGTTAAGAAGCATATATCGGATTTCCCGACGTGGCGCAGCAGAAACAAATTCGAATAGGAACCATGAGGTTGCGGGTTTGATCCCTGGCCTCACTCAGTGGGTTAAGGATCCAGCGTTGCCGTGAGCTGTGGTGTAGGTCACAGACTCGGCTCAGATCCTGTATTGCTGTGACTGTAGCATAGGCCGGCGGCTACAGCTCCAATTAGACCCCTAGGCTGGGAACCTCCATATGCTGCAGGTGTGGCCCTAAAAAGACAAAAAAAGACAAACCAAAAAAAAAAAGAAGCATATATCTAGCATTGCTAATGCTCTGGGCATCGATCATTAGAATTTTAAAGTTGAAAAGAGCTGCATGGGTCATCTTGAACAACCCTTTCCTGATGGTGAGCCAGTCTATATTTGAAAATTCCATATTAAAATAATAACAATAATTTAATGCTCAGCCCTTAAGACCTTACATTCAGAAAGAAGACCTGGACTCCAGTTATGACAGCAGTGACCCAGGGGTCAGAGACACATATGTTTCTCTCCAAGGGCCCCATCCTTGAAGGGCCTTACATCCAGCAGCCACCAAGGGAAACTCAATCAAGACTGGCCCAGAGCCACCCTCTTCCCCACCCTCCACCTCTGCTTCTCCTCCTATTTACTGCCCACCATCTGACCCCAGACTCAAGGGCTTCTCCAAACGTCACTTCAGTGTCTGATCCTGGCCACGTCCTTGGTCGCTGTGCAAGGGCTGGTGGTCCCAACACACTGCACCTGCTGGCTATTCCAGCCCAGCAGATGCTCAAGCCTGAATGCCGGGCTCTTACGTGGCTGACCCCTCCTCCCTCAGCAACCCCCCCAATGCACAAACACACACACACACACACACACACACACACACACCTTCATCCAACCTCCAATCTTGCCACCTCCAAAATATCCCAAGCTCCGTCTTCCCCCATCCCCGCAGCGCTGGAAGAATTCTTCAAGGCTACTCAAATGTAAATGCAGTTGTCACCTCACAGTCACAGAAAACAAACGTATGGTTTTCAAAGGGGAAGGGGGGGAGAGAGGGATAAATTAGGAGTTTGGGATTAAAAGACACACACTACCCTATAAAAAATAGATAACCAACAAGGACCTACTATTGCTCAGGGAACAGTATTCATTATCTCAACCTACGAGGGAAAAGAATCTGAAAAAGAATATGTGTGTGTGTGTGTGTGTGTGTGTGTGTGTGTGCACGTGTAACTGAATCATGTTGCTGTATACTTAAAACCACCACCTCACTGTAAATCAACTATGCTTCAATAAAAATTTTTTAATGCTGGAGTTCCCGTCGTGGCTCAGTGGTTAATAAACCTGACTAGGATTCACGAGGATGAAGGTTCGATCCCTGGCCTTGCTCAGTGGGTTAACGATCCGGCGTTGCCGTGAGCTGTGGTGTAGGTTGCAGATGCGGCTCGGATCCCATGTTGCTGTGGCTGTGGCGTAGGCCAGCGGCTACAGCTCTGATTAGACCCCTAGCCTGGAAACCCCCAAATGCCGAGGGTGTGGCCCCAAAAAGACACACAAAAAAATTTTAATGTCATAATTATCATTTCTCTAGAACTCTAAGGAATACAAGAGCAATTTCGTCTCACTGCCAGGCTCTATTTGTTAGGTACATGACGACTCCCACATTATCACCTGGGAAAATTCTCAAATGCCCAATTTTCTTGTAATCAACAAAATATAGTAGATTTGCAGGCCGTGAAACCACCTTGCTGGTTTATTGTTGATGCCTTGGGATGGGGCTGGCGCACAGACAGTAGAATTCCCCAAGGTTTTTCAGAATCCATAAGGCTGCACCTCGGGCTGCTGGAATTGGAATTTTAATACACAAACTGCACAGTCGGCCATGTGCTGGACTATGCAACACTCCCCCAAGCTACCAGGAAAGTAAGATTCACCTTAACGTTTTCACGCTAACACCATGTAGCACTCGTGTGGGAGCTGTATTCCCTGCTTGCAGCCCTTGCTCCCTCCCACCTTTGCTTTGTGAGTGGACTTTACTTTCTCACCCAATCAGTGTCAGGCTAGGGCACAACCCTCGAGAGTGACAGTGCACCAGCTCGGAGCCCGGGTCTCAGAAGACACTGGGTTTTCCTCTCACCCTCCTGGAACTTTCTCAACAACCGGAAAAAGACCACACCCTGGATCATCGCTGGCCCCTGGATGGGAGGCAGATGCAGGGAGCCTGAACCCACCAGCTAGAAGTTAAGCTGCTCTCACTGGCCTGCAGTCCCACAATTAAGGTAATCACAGAGTTTCCACTGTGGCACTGTGGGTTAAGAATCTGACTGCAGTGGCTCGGGTTGCCATGGAGGTGCAATGGGTTAAAGGGTTCGGCATTGCCACACATGTGGTGTAGGTCACAGCTGCAGCTCAGTTCAATCCCCTGGCCTGGGGACTTTCATATGCCTTGATTTCAGCCATAAAAAAAAAGAAGAAGAAGAAGTTAATCACTTCTGTTTTCTGCAGCCAAGATTTCAATAACATGTGTTATTACGTAGCGTTAGGCAGCTGGATCTGGCTGATCACCTGCCAGAAGCTAAGAATGCTGCAGATCTGCTGGGTCTCTGATGAACCAGCTCATGGGGCACCCTCAGCTCCATCGGCAGCCATGTCAACATACTTGACCTGAGGTGGCCTGTGAACAGAAAGACTTCACAGGAGCACCGCCAGCCCTGGGAGAGAGATGGTTCCAGAGCTCACATCTGAGAAACTGCTAATGAGTAGATGACAGATTAACAAATGTATCAATGAATGTGGGGAGAGAGAGGGACGGTCCTTGTCCTTGGTTACCACCCTCTCATGCCCGAGGGACCTGACTACTTCTCCATCACACCCCCTACAGCTCCAGGATTTGGAATCCAGCCATGCTTCCCTCCACCCCACTCCCTGCCCAATAGGGCTTCATGGGAAATAAAGACATCAGGCCTCATGCTGTGTTTTTATAGCTCTGTGTGAAACCCAAGTCGTGTTCACAGCTGTTGGATTAACCATCCAAGTGGCTGGACCTAAACCTCGACAACCTGGGCCCAAGAGCAACCTGGAAATGGGCCTGATGGCTCCTGCTCCTTCCAGGCTGCCATGGACCCAAGCATGGTTTCTGAAAAGCTCTCCCATCTCACTTGGGCCACAAGAGCGTCTTTGGAGACACAAGCAAAGCGTCAAGACCTGGCTACAACCCTTGGTTGGTTGTTTCTTTGGGGTCACACTGAGCGACCTGATTAGAGAAATTGCTTGTCAGCAGCTTTCTGGCAGAGTTCTGATTGGGGCAATGGGGAGAGGAGCTTTAGAAAAAACTATCTTTGGAGTTCAAGGGGCTTTGGCAGGACCACGTCCCAGCAGGAGCCCCTTTGCTTCTACGAAATACTTGGAGAACATGCAAGGCCTTTGGCTCCCACAGATGTTCACGTAGCACTGACTTGGGAGAGCAATACCTCCCACCGTATGCCTCGGTCACTCTATGATATGCTAGTTGCCATCTTCAATCTTCCTTCAGCTTTTAAAGTGAAAAAAGAGGAAATGAAACTTTGCAGACATGAAAATCGAGAACAGAGAATATTTATCGAGCGCCCACTAGGTACCCAATGCTGCCTTGTGTTTTTATAGCGCCTGTAGCTCACACAAAAACCTAGGAAATAGATGGAAATATTAGTTCCACTTTCCCAATGAGAAAACAAAGCTTGGGAAAGCTAAACAGCTGGAGGTGGTGTTGGTACATTAATGTCCCTGTCAATCCGGCGTCAAGATTGTTTCCCTTGGCATTCCCGTCGCGACTCAGTAGTAATGAACCTGACTAGTACCCATGAGGATGTGGGTTCGATCCCTGGCCTCGCTCAATGGGTTAAGGATCTGGTGTTGCCAGGAACTGTGGTGTAGGTCGCAGACTTGGCTTGGATCCCACATTGCTGTGGCTGTGGTATGGGCCAGCAGTTAACGAATACAACTAGGATCCATGAGGATGCGGGTTCGATCCCTGGCCGCGCCCAGTGGGTTGGGGATTCGCCGTTGCCCTGAGCTGTGGTGTAGGTCGCAGACGTGGCTGGGATCCCAAGTTGCTGTGGCTGTGGTGTACGCTGGCAGCTATACTCTGATTTGACCCCTAGCCTGGGAATTTCCATATGCCACAGACACGGCCCTAAAAAGCAAGGAAGGAAGAAAGGAAGGAAGGAAGACAAAGTCAGTGCGTCAGGTTAAGGATGTGTGGACAAAGCTGGGTGGACATCCAGAAGTTAGTCCTTAATTCTGCAGGCCATGAAGAACAAGAGCAGTGACCTGCATTTAAGGAAAGCAATGCTGGTGGCACATCCCAGCCCCTTTCTCGTTCTCGTTCACTCCACCGGAGACGGTGATGGGAAACAGACTAGGAAGGTTAACAGAAAGGTCACACTTCGCTGGGA
Source organism: Phacochoerus africanus (assembly GCF_016906955.1). Lineage (NCBI taxonomy): Eukaryota > Metazoa > Chordata > Mammalia > Artiodactyla > Suidae > Phacochoerus > Phacochoerus africanus. The sequence continues at coordinate 33,772,017 of NC_062546.1, forward strand.
TGGAGGTACTTGTACCGAGATTTCACCACTAACAGGAGCCAAAAAATACAGTTTAAAATTAAAAAAAATAATAATACTTTAAAAAATGACACTAATTAGGAGTTCCCATCGTGGCGCAGTGGTTAACGAATCCGACTAGGAACCATGAGGTTGCGAGTTAGATCCCTGGCCCTGTTCAGTGGGTTAAGGATCCGGTGTTGCCGTGAGCTATGGTGTAGATCTCAGAAGCACCTCGGATCCTGCATTGCTGTGGCTCTGGCATAGGCCAGTGGCTACAGCTCCAATTTGACCCCTAGCCTGGGAACCTCCATATGCCGTGGGAGAGGCCCTAAAAATGGCAAAAAGACAAAAAAAAAATCACACTAATTAACAGGGGTGTGGTTGCAGTGTGCTTTAAACATGGCAGATGGACCAGTGGATGCTGGGACCCAGGAGCTGAAGGATGCAGTGAGATGGGGGGGGGATCAGAGTCTTTCCAATGGGTGGGATCAAAACCCGAATTAGAAAGCTGGGTATGGAGTTCCCATTGTGGTGCGGCAGGAACGAATCTGACTAGTATCCATGAGGACAAGGGTTCGATCCCTAGCCTCGAGCAGTGGGCTGAGGATCCAGCATTGCCTTGAGCTGTGGTGTAGGTCACAGACAAGGCTCGGATCTGGCGTTGCTGTGGCTGTGGTTGTTGCGTAGGCCGGCAGCTGTAGCTCCAATTTGACCCCTAGCCTGGGAACTTCCATATGCTGCAGGTGTGGCCCTAAAAAGCAAAATAAGGAAAAAAGGAAAAAGAAAAAGGAAAAAAGAAAGCTCTGTGTTAAAATATATATATATACACACACAGACACACACACATTGAATAAATAAATAAATAATTTTTTTAAAAAAGGAGTTCCTGTCATGGCTCAGCAGAAACAAACATGATGGGCAACCATGAAGACACAGGTTCGACCCCTGGCTCGCTCAGTGGGTTAAGGATCCAGCATTGCCATGAGCTGCGGTGTAGGTGGCAGATGCGGCTCAGATCCTGCATTGCTGTGGCTGTGGCATAGGTCAGTGGCTACGGCTCTGATTCAACCCCTACCCTGGGAGCCTCCATGTGCCGTGGGTGCGGACCTAAAAAAAGAAAGCTTGGTATTTCCAAGTGACTCCGCATTACTTGATTAAAAAAATAAACAATTGGCAGTTCCTAAACAGTCACAGGAAATGGACTATTTAAATAAAACACACATGTAGTCTTGGTTTCAAATTTGTGCTTCCCCCATCAGTACAACAGTGTGTGTCTGATTTACTGCATAGCTGGCTCCATGTATGTTCTGAGCCTATTGATAGTATTTAGGTGACTTAGATGATAAAACAGCATTTGTGTGTGTGTTGTCTTTTTATGGCCGCACCTGGGGCATATAGAGGTTCCTAGGCTAGGGGTCGAATCAGAGCAGCTCACAGCAACACCAGATCCTTAACCCACTGAGCAAGGCCAGGGATTGAACCCACATCCTCATAGATCCTAGTTGGGTTCATTACTGCTGAGCTACAAAAGGAACTCCCCAAAGAGTTTTTCCCTTTTTTTTTTTTTTTTTTTTTTTTAGGGCCACACTCGCAGCACATGGAGGGTCCCAGGCTAGGGGTCGAATCGGAGCTACAGCTGCCGGTCAACACCACAGCCACAGCAATGCCAGATCCAAGCTGTGTCTGCGACCTATACCACAGCTCACAGCAACACCAGATCCTTAACCCACTGAATGAGGCCAGGGATCGAACCCACAACCTCATGGTTCCTAGTCGGATTCGTTTCAACCGTGCCACAACGGGAACTCCCCCAAACAGTATTTTAAAAAGTCCCTTCAGTCTTTATGTGATACCTGGAAAGTGAGTATCATTTCCTCACTACTAGACTCCATTCCCTGCGGAAGTTGTTTCCTGGGCACAAGGCACGTCCCAGTCCCTTTCTCGTTCTCATTCACTCCACCGGAGACAGTGATGGGAAACAGACTAGGAAGGTTAACAGAAAGGTCGCACTTCCCTGGGATGGAGGTGCTTGTGCCGAGATTTCAGCACTAACAGGAGCCAAAAAATACAGTTTAAAATTTTAAAAATAATAATACTTTTACAAATCACACTAATTAATTCCATTTTTTGAGTGTTCATTCAGGAAAAGATTTTGCAACGTTGACTTGTGGAGAGACGTCAAGCAGACATGGTCCTTTATTTTACCATATCTTGTTCTCATAAAACTGCCTTGTCACTAGTACTCTCGTCACTGGGCAAGGGACTAGTCAGTTTGGATTCTACTTTTCTACACCACGTGGACCTATCATGGAATTCTAGAAATGTGTTTATAATTTCATCTGGGTACAGAGGACTTTGAGAGGAGCCCTGGAACTTCTTGAGGAACCATTGTGGACAAATTGATCCTTGTCAGACAGTGAGTGTACAAACCAGAGAACTGACAGCCTGGGACAAAGCTCTCGGAAATAAGCACACTTGGGCTTTCACTGTGAGAGCAGAGACGCTTTCGAGCCACGTCAGTCTGGCCTGTCCAGGTCACCGTAACTGTCATTCTGTAACCTCTGACCCAAGGAAAGCCCATGTCCTCCGATCCAGGCATCTTCCGGAAAAGAACCCAGACTCAGATCCTGCCTTGAGTGTTTCCTTCTGCTGTGACGGGAGTGGCCTCCACCAGCCAGCCGCTGGCCACCTTCCTTCCTCTCTGATCCTGCTGTGCTTGGTGATGAGGAAAGTGAAGACCAGCCCTCATGTACCGTCCTGTGGATCTTCCCGCTTCCTGCCTGCGCCCCACCTCTCCCTGTCCTCAGAGTTCAGCACCACACACACACACACACACACACTCACACATGCACACACTCACACACAGTCACATACATGCACACATTCTCGTGCCCATGTTCACACTCACACATGCACACACACACTGTCACACTCACATACTCACACGCACATGCCCCCACACACACACGCGCGCGCACGCGCTCACACAATACACACTACTTAAAGTCACATGCACACACACACTTGCACACACACTCACACACATGCATGCACGCGCACATGGTCATACTCACATGCACACACTCACATACTCACACACATTCACACGCCCACATTCACACATGCACACACTCTCTCACACTCATGTACTCACAGGCACACATTCACATACACACACATTCACAGGCTCACGTTCACACATGCATACACTCACACACACTCATGTGCACACATTCACATGCACATACACATACACACATGCTCACACAATACACACTCACATAAAGTCACATGCACACACATGCACACATGCACACACACACTGGCAAGCCCACAGGCTGCTTTCCAGTGGGAAATGAACACTTAAAGCTCTGAGACCCTGTGCTCTTCTGTTCCCTGCCCAGGTTGTTCCTTTTGCCTTCCTTCTCTACTTTTTCTCCTTTTTCTTCTCCTTAAAACCTTGTGACAACTGGTCCCTGCTGCTCAGACCCCAGTCAGGGTTTTCTACACACCATGGACACCCCACATTCTCCTTTCCCCCATCTGTATCCTCCAAACTTGTGAGCTGGGCTTTGCATATGGTTAAGCATCACTGGAGATCCATTAAAATAACAGAAATAAAGTATATAATACAAAACAGATATAAAATATGTAAATTATATAACTACATAAATTCTAAACCCACAGAGGGAGGAAAAATGTAATAAGAAAAATAAATCATGAAACTTTACTCCACCTAATCAGTAGCAATAAAGGAGGGAAACGAAGCATAGAAACATTGGGCCAAAGAGAAATTCAAAAACAGGATGAGAATAGGCACGTTCAGACATATCAGGAATCACCATGTACAAGAATGGATGTAACATCAATCAAGTGGAACTTGTGAGACTGAAATAAAACAAAAAACAAACTCCATTCTGCATGGCTCACAAGCCACATCACCTAAACTAAGGACATGAAAGGGCTGAAAGAAAGGATGGAAAGACATGTAAATACCAATTACAAATACCATGGACAAATTATGTTAAAATAAGACAAAATGGATTTAAGTACACAAAACATTAAGAAGTATACAGGGAAGGCCAGGTCATCATAATAAAATGTCCACATTTTCAAGAAGCTATGACAGTTCTAAACTTGAATGCACCTAGTAAAGTAGGCTCAAAACTCATAAAGTAAGAATTGATAAAACCAAAATGAAATATTGACAAGCTTATTATCATAGTAGAAAATTTCACATTACTGCTCTCGATTATGGATATGGCCAAGAGAACAAAATAAACCATGAAAGATTTAGCAATTAAACAAATTTGAAGATGTTATACAACAATCATGGTGACTATATTGGTATAAAATTAGAATAAGGGGGAAAAAGAGAAAGACAAAGAGGAGCAAGCCGATGAAAATAAAAAGAACGACATGAGAGTTTAAAACATTGATCCAAGGAGCTATGGCAAAATCAAATTATCAGTTATGTAGTCTTTACTAATAAACCATGAAATATTTGATATCAAAGTGAGTGGGAGGAAGACTAGGGTACACTCAGAAGAAAACTTATAGAACTATTGCACTTATATAACAATGAGAAACACTGAAGATAAACCCTCTAAACCTTGAACTCAAAAAGCCAGAACACATCCAACTAAACCTACAGGTAGAAGGGGAAAGGAAGGAAGAAAGAAAAAATGTTATTGAAATAGTAAACCAAACAAAGTAGACTTTATCTGTTAAGCCAAAAGCTGCTTATTTGAAAAACCAATAACATAGGTGACGTCTTAGAAAATCTGATGAAGAAATTGGACGTGAAGAAACAAACGGTTAAGTTTAGGAATAAGAAAGGACATGTAGAATTGTAGGGGATACATTTAGTTATTAAAATTGGCTTAAGGAGGAATGGCCCAACATGCCCAGGCGGGGACTCCACCCCAAGGCCACCATGAGCCATTGGCTGGGACCCCCCGGCTTGGCTCCACATCCACACAGGCAAAGACTTGCAGGTGCACCTACTCCTGGGCTGTGAGGGCCTCCACTTTTCCCAGGTACCTTTTGTCATAAGTGCCAGACTTTTCACAAGAGAGGTTTTCTTGCTTTTTTTGTCTTTCAGAGGAAGTCAAAATGAAACGTCATGGTTGAGCAACGCCCCTTCCCTCCCTTTCGCTGAAGATCGCTGACAGCTCCCATGCTACACCTGCAATTTGCACAACCATGAGGTGGCAGTTTTCCTCCCAAGGTCCTCCATCCTTTCCAGGATGCTGGCCGTGAGGTGGCCCTAATAACAACAAGGACCTCAAGAGTGCCCTCCATGTGACCGGGCAGGACCCTAGGGGCCCTTCCCAGAATACACCCCCACCCCATGTCCTCTGCCTGCCTTTTGTCTGTAGCAAACCTAGTCAGAAAATAAACTGAATCCAAGAAGTGAGAAAATGCAGAAGGAAAGGCAAACAGTCAGACAAGACAAAATAATAATATTTTGGCAATTAAACAAAAGTCAAGGACTTTGAGGTCCTCCTCAAAGACTGTAGATAATACTCTGAGCCATGCCCTGTGAGCTGTTTTGCAGATACTAGAACCCTCACTAAATGGAAGAAGTTAACTGCAGGTCGCCCCCATGCACAGAGGCCCCAGGATGGAACCAGAAGGTTAATGACGCTGATTCCCCATTACCTTGCCACCAGCCAATCAGAAGAACATCCACGAGCTGATCGCCCCATATGCTCCTTGAACCATTGCGAGAAAACTCCTCACCAGCCCCTCCAGGGCAGGACCCAGTTGTGAGGGCACTAGCCTGCTGTGGCCCCCTGTGTCTGGTAAAGCAATAAGGCTCTTCTTTTCTACTTTGCCCAAAACTCCATCGCTGCGATTTAATTCAGCGCTGGTGCACACAGGCTGGATTTTGGCAACACCAGCCCCCAAACCTAGTCCAGACACTAGGCTGGCCCCTGTAGTCTTGTTTAATTCTCAGAAGCTCTTGGATAAAAATACCACAACTATCCTCACTTGACAGATGAGGAAACTGAGATTTTAACAACACAGTTTGGGCCTAGGCCTCACAAGCCGAAAGGGACGGGAATGGATGTGGGATTTGCCCCGGGTCCCCTTCCCCCCCAGCAGTTTCTTGTTCTCTGCTGAGGTCCCTTCTCTTGAGTCTCCATGAATAAAAATAACAACCAGCGCGTCCCTTCACCACCTCTGTCTGCTGTGTGCTGGCCTCTTAGACCCTGGGGCTCTGGGGTGAAACTAAAATGCTCAGCTTCCTGCCTCTGCTTCATCACCTGTGAAGTGAGAAGAACAGCCTGTGTCCCTCCAGAGGCTGTGGTGAGGATTTCACGAAGTGCTGCCTCCGCATGTGGCCCACTGCCGTGGCTATGAGATCAGCTGGATTCCAGGTACTGTCTAAGCCCCTTCCTCCCAAACCCAGGTTCCCTCCACTCTCGCCAGCTCCTCTCCAGGCTGGAGCTGCTCTGTGGGATGTCAGGCTGCCCTGCTGAGAGTTCGCACTGGATCTGACTGAGAACAAGTCATGTTCCTTGGCTGCGTGGACGGACTTGACCAGGAATAAGGAAATGACTGTAAAATCGATTCAGAAAAAAAAAAAAAAAGAAAACTTGTTCCCGGACTCTTTGGGCTCCATGAACTTGCACAGTGTTATAGGTCACATTTATAAAGGGGGAAAAGGAAACATTTTTGTCTGCCAAGATTTTGAATCTGAACAGGATTGTAAATTAACTACATGGCAGTGAGTTCCCGATCGCAGCTCAGTGGTTAACAAATCCGACTAGGAACCATGAGGTTGCAGGTTCGATCCCTGACCTTGCTCGGTGGGTTAAGGATCCGGTGTTGCCGTGGGCTGTGGTGTAGGTCGCAGACACGGCTCGGATCCTGCTTTGCTGTGGCTGCAGTGTAAGACAGCAGCTACAGCTCCGATTCGACCCCTAGCCTGGGAACCTCCATATGCCACAGGAGCGGCCCAAGAAATGGCAAAAAGACAAAAAACAAACAGACAAACAAACACACACACACACAAAAAAACCACATGGCAAAGCAAAAAACATCACTACATTCAATAACTGATACAGGCAGGGCTGTCGGTGGGGGTGGGGCACCTGCCCGGTACCCTGGCATCTAAGCTGGACCCTGACAGCTGAGTGAGGGCTTTGAGAGGCCCTGGGGTCAAAATCATTTCAGACTAAGAGAACAGCTTGAAAGCAAAAAACAAAACTCCAGGACTGGAGTTTGACGTGTGTTTCAGATGTCAAGTCTGGTGTGGTTAGAAAAAGTGGCCTGTATCCCAGGAACTCTGGTTCCTCACAATGTGAATAATAGCTGCTCTTCTGTGAGGGGGGAAGAAACGCCAGGGCCAAAGAGTTGGGGAACACCGCGGGAAGCAAAATGAAACAGCCTTTTGTTTCCAAACTTCCCAGAGTCTGGCGTGTCCCTTTTGAACATCCCAGAGAGGGACAAAGTGGGCCATGTTGGCCACGTTCTCACCCTGAAACCCTGAAGCAGAGGAGTCTCCAGAGGTACCACGCTCCTTGGAATACGCTTTGGAAAATGCACAGATACACAGACAGGGTAGGAAGAGAGGCTGGGGAAGAGGCCAAAGTGGGATTCGCAAGACCTCGAGTGCCAGCCCGCATCCCTGAGACGTGCATTTGTAGGTGATGGAGGGCCTTCTGGGGTTTCAGGGGTGGGAATGACATGGTCAAGTTCACTACTTAGAAAGACTGTTCTGGGAGTCCTGTTATGGCGCAGTGGTTAACGAATTCAACTAGGAACCATGAGGTTGCGGGTTCGATCCCTAGCCTTGCTCAGTGGGTTAAGGATCCTGCATTACCGTGAGCTGTGGTGTAGATTGCAGACGCAGTCTGGATCCCATGTTGCTGTGGCTATGGTGTAGGCCGGCGGCTACAGCTCCGATTAGACCCCTAGCCTGGGAACCTCCATACGCCGAGGGAGTGGCCCTAGAAGAGGCAAAAAGACAAAAAAAAAAAAAGACTGTTCTGGAAGCCTGAAAGGGGTGCTGGGGCAGGGAATCATGAGACGACCGGAAGGTTGAAATGGGGGGTAATGTGGACATGAGGCAATGATGGCACGGGGAAAGCTCTTTTGGGGTCAGGCAGTTTAGAGGAGGAGTCAGGCATGGACGATGGAAAAAGGAACAACTCAGAGGCGTGGAACTGGCTTTTCTTTGGAAGAGAAGAGCTGGGGCTTTGAGGGGGGTGGTTAGGGTGAAAGGGAGAATTACAGAGAGAAAATAATGAACTTGATTCAGGTCCCTCTGAGTTCAAGGTTCCCATGAGGCAACTAGGTACAGTTGTTTTCAGTTATTGCAAAGAGTGCTTTAAAAGTCTGTTTGGGGTCTTGCAGAGGTGAGGCTTGCCGTGTCCGAGTTGGCAGCTCCCAAGTGGTGGGTAAAGAGCCAAAGGAGGACAAAGCACCCTCGCAAGGACATGGAAAAGGAAGAAACCCTTGACAGTGTCTTGGTCAGTGGCCTTGGAGCCTTCAAGCCTCTGCTCTCAGCCATTAGAGTTCTATTCCTCCTCACCCATCCCCTGCTGACCAGCGCCAAGGTCTCTACTCCCATCTTTGTGGCATCCTTGTAGAAGCTGGCCTGGGACTCGGTTCCCCCAGCAGCTCTTGGCTGACTTTCCTGGGAGGGGCCTTCCACCTCTCTGCTCGCCTGCTTAGCCCAAGAGTTCTTACCCCTAGAGATCTTACCCCTGGGGTTGATCCCACAAGGGCAGCCCGGGCACCAGAGATCAAGGTCACTGTTTTGATTTGGGCTCCCACAGGGGAGGTCCTGAGACAAGGGGCCCTGCTTATAGATCATTGGGGAGGTGATCAGGGGACTGGGGAGCTAAGTCAGGCCACAGGAGGAAGCCAGCAAAGGGTTGTGTAAATAAAATATACCTCTTTGTGATTGACTGAGCCTCAATCCCACTGGGGAGCAGGGGGATGGTACCCAGCACACCTCCTGGCTGTCCATCATGAGGGGCAGCTCTGTATTGACCCATCACTGTCCAAGGCCTCCTTCCTGATGCATTCACTTCCCAGAATCTCCAGCTTGCATGTGTCCAGGCCAGCGTGCGCTTAAGTCCCGGGAAAGCTCAACAAGAATGGCAGAGTTCCTGGCAAGAAGACATCAATACCTAAGACTATCAGAGACACGCTCTGGGGAGGTAAGGGCAGGGCCCCCACCTTGCCTGCTGCAGCCACTCATAACCAAAAAAGCCGTCTGCCCACCTCAGGGTGGAATCTTTGGGAAGGAAGAAGACGTCTCCCTCTTGGGAAACTGGCCAAGACCATCCCAAAGGAGAAACTCGAGTCAAATGTGCTTATTTCATGCAGTTAGCAGTATATTTTAATGATCCCGAAAGTTCAGCAGTCACCACCGGCACCAAATTTCTCTTGCGTTCACCCTTATTTTCTACACAAAGGTCAAAGAACTCTCGGGCTCGAATGAAAGCATTATTGGCCAAAATTGTTTCAAATGTCAAATACACATCCCAAAAATGAAAACCAATCAAACCATGGCTTAGAGAAAGTATGCGTATGTCGGACTTACCCTATAAATTACTTTTAGCTTTGATTAAATTCCTTTCTCTCTAACAAGTTTCTGGACTATCAATTATTATAATGGACAGGGCTGCTGGACTTCTAAAGGAGGCTTCGTAATTGCATTCAAATGTATTCTTTCAAAACATGCTCAGGACCTGGCATTTGAATGCCAGCCTAGAGCAGCAAAAGGCAGGAGGAAGACTGAACACAAAGAAACGTTAGCCAGCTGGTCAACCAACAAGCCTGATTCAGGACAGGGTAGGTTTAATATTCAAATACACAACCTGGGTAAACTTAATTTCCATGGAAGCAATGTTTACCAAACTGAGCACTGCACTTTTCTGAATTCTGGGAAATGAATACACAGCTGTAGAATCTTATAACCCATGTAACCCAACCATTGCGCTACCATTCACTTTGGTGAAATAAATGAGTGGCCACAGGCCTGGGAGAGAGCAAGGAGAAAACGATTCCTGTTGGGTTTTTTCCAAGTCAAAAGTTTAAGTGAAAATAAGTCAACGTTGCCTTTTCCCAATCTCAACAGGGTGCTGAAGTTTTTGGCTTGGCCTCTGGTATTTACTGCTCTCAGAAAATGTGTCTCCAGAGTCATATTTTCACAACTACAGATTCTCCATAAAAAATAAATTTGGGACATCAGCTTGCACTAAGGCGAAAAAAAATTATTGGTAAAATTAGCCCTACGAAAAATGGAGCTGCCTCACTTATAAAGTGGTCATAATACTTGCTGTAGAGATTAAATGCATTAACAGCACTGAGCCCAGGGCTTGGCACAGGATAGGAGCTAAAAGAACTTCACTTGCTTTTGTCAGATCCCCTAAGGAGTTGTATGGCAAGGAGCATCTTCTCCCTGAATGTGAGGATCTCTGGATCTGTCAGGGTTCACTTAGGGGTCATGAGCTGCCTGAGCAGCCTAGAATAAGAGACTCATTACAGAAACCAGATCTTGTGTGATGTGCACACTGGAGGAAAAGTCTAGAAGGGCCATTGCTGTTGCATCTGGCGATGCAAGGTGTCTGAAGTCACCTTGGTAGCAGAGAAGGCCACCTGGAAGAAAAGCTGGATGTGAAGAAGAAACCCATGGGGACAGACCAGAGCCCATGTGGCTTCTCACCATCTCCGATCTTGATGGCACAGGTGACCTTCAGAAGAAACTAGCGCTTTCTCACAGAGCTGCACCCCTGCAGCCCAGGACTTAGAGAAGCTGAAGGAGGAGGCAGGTGGGAGCTGGAGGTGCCCGCCCCTACCAGGTGAGCCAGCACACCTGTGCGTCACCCCAGGATTGCTCTTGCCCTTCGGCCTTCCAGGCTCATACAATCGGATGCTAGAATATGCAGGGAGGGAATCCTGGGAATTGTAGTTCCCTGTTGGACCCCCAGACAGGGGAGGACGCCATCATAACTTCCCTACATAATGGATCTGCATGCTGTCTCGAAGGCTGCTGGGAGGACTAAACTAGATTCGGCATCTGATATCCATTCACCTGCAGAGTTTAAGGCAACACACAACTCAAGTCCCACATCATCCCGGACAGCAGTATCCATTCCCACAAAGATTTTGCCTACAACTGTCCCCTGTTCAACAACTTTAATGTACTCTTGAACACCTGTCCATAAGTGAAAAGCCATTAACTCTTTTTTTTTTTTCTTGCCTTTAGTTCTCTGTAATGCAAGTAGAGTTGATTTACAATGCTGTGTTAGTTTCAGGTGTACGGCCACGTGATTTAGTTATACATATGCATAGATTCAGATTCTTTTCTCTTATAGGTTATTATAAAATAATGCGTACAGTTCCCTATGCTATACAGTAGATTGTTCTTAGTTATCATCTTTATCTATAGTTATGTGTATATATTAATCCCAAGCTCCTAATTTATCCTTCCCCCACCTTTCCACTTGGATAACCCTAAGTTTGTTTTCTATGTCTGTCAGTCTATTTCTGTTTTATATACCAGTTCATTTGCATCATTTTTTAAAGATACCACATATAAGTGATATCATATGGTATTTATCTTTCTCTGTCTGACTTACTTCACTTACCGTATGAGCACCTTTAGGTCCATCCATGTTGCTGCAAATGGCCTTGTTTCACTCTTTTTATGGCTAATAGTCCATTGTATACACATACACTCTCATTTATTCTCGAAAACCAGTCCCTAAGTGAAAAGGCATGAACTTTCAATGTTTTTCTTTAATATTAGTGGGGGGATAGAACACATTCCATTCCAATCTCAGTTAAATACAAATAGAAAAATTTACAAATAGAAAAATACATCACTTAATAACTTTACCTAAGTAATAAGAAATGACCATGTGAAAATGAGTTCATACAAAAAATGTAAAGTAGTAAAGATTTCTTCCTCTCATCCTCCTCTCTTTTTCCTGCACATTTTTTTCCCACTAATTTTGCAATTTGGGGGAAGCGAATGGTTATCTCACACACTAACTGTACTTCAAAGTAGATGTTCAGTACAGAAAAACCCAGGATGGAACAAAGGCTGGGCATGAAAGTTTTTCAAAGCCCTTGGAAATGGCCCACGCATCCAAGAGACCCGACACTTAATGAAGATGCTGCAGCCCGCACTTAGCATAAATCTGTGAACCAAAACCTTGTGGGCCCACCAAGCAGGGCATAGGATTCAAATATATCCACGTAATGTTCTTTGACTAGTGACCGTGAGTTCATTGATAAGCATACACGTTTGCATGAAATTGTAGTCTCAAAAAATTACCTCTTCTATTATAGTTATTCAGTGCATGGGGGGGGGAATCTTTTTTTTTTTCAAAGTAGAAAGTGGGTGAAAAAAGCCCTGGAAAGTGGTATCACTTTTCAAGAACAGTTATGGTGAAAAGTTGACATCTGTGCAGTCACAATGGGAGGGAAGCTTATATAAGGTTCTTCCCCAGTATATCTCACTCAGTTCTCAAAACCACTGTTTGCACTGCTAGAAATGTCTTCTAGATGCAGAAATCAGATCAGCAAGCAAAAGAGGTTGGGGACTGTGGCAGACCCTGCCACCTGCATCCTCACTATCCATTCTCCCAGTTTGACTTGGTAAACATGGTACCTAATTAACAACACTCAGCCTGGAGTTCCCGTGTGGCTCAGTGGGTTAAGAACCGAACTAGTATCCATGAGGATGTGGGTTTGATCCCTGGCCTCGCTCGGTGGGGTAAGGATCAGGCAATGGCTGCCAGTTGCAGTATAGGTCACAGATGCAGCTCAGAACCAGTGCTGCTGTGGCTGTGGTGTAGGACGGCAGCTTCAGCTCTGATTCGACCCCAGCTCATAACCTTCTATGTGTGGCCATAAAAGAAAAAAAAGGACTCAGCCTCCCAGACTCTCTTGCAGTTGGGGCAGCCATGTGACCCAGTTCTAGCCAATTAGACATAAGCAGAAATAAGCCAGTTGGAATTTCCAGGAAAACATTGTTTTCCAGATAATTGGGCTCAGATTCAGCTGAATTTGTACCTTTTCCCTCTCCTGCCTGGAATACAATTTCAGTGCCTAACAACAAAGGGCCCATCCTCCAACACTGAGGGCAAAAGTCTCCAGCGCAGGATGCAGAACATTAAAAGGAGGGAGGAGCCTGGGCGTTGACACTAAAGAGCCCACACTGGCCCTGGACCACCCATCTCGGCCTTCCTGCCACTTGAGAAAGAAGGCTTGCTCTTATTAATGTTTTCTGTCCCATCCACTGAATGAAGTCCCTAGTTATTACAGAAAGCAGGTTATTTGAGTTTGCAGTTTATATTGCCACTGTTCCGCATGTGACAAAGAGGGTTTACTGTTTTTAAAAAAGTAAACTGGCTCTGTAATAAAGTGGAAAGAATGACTTAACTCTACCCCCAAAATATCAGTTTTAAGAAATATGCATAAAATAAGAACGATCTTAAACCTGAATGGACAATTACTACGTTTTCACTGCCCAAAAAACACATGCTTTGAAACTGTTCCTTTTAACCTGAGTGAAAATTTTGTTTCGAGTTCATGGTAATAAAATATGGCAATGACCTCCAGATCAGATGGGTCACAGATAAGGATTTTTGTTAGTTCATTTACTGATCCACTATTTACTTGTATGTAGACTCTTTTTCTTTTGGTCTTTTTAGGGCCGCACCCGAGGCATATAGAGGTTCCCAGGCTAGAGGTCTAATCAGAGCTGTAGCCACCGGCCTACGCCACAGCCACAGCAACACCAGATCCAAGCCACATCTGCAACCTACGCCACAGCTCACGGCAATGCCGGATCCTTAACCCACTGAGTGAGGCCAGGAATCCAACCCACAACCTCACGGTTCCTAGTCGGATTTGTTTCCACTGCACCACAATGGGAATTCCCGTATGTAGACTCTTGAAAAAAAAAAAAAAACAGTTTGCAATGAAAAGTGGGCATACAAGGGTGACATTAAAATAGAGATTCCAAGTGAATAAAACATGTTTTGAAAGAGAAAGAATAATGATAGTTGAAAGCTAACTCAAGAATGGTGAGTATGCTAAAACATGACATTTTGCTCTGAGCTTCCCGTAAGTCAGAGAAGCAAACATATTGAATTACAGTGCCCCTGTTAGCGGCCAGAAGGAAATGGCTCCGCTTGTCAAAAAAAAGACAATCTGTTGGCCAGTGAAAAGCAAAACACTGGGAGGAATCTATTCTATAGATCCTTTGATAAGGTACCTCCACTGACATGACAGCCCTCTTTTTCTTTTCTCCTGCAACAACCCAATAAAATAGGTGAAGGGGATATTACAATTATCTTCATTTTATAGATTAAGAAACTGAGACTGTGAAGCTGCTACTCACGGGGGATTGCCACAAAATAGTTGTGAAACTTGTGTTTAGAGAGGTTAGGAAAAAAAAAAAACAAAAAGCCTGGAGAACTGAGGAGATGGTGGTGTCCCTTAGTGTGATGAGGAGCTCTTGGGGCGAAGGAGGCTGTGGGATGGAGAAAATGCCCCATTGGGCTGGGGTGAGCAGGGGGTTCCCCGCAGATGTATAAAATAGCATCATACCTGATGCTCAGGGGAGAGGACGGGGCTGGAGAAATGAATTAGGAATCATAACGTGGAAACAGTACTTAAAGCCATGGGCATGCTGACATCACCAAGGAGGAAGTTGAGGAGGACCAAGGGCAGGGGTCCGAGATGTGCCAACAGGGAGTGACCACCAGAGGGGGGACCCAGCGCCAGAGGCAGAGGACTGACCAGGGCACAGAAGAGAAACTGGGGGAGAGATGGGGTGGGCGGTTTAGGAAGCAGAAGTGGTCCACCAAGTCAGCTGCTGCCCAGAGGTCAGGTGAGAGGGGGACATCCCTTGGCCAAGGCCAGGCCACCAGTGGCCTTGATGGAGACAGTGGACAGAGTGCTGGAGATTTCTTTCAATACAAAAAAATCTTACAGCACTTTTCACATATATGAAAAATGTTTATTATAGAAGTAAAAATAATAAACCAATGATTTGTTTTTTTAAAAAAGCTGATTTTTAAAAAATCAACTGGCTTTTTTTTTTTTTTTTTTGTCTTTTTAGGGCCGCACCCACGGCATATGGAGGTTCCTAGGCTAGGGGTCCAATAGGAGCTGAAGCTGCTGGCCTACACCACAGCCACAGCAATGCCAGATCTGAGCTGTGTCTGCAACCTACACTATAGCTCAGGGCAAGGCCGGATCCTTAACCCATCGAGCGAGGCCAGGGATCGAACCTGCAACCTCATGGTTCCTAGTCGGATTCATTTCTGCTGTGCCACGATGGGAGCTCCTCAACTGGCTTTTGAACATGCTCATTTATATTATTTTCTGTAATAATATTATATATTATGATGTATAGCATATATTATTACAAATAATAATCATATGGCATTTGAATGATTTGTACATGTAGTCATTAGTACTAACAAAATGCAGTGTTTATTATACATCTTTTCCAAGTCATATCCCTTGAGCCAGCCCTTCAGTGTCTCCTCCAAAAAATGTACTGAAATCAGCCACCTGAAGCATCAAAGGCTGACCTAGAAAATCACAGGACACCTATGGAGCCGCTCATCCAGGGCATCGGACGCGACATTGCACTGACCCACTTCAACCAGTGGTCAGAAGGTCACATTCCAGTGGCCGAGGAGCCTTGACCAAAAGATAATGTAAAAGTGATGGCCAGAGCACGGGCCCTTAAGCCTGGACATCAGCTTGCCCCACGATGAACACTTTCCGCCACAAAGGAAATCCAAACAAGGGTATCCAAAGGAAAGTGTCCCCCAAAGTTCTATTTGGGTTTGGCTTTTTTTTTTTTGGTCTTTTTGCCTTTTCCTAGGGCCACTCCCGCATCATATGGAGGTTCCCAGGCTAGGGGTCAAATCGGAGCTCTAGCTGCCAGCCTACGTCAGAGCCACAGCAACTCGGGATCAGAGCCGCATCTGCGACCTACACCACAGCTCACGGCAATGCCGAATCCTTAACCCACTGAGCAAGGCCAGGGACCAAACCTGCAACCTCGTGGTTCCTAGTCGGATTCGTTAACCACTGCGCCACGACGGGAACTCCTCTATTTGGTTTTTGAGGAACCTCCATACTGCTCTCCATAGCAGCTGCACCATTTCACATTCCCACCAAGAGTGTAGGCAGGTCCCCTTTCCTCCACACCCCCTCCCGCATGTATTTCTAGACTTTTTGATAAAAGCCATTTTGACCTGAGTGAGGTGTAGTGTTTGCTACAAGTACCTTCCTCCTGGACCACTGAGGCACTGTCTGCCCATCTCCAACTCACCCAGCAAGGACCACCCTACAAGGCTACATTCCAAGAATGCAGGGGACCAGGACTTCCCATCACATGCTGCAGGAGGCACACACCAATGATGGTGGATGAATAAATAAAAACTGTTTATTCTGTCCAAAGCAACATTATAAAGGTGATATCTATGTTCATTATCTCTTATGCATAACTAATTGCACCAAAATTTAATGGCTTAAAATTGCAAACATTAGGAGTTCCCGTTGTGGCTCAGTGGTTAACGAATCTGACTAGGAATCATGAGGTGGCAGGTTCGATCCCTGGCCTTGCTCAGTGGGTTAAGGATCCGGCATTGCCGTGAGCTATGGTGTAGGTCACAGACGTAGCTCGGATCCCGTGTTGCTGTGGCTCTGGCGTAGTCCAGCAGCTACAGCTCCAACTCGACCCCTAGCCTGGGAACCTCCATATGCTTCGGGAGCTGCTTAAGAAATGGCAAAAAGACAAAAAAAAAAAAAAAACTGCAAATATTAATCATCGCACCAGGTTTCAGAGGGTCAGGAACGCAGGAACAGCTGAACTGGGTGGCTCTGGCTCATGGTGTCTCAAGAGGTTGCTGCTACCTGTCATCATCTGAAGGCTCAACTGGGGCTGGGGATCTGCATCCAGGATGGCTTCTTCTGGTGGCCGTTGCTGGCAGACTTCAGTTCCTTGCTGACTGTTAGCAGGAAGACTCAGGTTGTCCACACATAGGGCTGCTTGAGTTCCTCAGGGCACCTCCCCACCCTCCGTTCCCCGAAGAGCAAGCAAACTATGACAGAGCAGGAAGGAATCCATGGTCTCTTTAAGACCATGGGTGGGAGATGGGACGAGGCCTGCATTTGGATTCAGACCAAGGGCAGGAGTTTGAGGCCTGCCCTTCTGCTGATTTCAATACACACCTGACAGGATACTAAGGAGGGGCTACTACTGGAAGAAAGAGGAAGGGGCAGTCTTTTCTGACCCCGACTCCCCTTGGGTCATAAAAACTGTAGCCCACTGGATCCTGAGGGCAGAGCATCCATGCCTGCCTGCTTGCATCTCTCACAATCATGCTATCCTAATAAACCTATTTCTTGCCTATCGCTTTTGTCTCTCCCTGAATTCCTCCTTCGTGGAGGCATAAAGAACCTGAACCTCAGAAAATCCAGACATTGGGTGAGTCAAACATGGGTTCAAATCCCAATCTGGGTTTTAGCTGGGTTCAGGCCATTAGTGTTATCAGTTTCAAAAGCACATGGTTCTCAGCTCACCTCCAAATGCCCCAGGGCTTGTTATCCCCGGCATGGCCCCCAGCCCACTCCTTCATGCCCCCTGGAGCCAACCCGAGAGATCTGCTTGGGGTCCTCACACATGCACGGTGCTTCCCCACCTCTGTTCTCTGAACAAAAAATCTTTCGCAGATATGTTGGCATCATCACCTGCTACCCATCCACCAGATTGAGCTCAACCTACACCTTCTCCACGATGCCTTCCCAGTGCCCCAAGGGAAACCCTAAAGCGCAGTGAACCGCTATAGCATCCATCACTTTGTTTTTCTTCAAACCGCATCAAAGTCCGTGCCTTCTCCTCTCCAATCAGATGGTAAGTTCCTTGAGGTAAGGCCCCGACACATCATTGCATGTTCAAGGGTGCCTCTCCAGATAATCTAATCTTTCCCCAATGAACTAGACCAGGAGTCAGCAAATGTTTTCTGCAAAGGGCCAGATGGCAAATATTTTAGGCTCTTCAAGCCATGTGGTCTCCGTCACAGCTACTCAGCTCTGCGGTGTGCTTCCCAAGCAGCCAGAGACAGTGTGTAAACAAATGGGATGGGTTCCAATCAAACTCTACCTACAAACAGGCGGCTGGCTGGGTTTAGCCCAGGGACCTGGCCGGCCAACCTCTAAACTAAACATTGCCCGTGTATTGTCCACTTCTAGAACTCTCAGACTCAGATACAGTGGTGGCTTTAACTATTTTGACTTAAAACTTTTTTGAGTCCTTTCTGGTGTAGAATTGTGTGTTTTTTTTTCTCCTGTGTCTACAATCTGGGCCCATATCCTTCATAACAACAACAAAAAAAGACATTTTCAGTTTACAACACTCTTGGTTTTAAAAATCATTTTAGGGGACTAGAGGCTGAGTGAGGTATACACATGAAACCAAGCAGAGATCTCTGGGCTCCTGGGCACACAAGCCTTTCTGTGTCCCCCATTTCTTTCTTTTTTTTTTTTAATTAATTAATTTATTTATTTATTTGTCTTTTAGGGCTGCACTGGTGGCATATGGAGGTTCCCAGGCTAGAGGTCCAATTGAAGCTGTAGCCGCGGGCCTACACCACAGCCACAGAAGCATGGGATCTGAGCCGCATCTGCGACCTACACCACAGCTCACAGCAATGCCGGATCCTTAACCCACTGAGCAAGGCCAGGGATGGAACCCATGTCCTCATGGATGCTAGTTAGGTTTGTTAACCACTGAGCCATGATGGGAACTCCCCCCATTTCTTTTTTTAGGGAATAAACTTCAGCCTCCATTGACATTCTCTGAGTTCCAAGGGGCAGGTTCAAGAGTTATTAATCAGGGAAGGGAGGGGATGCAGAGACTGAGGAGCAGCCATCCAGAGACCATAGTGCAGCCTTGGGGCAGCATCCTGGTTCCCCCTCAAGGAACATAGTTAACAATATCTCTCAGTTCTTCTGCAGAACTAAAACCCCCAACAAATGGAAGGTGTTAATGACGCATTCTTTATTCCAGAAAGACCACTAGACCAGAGAACACCAGCTGTGAAAACAATACAAGCTTGCCTCTACCCTGATGCTTATCTGCAGCCCATTTTTCTCTCCCAAAACTATATAACCACCTCCCAATCTCTCTTAAGGGGGGCACAGTCTTTAAGGCATTAGTCTGCTCTGACCCTCTTTTGCCATTTTTCCTCCTTCACCCAAAACTCTGTCTCCACCTTTCTATTCAGCAGCGGTGAGCAGAGCCCAAGTTCTGGCAACATACACACGCAATTATATTTAACCGTTTTCCTCCAATTATTCTAATACCAAAGTCTCTATTTTATACTTTCCTATCTCATGTGAAAACCAAGGGTTTTGTTTGTTTGTTTGTTTTGTCTTTTGTCCTTTTAGGGCCCCACCCGAAGCATATGGAGGCTCCCAGGCTAGGGGTCTAATCAGAGCTGCAGCTGCCAGCCTACACCACAGCCACAGCAACACAGGATCCAAGCTGTGCCTGCAATCTACACCACAGCTCACAGCAACGCTGGATCCTTAACCCACTGAGCAAGGCCAGGGACTGAACCTACAACCTCACGGTTCCTAGTCAGAGTCATTTCCACTGCGCCACGATGGGAACTCTCCCAAGTTCTTTTATTTTCAGTTATAGCAAGACTACACTTCTGTCATGACTGAACAGCAATTTCTATTTGAAGTTGAATTTTAGATCATTGTTCTAAAAACTGGTCTTAATTTCATCTTTGACTCGTGTATTTCAATTATGAGCTTTGTGAACTGAAGCTCAGCCCTTGCCATGGATTAAATCATGAGCCACTGCAGCTGCCGACCCGCAGCGCCCCCTAAGTGGAGATCAGGGTGAAAATAAGGAGTGAAGCACTCTGGACGCTGGGAAAACCAGAACAGGTCTTCAGATAGTGAGATATTTTATGTGCCCAATTCTTGCATCTTCTCAAATCTAGAAAAACACTAAAATCCTTCTTGGCAATGTCTGCTCCTTGTGACTAGTAGTCACCTTCGTGAGACCAGCAACAAACCTGTAAACTGCGTGCGTGGCTGCAGGCACCTCCCCCCCCCCCTTGATCATATACACTGATATTATTTCCCCCTGCCTCTTTGGGGCGCTATTTCACAGTCATCTGTGAATGCAGACAACTCCAAGGTGGAGCCAGTAAGCCCCTAGGGCTTTGGAAACTCAGGATACTGGCCGCTATAGCTGAGGTGCGTAACAAAGGAATGATCTCCTTGAGTCCAGATCTCTTTTGTTCCTGCTACCTTCCCTTTGTTGCAAAAACTCTGATATCCTAGATCCCCCCTTACCTGCCTCCTCCAAGCAGAGCGGTTTCTCAGGGCTACCTGAGATGCTGTCTCCCAGGCTTAAGTCCTAATTTCGCCCCCAATAAAACTTCACTCTCAACCTTCTGGTTGTACCTTTTTTTTTTTTAAGTCGACAGCTACCTTTATAAAGAGAGATCTGCATGAACAGTAAGAGTTTAAGAATCACTGACCCAGAGTTCCCGTCGTGGTGCAGCGGAAAGGAATCCGACTAGGAACCATGAGGTTGCAGGTTCGATCCCTGGCCTCGCTCAGTGGGTTAAGGATCCAGCGTTGCCATGAGCTGTGGGGTACGTTGCTGTGGTGGTGGCATAGGCCGGTAGCTGTAGCTCCAATTCCACCCCTAGCCTGAGAACCTCCATATGGCGGGGGTGCAGCACTTAAAAAAAAAAAAAAAAGAGTCACTGATCCACAGTCACATACATGTCATATATGTGGATATAATACGATTACTTAAGGAGTGAGGTTGAGCTCAATAAGCATGTAATACAAAATAAATAATTGTCTAGTTTTACTGAGACAGCAAGAGGATGTGAAGGATGTTAGTTTGAAAAGTTAAATTATGGGTTTTCATGAGGAAGTTACCGTGCTCAACAAAACCACTCCTAAAAAACTCAGCTCCCCTTTTCAATGGTGGATACGGAGCTTGAAAACTACCCTCATGATAAAAGAAACTTGCTGCTTTCAGGGAAATGTCAGGATGCAAACTATATTCTTGTTTGAACAGAACTACAAGAGAGGCCACTGTGTGTCTGACAGTGACAAATGGCTTCCAAAGTAAATGGCAGGGTAGGGCCACTCCCACTCCCCATCCACGAACCTGTTTTGCAGGCTCTCAACCCTTTTGGCCTCCTTTCTACCTGTCTTAGGTGATCACGGGAAACGACTGTGAATGACTTACTGTCCTAACCTGTAGAGAGACCCCTTCGTGTCAGATATCTCACGTCACCTCAAGCTCTATAAACAAGAGGGGAAGGACATTGAAATACTGAACTGTAATTCGTAAGTAAAGGTAGAAGACCCTCAACCCGGCTTTCAATGGTCTCCGTTGCCTTTTCAGACCACAAGTCTTCCCGAGTGATCTGTGGGGCTGGGGGTAGCATAGCTAAGCCTCGGTATTTCAGAAGACACTCACAAGAAAAAGAAAAATGATCCTTATCTCATAAGTGAGAAGGTACCTACCTGGGTCAAATTCTGTGACCCTTTTACTGCAAAAGATGGTCCAAATTTGCTGACTTAGATCTGGAAGATGATGGAAGAATCTACACAGTCTTTTATATATATATATATACTGTTCAAAGACCACTGTTCTAATTATGGAACAAGATTTGTAGATAAGAAGAGGGGTTTTTGTGGGTTTTTTGTCTTTTTAGGTCCACACCTATGGCATATGGAAGTTCCTAGGCTAGGGGTCGATTCAGAGCTATAGCTGCCAGCCTACACCACAGCCATGGCTCTGCCACATCCAAGCCATGTCTGCGACCTACACCACAGCTCACACAGCAACACCAGAACCTTAACTCACTGAGCAAGGCCAGGGATCGAACCAGCGTCCTTATCCATACTACTCAGGTTCATTACCACTGAGTCATGCTGTTCAAGAGTGTGCCTGGCCCATCAACAAGAGAATGGATAAATAAATTGTGGTTTATTTTTACATTCTAGTACTACACAGCAATAAAAAAGAGCAAACTACCCTTACCCATAAAACACAGATGCGTCTCACGTAATGCTGAGCCAGACACAAGAGCACCAGCAGGATATTCCATTTAGCATATGGTGACGGGGAGTTCCTGCTGTGGTGCAGAGGGTTAAGGATCCAGCGTTGCCACTGCTGTGGTACACGTCACAGCTGTGGTTTGGATTTGACCCCTGGCCTGGGGAACTTCCATATGCCACAGGTGTGGACCCCCCAAAAAAATGGTGATGGAAGTTGGGGTGGTGGTTAGTTCCACGTAGAGATGGAAATAGACTTGGGAAAGGCTTGAGAGAAACTCATGAGTTCTCGATCTTGCTGGAAGTTAACATGTGTCTCTGCATTTATAAAAATTCATCAAAATATACAGGTTAAGACTAGTGTACTATATGCAACTTACTAAATCTTGGCTAATCCTCCATTTTAAAAATCCTGAAAACAAAAAGTTGAGCCGCTGTAAATCTGAAATGAAAGATAATGGGAGTTCCCGTCGTGGTGCAGTGGTTAACAAATCCGACTAGGAACCATGAGGTTGAGGGTTCGGTCCCTGCCCTTGCTCAATGGGTTCACGATCCGGCATTGCCGTGAGCTGTGGTGTAGGTTGCAGACGCGGCTTGGATCCTGCGTTACTGTGGCTCTGGCTTAGGCCGGGGGCTACAGCTCTGATTGGACCCCTAGCCTGGGAACCTCCATATGCAGCGGGAGCGGCCCCAAGAAATAGCAAAAAGACAAAAAAAATAATAATAAATAATGATTGCAGAAAAGATCCAATAGGAAACCAGCAGATCAATAAGCGGGAAATATAAATTCAGGAATAGAGGCAGAGAAAAGAGAAGGAAAAGAGGAGAGAAGGAAAGGGAGGGGGAGTAGGCGAGAAAAGCACCAATTGTGAGTGAAGGACGAGAAAGAAATTATGTGCTTAACAAGGTCCAGTGCGATCTACAGTCTCTTCACCCCTACCGTGTAATCTTTTATTTTGTCATCAAGAAGAATATACTGACAAGAGGAGCTAGCACTTTGGGAACAAGGAGAAGAAGGAGGGGGGAGAGGGAGGGGAAGAGGAAGAAATGAGGGCGAGGAAGTGGCCCTGCAATCTTGTATCGGAACACACTAGAGAGGCCAAAAAAAATCCAACCACTGTGGCAAAGGTGCAGAATACACAGGCAGGCTAAAAGAGGAAAAGAGACAACCCAGAAATTAGCACCTTTAATTTTTTTTTTTTTGTCTTTTTGCCATTTCTTGAGCCGCGACCGCAACATATGGAGGTTCCCAGGCTAGGGGCCTAATCAGAGCTACAGCTGCCGGCTTACACCACAGCCACAGCAACGCGAGATCCGAGCCGCATCTGCAACCTACACCACTGCTCACGGCAACATCGGATCCTTAACCCACTGAGCAAGGCCAGGGATCGAACCTGCAACCTCACGGTTTTTAGTCATATTTGTTAACCACTGCACCACGAAGGGAACTCCAGCACCTTTAATTTATGTATTATTAAAGAGTTATCAAACAAATAAGAATGGGGGAAAATATTTAAATCCAGGCTATCCTTCCCAACATGGAACCAGGTATAATCCCTAAGGGGCCAAAAAACCCCAGAAGTCCTAAGACATCTGATTACTAGGAAAGATAAGCATTGGCAGAAAAGCTGAAATAAATATTAACCATGAACATGGAGTTATCCTGGAACATATTAAAAGAAATATAAATGTTTGCATTGTTGTCAGGAGGATGAATGGAAATATTCACACGTCTTCCTCTCCTGGGGGGCCAGAGGCTCCTCAAGGGAGATGTGTCTGTTACCATCCCTTTGTTATTTCGTGGCAAAATCATTCCCATCTCAAACCCTCTTGCTGGAGATGGAGACCTCACCAGTCCTATGGATTCACACACAACAGCAGGGTCTCTTCGGCTTTGGATGATGGTACCTGGGACAAAAGAGGCAGGGAGCACCTGCTCACAATCAGGTTCATCACCTTCACAGGAACAGTTGCGTTCAAGAATATTTATTGCAAAGTGACTTGTAGCAAAATTTGGAAACAAGCTACGTGTCCACCTAAAGGAAACCGATTAAACAGTGGTAATAAGTCCCTATCATGGAACATTATACAACCCATAACAGTTATGCATTTGAAGACGTCTCAGAGCACCTGACATGTATTATTTCATCTACTTGTCATACAACCCTATGGGATGTGTCCTATTCTCACTCACATTTTACAGAGAAGGAAGCTGAGGCTCAGTGTGGTTGGGGGCAGAGAAGGGGGTCTCAGGTCCTCACATTCAGATCTCTCCATAGGGCTGCTTGAGTGTCCTCAACTTGGCCACTGGCTTCCCCCAGAACAGGTGACCAAGAGCAGCAAGGCAGGGGCACAGTGCATTTTATGATCTAACCCTGGAAGTCACATGCCATTGTTTCTGCGGTATCCTGTTGGAAACACGGGTCAGCATGGAAAGGGCTACCAAAGAGGTGAACACCAGGAGCCAAGAATCAGTGGGGCCCCTCTTGGGTTTCAGGAAGGGCAAGCTGCCAGTGGATGCTTCTCGGGTTTTACTGGGGAACCAAAGACCAAGCCAGAGACTGTTGCTGAATATTTTATGTCAGAGTTTTGGTTGCCCTTTGGAGAGTTATTCCTTTAGAGACTGAAGAGCAAAGTCTTCCCTTGCTTGAGGATGCTGGGGATGTAGGGTGGCAGATCCAACCAACACAAGTGTATGTTGAAGGTCTGGGGACACCATGGCAAGTTGGCAGTGCTGTCCAGGGAGGCCATCACCCATGGAGAAGCACCTCTGCAGCCCACCGTCCCTTTTCCCTTCAGGTTGTAGGTTCCAAGTATCAGCACAGGTGGCATCTGGTAGGTACACTGCTCATGCTCATTCAGCAAATAGAGTACATGTGACCTGCCAGTTGCTGGGGACGCAGGGCTGAGACAGACACACGTGCTCAGGAGAAGGGGTAGCAGGTGTTGTGTGTGGGCAGAGCTTCAAAACCCTCTTCACCTCACGAACATTGAACCATGCCACCATCTACAATTTAAATGAGGAATGCAGTCCAGTTTTCCAAGAATAAGCGATTGGTATCACCAGGACAGTAGCCGCGCATGTTGGGATCAGGTAAGGTTTCAAGTCTCTGCCCCAAGTGAGGCCATTTGATAAGGATGCAATCTGGTGTGTAATCTTGGAGTTCTTCTTCCCAAAACCCAGAGGGCTCACTCCCCGAAGTCTCAGGCACTGGGCCTGATGAAAAACAACAAGGTCTTAGGAGACACCAGTGGACCAGTCCTGTGTTCCCCCAGAGGAACTATTTTGAGATCTCCCATAATGCTGGTTGAACAGTAACCTAAAGCCCTGTACATTCTGTGACCAAGACCAGAAAAAGGATATGAAGAATGTGGGGGAATTTCCAATTTTATTTCTATTTCAGGGAGCACCATTCTCCACGAAGCTCTGGGAGCTGCTCGAACACGAGTCAGCATTATAGATGGTGCTTCTGTTCACACACGTTCTCTCAGATTGTCCAGTCCAGCTTCCGCTGTGGTGACTTTTTTTCCTTTCTTTTCTCTATTGCCACTCACTGCTCTAAAGCTCTGGTATATCCATTGACTTAAGTGACCGGAGACTTCTGTTTTAGAAATCTAGAATACCAAACCGACATGCTTAAAAATAGAATCATTTTTATGATCCCTGGGCTGTGGATCCAGGCTCTTATATGTTGCATGTTGAACAAACGCATGGACACACTGAGAAAGATTAACAGCAAGTCCTGCTGTTGTCAAAATGTCAGTCTCAGTCAATGAGCAGCCAGCCTCGCCGAGCAAAGTGCCTGCAAAAGCGGGGACAGGTGTTCTTCCTGTGGCAGATAGTCTCTGCTACTGAGCCTCCCAGCCTCCCAGGCTGCCCTGCAGGGGGGAATCCCACCCCTCCATGGGTGGAGCCTGGGCTTTGTCTTCTTATTGTTTTGTTTAGTTTTTACTGTTGAGGCCCAGGCACCCCGCCCTGGGGCAGTGCAGACCTAAAAACCTGCAGGCTATCACCAATCACATAGCTCCTCCCTTTGGGGAAGAGACAGTGGGAGGCTGAAAGCTTCAGCTCCATGGTTGCTCTCTTGAAAAGTGGAGAAAAAAATATGTGGAGGGAAGGAAGGGCCCACCTCACAGATGATGGTCAGAAGATGGGGTCGTTGAAGAGACTGTTCTAATTAAGGACTTTCTAGCATTCTTCATTCCTTTTTTTTTTTCTTTTTGGTGGTACCCATGGCATGTGGAAGTTCCGGGACCAGGGATTGAACCTGCGCCACAGTAGTGACAATGCCGGATCTTTACCCCATTGAGTCACCAGGGAACACGTCCTCGTTCTCAAGGAGGTAGAAGGAAGGGATTTGTTCAAGAGCCTCACCCCAGCCTCTATCTTGACACCGTGAACCAACCACCCTGGCTTTGGAGAAATGAGGAAACGAACCAGTACCGTGTCATCCCCAGCTGTGTGGGGGGCCACTAAAAAAGCAGTCCCATGGTTTGACCTCCTCCAGGAAATAGCAGACTGGCTTCTCCCTTCTGCCCCTGGTGCATCCCCCTTCACCCCCGCCCTGACTGGCATTCTCTATTCAGCCTCCAGTGAGGGTCAGATGTGAAGCATCGTGGGGCAATCTCTTGGCTCACTTCCCTCAGAAGGAAAACAGGTAACTGAGGAGTTGTGTGGCCGGTACTTCCCGGTGTTATGAACAAAGCACTATGTGCTCAGTTCCTTTTAAGCCCAGCCAATTGTCCCTTCAGGCCCAAGGCATGACCCAGCCTCACTGCATCCATGTCCCCAAAACAATAAAGATCCCTGCCCAGTCTTCTAACTCCACTGACTGCTGGTGACCAGAGGGCCTGAGAAGCTCTCCTACAGCCTGTACCTCATTGGAGCAGGTGGACATGGTCACACACGTGACTGCAGGTCTTAGGTTGTGAACGAATGGCTAAGAACAGCGGCAGACAAGGCCGGCCCTCAGCGCACCCCTCCCTCTCACATCCGAACACTCTCTGTGGCCTTGGCCGTGATGTCAGCTCTTAGATAGGTGGCAATGGGGAGCTGGGGCATCTGGAGAGCAGACTGGACAGAGACTCGGTCCAGACTCTGGTTCTGCTCTTAACGAGTCAGATCACCTTGGGAGGCTGTTCATTCTCTCAGTCCCAGGTTCAGGGCCTTCGATGAGTGTAAGTGAAAACTTGTACGTGGGATTCTAGCCTTGGTAGCCTGACTTATGATAAAATAAACCTCCCAAATGGAACAACTAAAAAGGTTGCATAGGCGTTCTCATTGTAGCTCATCAGGTTAAGACCCCGACTAGTATCCATGAGTACATGGGTTCAATCCCTGGCCTCGCTCAGTGGGTTACAGATCCAGTGTTGCCATGTGTTGTGGCATAGGTCGCAATCGTGGCTTGGATCTAGCATTGCTGTGGCTGTGGCTGTGGCATAGGCCAGGAGCTGCAGCTCCAATCTGACATTTAGCCTGGGAATGTCCGTATGCCACAAAAAAAAAAAAAAAAAAAAGAGAGAGAGAGAGAGAAAGAATTCAGTGCAGATTCTATACTGCTGAAAAGGAATGCTAAATAGATGGCTTCAAAAGCAGGTAAGAATGGATGCACTAGAAGAAAGGTGAGTAGAAATTAACTGAGCTGAAGCCCAAAGAGGAGGGAGACGGAAAATGCAAAAAAGAACAGAAGAGAACTACGGGACACGGGGAAGAAGTGTAACATCATGTAATTGGAATTTCAGAAGTAGAGGCGAGAGAGAATGTGGCAGAAACATTACTTTAAAAAATAATGACCAAGAACTTTCCAAAAGTGATGTAAGACATCAAATTTTAGATTTAGGAAGGGCCATGTACCCCAAGCAGAAAATCATTTAGACCCTTCTCAGTGCTGTTAAACTGAATAAAAAGAAGACTCTGGGTGAAGGATTTATAGAAATCCCTTAGGAGTTACTGTCATGGCTCAGTGGTTAACGAATCCAATTAGGAACCATGAGCTTTCAGGTTCGATCCCTGGCCTCGCTCAGTGGGTTAAGGATCCGACGTTACCCTGAACTGTGGTGTAGGTCACAGATGCGGCTCTGATCCTGAGTTGCTGTGGCTCTGGCATAGGCCAACGGCTACAGCTCCAATTAGACTCCTAGCCTGGGAACCTCCGTATGCCTCCGGTGCAGCCCTAAAAAGACAAAAAGACAAAAAAAGAAATCCCTTATATTATCATTGCAATTGTTTTGTAAGTCTAGAGTTATTTCAAAATTTAAAAGGTAACAGAAAAAAAAAGCCAACAAAAATAAAAATCCTGCAGTTGGAAAAAGACATAAGGATGTGGTGACAGCACCAAGTACCCATCCATGTGCCTAAGAAAACGGGTGGTGTTTCACGTGGCCGTTCCCACATTTTAAATAAGTGGGAAAGAATGACATCATAAATTGAAACCAACGGCAGATGTGCCTGAACTTACACATCTGGGGAATCTGCCAGATTAACTGGCAGATGTAAATGGAGGGAGGGGGGATTTTCTCAGAAATCTTCATCTTGGGTTCCTCAACTTAACAGAGATCAGCTCCAGTTCTGGTTAAAAGTAAACTTTAAAGAGCACTGAAATGTCTTATTGTTAAAATGTCACTGTTTGGGAGTTTTTGTTGTGGCTCAGGAAATTAAGAACCTGACATGGTTCTGTGAGGATGCGGGTTTGATCCCCGGCCTCTCTCAGTGGGTTAAGGATCCGATGTAGCAGTGAGCTGCAGCAGGTCAGAGAAGTAGCTCAGATCCAGTGTGGCCATGGCTGTGGTGGAGGCTGGCAGCTGCAGCCCCAATTCAACCCATAGCCCAGGAACTTCCATATGCCACAGGTGTGGCTGTAAAAATAAAAATAAATAAAAGAAAATAAAGAAAATAAAAAATAAAATAAAATAGTAAAGTAAAATAAAATAGTAGGAGTTCCCGTCATGGCGCATCAAAAACGAATCTGAATAGGAACCATGAGGTTTCGGGTTCAATCCTTGGCCTTGCTCAGTGGGTTAAGGAACCAGCGTTGCTGTGGCTGTGGTGCAGGCCATTGGCTACAGCTCTGATTAGACCCCTAGCCTGGGAACCTCCATATGCCGAGGGTGCGGCCCTGAAAAGCCAAAATAAATAAATAAATAAATAAAATGAAATAAAATAAAATAAAATAGTAAAGTAAAATAAAATAAAATGTCATTGATGTCACATGGATTTTTTTTTTTTTTTTGTCTTTTTGCTATTTCTTTGGGCCGCTCCCACGGCATATGGAGCTTCCCAGGCTAGGGGTCTAATCAGAGCTGCAGCCACCGGCCTACGCCAGAGCCACAGCAGCGCCGGATCCGATTCGCGTCTGCAACCTACACCACAGCTCACGGCAACGCCGGATCATCAACCCACTGAGCAAGACCAGGGAACGAACCCACAACCTCATGGTTCCTAGTCAGATTCGTTAACCACTGTGCCACGACGGGAACTCCTGATGTCACATGGATTTAACCTAGATAAAACCAAAGTCAGGGACACAGATAAGCTCCCTGTGACACAGTTTCCCCTCGTTTCACCCCTGAAAACCTTGCTACCATCATGCAAGCTCCCAAATTTAGACAACTGACAGAAGGATTATTTCCGCAGGATGTAGATCCAAGTTACGGCCCTCGCCCAATTAGAACCTGACCCAGGAATCTTCCGCTTGGCTCCCTCCTTATTTAGTCACCCAGCAATGATTGAGCGCCCAGTCTGTACCAGGCACAGTGCTACAAGCTGCGTGAATGGAAAGATAAATACGGCCGAGGACTTGTCTTTGATGAGATCACCTTTACTTATGCTGAGGATTAGTGTTTTCCCTTCTTTTAAAAAAATTTTTAATTAAAGTACAGTTGAAGTGCAATATTTTATGTTGCAGGAGGACAGTACAGGGATTCACAATTGTAAGGTTTATATTCCACGTAGAGTGAAAAATTTCCCCGTGTTGTAACTTACGTTATACCTAACAGTACCTCTTACTCCCCACCCCTATATTGCTCTTCCCCCTCCCCTGTCCCCACTGGTAACCCCTAGTTTCTTCTCTAGATCTGTGAGTCTCCTTCTTTTACGTTGTATTCACTAGTTTGTTTTTTTATTTTTAGATTCCGCATATAAGTGACACCCGTAGTACTCGTCTTTCTCGTTCCACTTACTTCATTTAGCACAATACCCTCTCTGAGTCCATCCACATTGCAGCAAAGGGAATATTTGCATTCTTTTTTGCATCTTCCATTCTGTATGTATATATACATGTATACATATTCATTATGTATTGTGTTCATCTGTTAGTGGACACTTAGATTGCTTCCATATCTCTTTTCCCTTTTTTTTTTTTTTTGCTTTTTAGGGCCGCTTCTGGGGCGTATGGAGTTTCCCAGGCTAGGGGCTGAATCTGAGCTGCAGCCGCCAGCCTACACCACAGCCACAGCAATGTGGGATCTGAGCTGCATCTGTGACCTACACCATAGCTCACGGCAACACCAGATCCTTAACCCACTGAGTGAGGCCAGGGATCGAACCCACAACCTCATGGTTCCTAGTCGGATTTTTTTCCACTGCACCACGATGGGAACTGCTTCTTTCTTTTTAAAAATTATTATTTAAAAAAAAAGCAATTATTTGGGATTAAAAGCTTGAGTACGGTATTTGCTTCCTAGAGCCGTCCTAATTAATGGCCACAAACCGAGTGGCTTCAAACAACAGAAATTTATTCTCTCGTCATTCTGGAACCTAGAAGTTCAGAATAAAGGTATTGGCAGGACAAGGTTCCCTCTGAGAGTCTGAGTAGAACCCTCCTTGCCTTTTCCCAGCTCTGAGGGAGGCTGTCATTGCTGGCATCCCCTGCCTCTGTCATCACACAGCATCTTCTGTATACGTCTCCGTCTTCACGAGGCATTTTTCCCTCCTTATAGCAACGCCAGTCATGCTGGATTACCGCCCACCCAGACGAGCTTGTCTTAACCCAATTACATCTGCAAGGACCCTATTTCCCATTAAGATCACCTTCACCAGCATCTGGGGTGAAGATTTCAGCTTCTCTCTTTGAGTGACACCGTTCAACCCATAATATGCAGATTCCAGTAAATACATCTGGTCCTTTTCTCTGGGAACTTCAGTCTTCCTAAGGAGAGGATAACAGTGATTTGTTTTATATTTGTTTTCCACGATATAAATGAGAGTCTTCATGATTTGATGGGCATATTTCTGGGCCTGTGGAGAAAGTTTAAATGCAACACTTGCTCAGTCATGTGGACTGAAAGGGGCCATTTGAAGGGACGCTATGTGGAGGGTCTCAAGGGCTTTCAGAGCTGTTATCACAGCAGTATGAATATTTATGCTTCAGGCTGGGAGAGGGCATGCGGAAGGAGAGAAGAGGAGAAAGGAGGCTGTGTAATTGATGGGAAAATGTTGCCCAGTCCCCACCCCCACCCATCACTTCCTCATTACCTGCTGCTCACACTAGGCTTCTGCTGGGAGATTCTCTTTAGGGAAAAACAAACACAAAAACAGTTCTCCAGGGAGTTCCGTTGTGGCGCATCGGAAACAAATCCGATTAGTAGCCATGAGGATGCGGGTTGGATCCCTGGCCTCCCACAGAGGGTTAAGGATCTGGCATGCTGTGAGCTGTGCTGTAGGTCACAGGCACAGCTTGGGTCCCCAGTTGCTGTGGCTGCAGCATAGGCTGGCAGCTGCAGCTCCACTTTGACCCCTAGCCTGGGAACCTCCGTATCCCACGGGTGCAGCCCTAAAAAGCAAAAACAAAAACAAAACAGTTCTCCAACCTAAAACATTTGAAAACCAGTGGCTTGGATTGCTGGGAGATTTTTCAACGTTGCTACATTTCTAAATGTTATTCCTACCGGTGATGCTTTTTCTTCCCTCTGTCTTCTTAATAAAATTAGGCGGATTGATTATTTATTTTCTAGTTTAAATTATATTTTTCCATTCCATTGTTTTTCTGCCCCTTTATGAATAAAATGCTATTGTCTTAGGTCCCACTGATGGTAAAAGCATTTGAATAGTGGAAGGCTAGAACATTTCTAACAAAAATTCTAAAATATTTTTCTTTGAAAAAGCAACAATTCACTTTTAACAATTCAAATTTCAGGACCAATTAAAAATGTTATTTAGTACCATTGATGTATGAAATTTTTTGGATTCACTTTTTTCTCATTCTGAATGTTTTCTCAATAAACTTTAGCCTTTTTTTTTTTTTTTTCCTTTTTTAGGGCCACACCCATGGCATATGGAAGTTCCCAGGCTAGGGGTCAATTCGGAGCTACAGGTGCCGGCTTACACCACAGCTGCAGCAATGCAGGATCCAAGCCGTGTCTGCAACCTACACCACAGCTCATGGCAACACTGGATCCTTAACGCACTGAGTGATACCAGGGATCAAACCTGCATCTTCATGGATACTAGTTGGGTTCGTTAACCACTGAGCCACGACAGGAACTCCCTTTTTATTTGCTTTTGTTGGTTTTGTTTTGTTTTGTTTTTAACTTTAGCCTTCTAAGATAAGTTCCTGTTTCACAGAAGAAACCATATTATTAAAGTTATTTTTTTCCATTCTTCTTGATGTATCTCTCTATATATATCTATCTCCTTTTCCTTATCTCATTTTTTCTTTTTTTTTTTTTAATTTTTTGTCTTTTTGCCTTTTCTAGGCCTGCACCTGCGGCATATGGAGGTTCCCAGGCTAGGGGTCTAATCAGAGCTGTAGCTGCCGGCCCACACCACAGCCATAGCAACACAGGATCCGAGCCACATCTGCAACCTACACCATAGCTCATGGCAACGCCAGATTCTTAACCCACTGAGCAAGGGCAGGGATCGAACCCGCAACCTCATGGTTCCTAGTCGGATTTGTTAACCACTGCGCCACGACAGGAACTCCCCTTATCTCATTTTTTCATATCCTCCCTCCTTTAGTCTTTTGCTCTTCTTTTCTACTATAGTTATTTTCTTAAGCATTTAATTTCTTTTTGTTATAAAAATTCTTTATTCCTAATGGCATTATCTCACATTTTCAATATCTTGTACCTAAGTGATTCTGTTTGAGCAGTGTTTCTTTATTCCCTCATACACTACTTCGAGGAGAAATTTAAAAATATATTTCGTTTGAGGAGATGAACATGATCTTTATTGGGAATTTTTCAAAATACAAATAAAAAAAATTTTTTTGACTCCTAGGCTATCACTTTGGATAGCTGTTCCAATGTTTTGGAAAGAAAGATCTACTTCCAGATCTTTGCTTAGCACATGTAAATAGTTACTTTATAAAAATGTAAGCATACTATAAATTGGTGTTTGTGGATAGGCCTAGAAAAGCAGCAAGAAAGTCAACAGGGACATTTCAACAGGGAGGCTGTGCGGCCTCGAGGCAGGTGGACAAGGACAAGCCATTGCCCAGCCCAACGATGGATGAACATGTCTACGCCCAGTCCTATGGTCCTTGGGCCTGGCCTCCAGACATGCCCTTGAGAAGCTGGGGAAGGCACCCCCAGTGTCCCCGACGTCATGGTTCCTCTGCTCTCCATCTCTGATGGCGTGGAGAGTTCTAGAACATAGGACCCACCATGTCAGGCTGGAAGTGCTTCAGGCACACAGTCTCTGCAGCTTTAGGGGGTGACTTAGCTGCAGAGAGCAGTCCACCTCTTTGTCTCAAGGTGACCCATTTCAGGGATGGGATGTCCCCGTGTTCTGACCCAGGTTGGGACAGCTCCAGATGGCCATTGCCTCCTGACAGCTCTCTCCAGGTATCCCAGCCCAGCTCTCCCCAGGCTCTCCTGCATCCCTCCCTCCCTCGGGCGGATGCTACCTGCCCTCCCATAGGCACCCCCATGCTCATCTCCATCAGAATCAATTCCTGAGGACAGCACTGAGAGATCAGACTCCACAAACAGCAGCACCAATCTCTCCCACTTCTGCCCACCAGACCCCCTGCTCCCAGCTCCTCCACATTTTAAAAGAATCCTTGTATATTCAGTGAACAAAAGGATGGTGGCAGCTGGTTTTTTCCTGCCTTTCTTTGATTCCTACTGAGGTTTGGTTTTGTTTCACTTGCTGACTCTACACGTGCTCTTACCTGTTTAAATCAGTGATCATCCTTCCCCTACTGATTGCTCTTTGCCCAAATGTATCCTTTGTCTCTGAACTCAACTGAATCGTACTTTTATTTTTTTTTTTTTGTCTTTTGTCTTTTTAGGGCCACACCAGCAGCACGTGGAGGTTCCCAGGCTAGGGGTCGAATCGGAGCTGTAGCCACTGGCCTACACCAGAGCCACAGCAACGCGGGATCCAAGCCTTGTCTGTGACCCACACAATGGCTCATGGCAATGCCAGATCCTTAACCTGCCGAGAAAGGCCAGGTTCCTAGTCGGATTTGCTAACCACTGACACAATGCGAACTCCTGAATCGTACTTTTAAATAAGCTGCCGTTTTCATATGTATGTAGTCAAATCTGTCTTTTCCTTTATCACTGTGTCTTAACATCATGTATAGAAAGCCCTTCCTCTGAGGGAAAATATATTTATAACTGTCTCAGAGTATAAAATTATAAATGGGGAAAACTAGAAGTTCTCATTGTGGCTCAGCGAGTTAAGAACCCAACGAGTATCCACGAGGATTTGGGTTCGATCCCTGGCCTCACTCAATGGGTTAAGGATCCAGTGTTGCCAGGACATATGTCCCAGATGTGGCTCGGGTCTGGCATTGCTGTGGCTGTGGTATAGGCTGGCAGCTGCAGTTCCAATTCGACCCCTAGCCTGGGAACTTCATATGCCACAGGTGTGGCCCTAAGAATTTCAAGGGAATTTCCATTGGGGCTCAGCAGGCTACAAACCCGACTAGTATCCATGAGGATGCAGGTTCGATCGCTGGCCTCACTCACTGGGTTAAGGATCCAGCATTGCTGTGAGTTGTAGGTTGCAGACACAGCTTGGATCTGGTATTGCTGTGAGCTGCAGTGTAGGTCGCAGAGGTGGCTCAGATCCCACATTGCTGTGGCTGTGGTATAGGCTGGCATCTGAAGCTCCGATTGGACCACTAGCATGGGAACTTTCATCTTCTGCAGGTGTGGCCCTAAAAACAAAAAACAAAAAAAAAGAAAAAAAAATCAAAATGTTGACAGCAGGACATGAAACCAAGCATGGAGTCCCTCTAAGTCTGGGACCCTACGTGACCACAAGGTTAAAAGCCAGTTACATGAAGCCCAGTCCTTGCAGATCAGCACCTTTAACCAGTTAGCTCAATCAAGTCACGCCAACGTTTCATGAGTTTTTCACTTGATGAGTTGCGAAAAGGTTTTGACTGTCTTCTCTTTGACCAAATTAGCCAAATTCACTGAGACAGGGTAGAGGGGGAAGCAAGACGATTATCAGGCTAAAAGTTCTGCAAACAGTTTGAGGTTGGTATCTGATGTGTGTTATCTTCAACCATCCCAAAGACATAGCTCCAAAACTAAATAACTGCCAAGGATGAGCATCCTCTAAGAAGCCGGGCTGAGAGCATTTACAGAGAGGGTGAGTGGTGGCCCTCATGGCAACCTCATGGGGCAGGCACTGTATGAACCCATTTTACAGATGAGGAACCAGCATCCTGGGCAGGGTCAGTGTAAACTTTCCTGGTTCCACGGTCTGTTAGTGGTGAAGGGAGCGAGAGTCAGGCCTCCCTCTCAGCCTCCACCCTGTTCTAACTCTGTGATTGCAAGCCCCACCTTCTGCAAACACAAGTAAAACTCTGAATTTGAGAAGGCAGTGGGGATGCTCGCCCAGTGGTCCCGCACTTCACCTGCCCTTAAAACGGGCCACCTGCTTGTAAAAAACCCAGAACTCCTGAATGTACCTGGACTCGCAAGCCCACATTTCAGGGCTGAGAGAGCTAAAGCTACTGTGTGTTCAGCTAAAGACAAGGATGTTCCCTTCTCTGTATAAATAGCAGGTTGTTTTCCTAGTTCTGAGCTGACTGCCAGGCCTCAATAAAAAGTAAAAAATAATAATAATAATAATAATAAAATAAAATAAAATAAAAAATTCTTGCATAGGACATGAAGGATTCAGCAAAATGAATCTCAAAAACATAAGTGTTCAGGCTCCATGGACACAGACAGCATTCTGGGTACTTCAGTAAACCCTGCCTCTACCCAGCAGTGTTGAAAGGCTGGACTCAAGAGCACTGGCATTTGACTCATCCTCTGCTTTGGCTCCTGCTGGAAATAAAGCTAAAATGACCACTTCACAGCCGTGTGTGTTACTGATCCGCTTTCACAGCTGCCCCCCGACCCAGGACACAGTCTGAAAACAAGAACTGAACTGAATACAGGGCTGAAGCCAAAATCAGGATGGATATGCGTATATGGGGTCATATATGTACATGGCTTGCTCTGCTCTCCAGTTTACTGTCTGCCTGAAGATATGAACCAAACATCCAATATCCACACCCTTCATACTTCCCACATTACCTCCAGGATGCAGACAATTGGACAGAAGGTTTTTTTCTAAAACCTGTTTCATTCTTCTCACTCAGATCAAATCTGACAACAATCTAAGTGGTGTGCCCCCAATCCCACATCTCCGAGTTTGCTTTAAACGATAATCATCAAGGTGGAGTTCCTGTCGTGGCACAGTGGTTAACAAATCTGACTAGGAACCATGAGGTTGTGGGTTCGATCCCTGGCCTCGCTCAGTGGGTTAAGGATCCTGCGTTGCCGTGAGCTGTGGTGTAGGTCGCAGATGCAGCTCGGATCCCGCGTTGCTGTGGCTCTGGCGTAAGCTTCGCAGCTACAGCTCCGATTAGACCCCTAGCCTGGGAACCTCTGTATGCCACAGGTGCAGCCCTAGAAATGGCAAAAAGACAAAAACAAACAAACAAACAAACAATAATCATCAAGGAGATTAAGGAGAACCCTGAAAAAAGATGCCAAAGTGACTTCCAAGTCATTAAAGACGACACTAAATATAATATTGTAAAACCCATATTTTGTTAGGATTACTTAGGAATTGATCATTCTTTTAATATACTCCGTGTATTACTATATACAACAGATGTAATATTTTATATACATTGTATGTAATATACACAGTACATACATACATAATATATGTTGTATATAATATATGTATGATATGTACATACACAAATATATATATAAATGCTGGCTACAGTGGTAGATTGTAAAAACTGATCACAAGTTCCTCTCACCCAGGTATGCAGGCCCCTCTGCAATTCGACTTTGCTGTTCTCACACAGAGGTAGGGATTTCCTTGGCGGCCTAGCAGTTAAGGATCCAGCTGTGGCGTGGATTCCATCCCTGGCCCAGGAACTTCCAGTGGGCATGGCCAAACATTTTTAAAAATCAGAAACTAGGAGTTCCTGTCATGGTTCAGTGGTTAACAAACCCGACTAGTATCCATGAGGATATAGGTTCAATCCCTGGCCTCACTCAGTGCGTGAAGGATCCAGTGTTGCCCAGAAGCTGTGGTGTAGATTGCAGATGCAGCTCGGATCCTGCACTGCTGTGGCTGTGGTGTAGGCCGGCAGCTGTGGCTCCAATTTGACCCCTCACCTGGGAACCTCCATATGCCGTGGGTGTAGCCCTAAAAATAAATAAATAAGTAAATAAATAAAAACAGAAACTATTTTATCACCTCTGGTATCTGAGTTGGCCTTGTGACTGTCTTTGACCAACAGAAAGCTGTGGAAATGATATTATTCAACTTTCAAGGCTGGACTTCGAGAAACCTAGCAGCTTCCACTTTGCCCTCTTGGACTGCTGGGCTAGGAACCGCGGGCAGCAGTCAGCACCGCCAGTCACGTGAGTGAAGTCACATTGCCAGCCAACCAACATGCAGCTGAACACAGCTGCCTAAGTGGTCCATGGGGAGCTGGCTGAGGAACCACCTGGCCGACCCACAGAATCATGAAAAATAATGAACTGGTGCTGCCTTAAGCCACTCACTCCATTTTTGGAAGGGCTTGTTACACAGCAATAGATAACTGATGCATCTACAGTGTAATGTTACCGATGTCAGGTACAGATGATAAATCTGCTCTGCCTTGGAGCCAACCCCAAAGGTAGGAACTCTACAAATGTAACATCGTACAGACATCAGACACAGGTAAGACATCAAGGCCAGAGACTCTCTACCTGGGCAGGGAAAAGAGGGAGTTGTCAGAATCTTCTGCTAAGGATTAAGCACAGGCTCCAAGGCCAAAGCATAAGGACTCAAGCTCTGGACCCACCCTTATTAGTCACATTACTTTTCTGTTCCTCAATTTCTTCATCTGCCAAGGAGAACAGAAAAGTTACCTCCCTGGAGGACTGGATTAGAAAATATTCACAAAGTGTTTTAAAATATGCACAGCCTCTAGCAAGAGCATAATAAATACTAGCTTTTACTACTGGGGGTGAAGGGGGCCTTTTGCACTTCATGAGGGCAAACAATAATATAAGGTGTACAGCCTCCCTGAACCCTGGCTTTAAATATCGTGTCCTCTGGGAGTTTCCTTGTGGCCCAGTGGGTTAAGGATCAGATGTTGTCATTGTCATGGCTCTGGTTACGGTTGTGGTGCAGGTTTGATCCCTGACCTGGGAATTTTCACACACACACACACACACACACACACAAACTGTGTACTCCATGTTAGCGTCACTGATGTTGTGATTTTCTATCTCTGCTGGAAAAGTTTGGGTCAAACAGGGACTCTACATGGAAACAAGAGTACTTTATATATATGAGGATATGGGAATTTTATTTCTAACCAAGGAATCCTGAGTTTAAAAGCTCCATGCTGATAAAAACAGGAAGTTAACTGGACCATTTATTATTTTCACCTGTATTAAACTTTCAAAAGAATTCTCTTGCAGGACCGCTACTTAACTTACCACTGTTACAGCAGCTGATAACATCACAACCGA
Source organism: Phacochoerus africanus (assembly GCF_016906955.1). NCBI lineage: Eukaryota > Metazoa > Chordata > Mammalia > Artiodactyla > Suidae > Phacochoerus > Phacochoerus africanus. The sequence continues at coordinate 33,811,068 of NC_062546.1, forward strand.
AAGTGGAGCTTGCAAGAAAGAAAATACCCGTACTAATTTGTTTTCATTTAACTAAATGGAATGAAATTCTTGCAGCCAAAATTTCTTCTGATGCTGAGCCTAGTACAACCTGAGTAATTCTCAAAGGCTCGGTTATCAAGACAATGAAAAATAAATGGTGCGCAGCGTTCTTGACTGAATTGGTAGATCTTTGATTCAAGCACGACTCAGATAGAAATGTTATTTTACAGTCTTGAAAGAATCCATTCCATGTGACCACAAGGAGCCAAACATGGCTTTCCTTGGGTGTTTACCTCTTTCAGGCCCCTTCCACCTGGGTGTAAATATTAAATATTATCAGGAAGCCTCAGCTGTTTGACTTACAACAGAGTTACTCAAATTTAAAAAAAAAAAAAAAAAGAGGTAGCTAGCTGAGCATAGCAACCTGGGCATTTGTTTGATCATCAACTGTGGAATGAGTTTAAAAACCAAAATTCTACTTGCAAATGCCACTCTGGAGCTTCTTTGAAAAAAAGCACTCGGCGGGGGTGGGGGGGAAATATTCTTCACTATCCCACGGTTCAAATGACATCATAGGCTGCAGAGTCTGCTCAGTTCTGAGTGTTTCAGGCACCACGGATTTTTTTTTTCAAGTCTAAATAAGAACTAAAAACACATTGGAGCCAGCACATTTTCTTTTAATTTTTAAATTCATGCATATTATAAGAGAAATGAAATCCATATGCTTATAAAAATTCATTTACACTTTGCACTTCACAATGTGTGACAGAGTCTTTTTATAAATCTTTTAATGTCTTTGTTTGCTTTGGAAAGCATCCGGTTGATGAGAAAAAAACGCCAAATAAATTCGAGTCAGAACCCCACTGCCATTTTCAATTAACACGCACTTTTCACACACGAAGGATGAGGCTACAGACACGTGGAATAAGCATGGGATCGCCTCTAGAGCAAAGAAGCCTTGTTAGGTAAAAAGATCTGAATGGATGGAAGGTGAATGTCGCGAAAATACGTTATCCTATGGCTACCTTCTAAATGTTATTTTGTCAAACAAATGAGGGGGGTGTTCTCAAGACTTTGAGCATTTGTGGATTTCCTCTCATTAAACTTCCGCAATAGATGGAGATTTCACCTACCCTTGGAACTCCCCAAATGGACCCCCCCCTCCTCAAAGTCTGAAAGAATCTTCCAAATGATCTTCAGCATAACTCTCCCTGAAGGTACCGAGTCGAAAGCTTTGCTACTCTTTATGCCCCCAGTGGTGGTCAGTCAGCAGGATGGAGTTAGGAATGGGGTACCTTTCATCTCAAAACTCATTTACTCAGCAAAGAGCAGGAAGACGCAGCCAAAGCCCATCACGGCTGCCACAGTCAGAGTGTTAAGTGGGCGGCAGAGGCAACAGGCTTTTTAGCCCCCTTGAGGGGAACAGTGAGATGAAGTCTCTGGATTTGGAAGGCTGACAGGACAGAAAACATGATCGCATGACACTGATGTACGTGGACGTACCAAACCAAGCCAAGACGCCTCCTGGGCCCTCAAGGATCCCCTCACGTCTGGCTGTAGAACCATCAGGAACGCCTAAGGTCTTGGTGAATGGCCCCGGGCTACCAGCTTTGATTAGCCACTGGCACTGGCGGCTGCCTCTGATGCTGTGGCAAGTTGCAATAAGTTCAGAGACTAGCATTAGCAGTCTCCATGGCCTCTGTATCTTCCAAAAATCTGACAGCACATATGGTCTGCCGGGCTGCGACATGACTGAATTCCCTAAAATGTTGATGGGGAGTGCACCCCAAAAGGAAGAAAACGATAATAACAATACTAAAAACAAATGCCTGGGACCCAAACCACGTCTCTGCTTTTTCCACATGATCAAGTTTAATCGTCACAGCCACCCGGGGAGGGAGCTATTCGCCCCATTAAGCAGACAAGGAAATCAAGGCTGTGGAGTTTTGTCTAAACTTGCTTGAAGTGACACAGCTGCTAAGTGGTTAAAACCAAGATTTGAACCCAGCCAACCTGGCCAACCTCTAGCCACCCCACACCTCATCTCTTCCCAGATTACATCCCGCAGGGGTGGTCCACAGCTGGCAGTCTGAGTTTAATGTACATAAAAGTCCAGATTAGAGACAGTCAGCAGCCTCCCCCACCCCTTTCAAATGCTTTATCCCCCCTATAAGTGATCTTTCTGGATTTTATCCTAAAATAAATACCAAAGCAAGGAAACAGTCATTTTCTACCTCTCTGTGAAAGATTGGTCCTTACTGTCAACGTGAATTGTGATTTTAAATGATTAAGAACTTCAAACGGATCACTAAAATTGGACCTGCGGCTTAAAACTGAGAGGATTCCAACCCAAATTAATCAAAAATATCAAAATTGCACAAATATAACGTTTATTTTATTTCTCAAAGACATCCATTTCAACTAAGTTGCTTTTTAAAACTCATTATTGGTTCCCAGATTCGAAGAATTGAATACACGTATCTCTTAGAGAGTCAAACTTAGAAGTGAAACATCGTTAAGGTGCTCCTGGTATTGTCTGACTTACTTGACCATTCTCACACGGTGAGCCTCGAAAATCAGTTTTTCACTCTACGCCCCGCCTATCCTGTTTATTCCAGAATCAAAGCATCTGATTATCAGTGATAATAAACAACAACAACAGGAAGAGCACTTGTCTTGTAAATATGTTGTTCACAAGTGGACCATGTTAACAGCATGATGGATTTCCTCTCCCCAGTATTCTGGGATGGTCTATACGGGAAAAGAATCTGAAAAAGAACGGATGTGTGTACGTGTATAACTGAATCACTTTGTTGTACACTGTGATTTACATCACAACATTGTAAATCAACTATACGTCAATAAAACAAGAAAAAGGTTCTATATATGCTATTATCTTGGCATTCGTCTGTTATCTTCCTGGAACAATGTGTTGCTCCCCCTGGTGGCCAGAATGATACTTTATCTTCTTAGATCAAGCTAATCCTATTACAACTTGTTCGCCAGAGGCGCTTTTTTTTTTGATGTTTCGCAAGCTTTAAGTTCCAATGCAACTCTTTTTAAGAAATCCATTTCCTTCCATTCACTCAAATTATCTTTCTCATTTTTTTCATCCAAGAGGTCCGTTGTTAAATTAAAACCATCTAGTTAAAGAATTTTTGTTTTGTTTTTTGTTGTTTGGGGGAAAATTAAATCCTATAAAGCTAAAACCGCATCCACTAGCAACTGGGAGAACGTCCCAAAAGTGAAAATTGTGTGGCCAATATAAGACACTGGAGATAATCCATCCAGTCAATATATCTCACCAGAGAAAAAGGAAATAGAATGTTACAGGATGGAAATGTAATTTAATAAACTGAGTGAACACTTAATCAGCTTATTTCATCCTCAAGAAGAAAACGAGTGAAGGCAACCCAGGTGGTTAAACTGTAAGGCAGTTGAAATTCCATCACCCATGAAAACTGTAATTGGGATTCCACTTTTGGATTTGGCCAGCCCAGAAACAGATGTGTGTTCCAAGGAGGATCATTGACCGGTCTCTTGGAGAAGAGCTCTTTAGAATGAAGCAGGGGTTTCAACTGGTTTCAACTCCAAAGAAGAGACTAGACTAAATTGAGTATAATTGTTCCAAGTGTTTAGAATTCCCAAGTTGGACTGTTACTACATGTGTGGTTTTCATTTTATTGCCTTGAAAAAGAAGGCAGTGGGATTCCTCCTTGCTCTGTCCCTTAAAAAAAAAAAAAATCCCAAAACAGAAGAATTTTTTTTTAAAGTTGAGATCCAATAAGTTGGCTAGAAATATCTCAGGCACAGTGAGGGAGGCTATAGTTCAAACGGCAAGGTCAAGGGGAAGCCCAAATACCATTCTGTGCATCATTCCCGCCCATTAAAAAAGAGAATCAAATGTTTCTCATTACATAGCCTGCCTGGTTGCACAACGCTTTCAGCTGAGCTCCTCGGGCACATGTTGGCGAGATTCTAAATCCATCTTATCCCGCAGAACACAACGCAGGTAGAGTTTCTTTTGAAAAGAAACCCTGGCCAATGTAATTCTAGCGAGAGAAACTGATGCCAGGAAATCTACAGTGGGTTCCAACCCAGACCAACACTCCATTAAATAAATCCCATCCTCTTTAACAGGAGTCAAGAAACAAGCAAATAGGGAAACACAGTTGTCAATAAGCCAGGTCCACCCATCAGAGATTAATGCCACATGGATTTCAAGTGAACTGGGGACTCGTAAAAAGACTGCTTGTGCCGGTGCTGGATGTTTACATTTCACTCCCATCCAGGATTTCTTCAAGCAAGGGTCTACCCCACCCCTCTGCCTGTCTCTCTCCCCTGACCTAGAGAGACAGACTTCTTTCTAAAGAAAGGAAGACTGCATTTTTCAGTCTCTTGCAGTTTTGAGCATCCTTCGGTGACCTCTAGGACAAGCCAGGATGTCTTCGGAAGGACAGAGCTCCACGCCTCCTGCCTTTTAGTTTGCTCCCCTTGCTCCCTGCCAAAAAGCAGCCACCTTTCCCAGGAAAGTTCAAACAATTCACTCGAAGCCCTTCCTCCAATAACGAATGCATCAGAATCCCGTCTTTATTCATTTAGAGCACGAAGCTGGCACTCTTTACAAATACTCTGGTTCTAATAAACCCTTGTTGATATGCATCCATGGACGAGAATAAAGTGGATACGGTGGAGCTGGTGGCGTGCAAAGATCAGATCTCCAGACCCCATCTGTGTGCACCCAGCCTGGCTCTGGAGCGGTCCCTGAAAGAGCACATACACAGAAACAGAGTTCGGCTGTCTGCTTTTTCTTTCCCCCCCTTGAAAAGACTGTAACAACCTTCGCCTTTAAGGACAGAGGTGAGGACAGGAAGAAAGTTTCACTTTTCATTTCGATGGTTCTGTGCGGCTAGAATTTTCTAACCAGGTAGATATATTCTGTTCATCCTTTTAACAAATCAAAGGGGTGTTTGAGTGATGATAGGTCATTTTTGTCTTTTTTTTTTGGCACTTCTCTATAGTTTAAAAAAAAACCTTATTCTTAAATTAAAAAGTACAATAAAAGGCAGGGGCTAGTGCAAATTGCCTCTGGGGAGTGATTCTTTCTCAAATTACTCGACCTAACACGGTATTTTGTAATCTTATCAGGAGCCCTGGTGCCCCCACAGATCCACATGCAGGAACAAAAATGCAACACTTAATGGGATCTTTTGAAAACTGTTTCAATTCTGGGTCCTTCCATCAACCCAAAACCGACTCCCCTTGCCTTTGGTAACAGCCAAAAAATAATCACCAGAGAGGTGAAGCAACACCAGGGCCCAGCTTCCAGCAGTCCAGTCACCGTGGTGTCACCACAGGGAGGGTGCACTTCACAGATGGGACACTGAGGCTTGGTGAGGTCTCAGGCCTCTGTTGCATCCAGTGAGGCAGGGGTTTCACCTAAGCTCCGTGGACAGAGTGTGCTGTGCCCAGATGCTGCCCAGCCTCTAATGCTCTCTCAGCTTCTGGGAACCACATGGGGAGGCTCAGGGGACAGACTTGGCAAAGGCCTCCCTTTGCAGATGGCATCCTCCCTCTTTCCTGGGCTGCACTTTTGCAGCTCTTCTCACCCCTGGGTCAGCCCGAGCACAGAGTCAAAGGTGGCAGAGCAAAGATGGTGACAGCAACCAGACACAGGTTCTTCCTGTTTCTTCAGAAAAGGCAAGGTGGCTTCTTCCTGGCAGTCCTCCAGGCAGCAAGAATGGCCATGTGAAAATCCTGTGGATACTGAGCATGCAAAGCTCATCTAAATCCTTGAGCAGCCTCTCTGCCGGAAATGCTGGTACCAAAGGCTGAGGACCCCAGGCTCAAAGTTCGAGCTCTCTGATAAGATGGTATCACCCAGTTTCCATGTCCAAGCCCTGTCATCCATAGTTTGCTGTATGTGGTCCAGAGAAATAAACTAAACTTCTAGCCTTCAGTATTCCTGTCTATAAAATGGAATTTTTTTTTTAACTAGCCAAGAGACTTTGAAGACCTGGGAAGAAAAGCCTCTCTATGTAAAAAGGAGATTCCCTTTTCATTAACTTCGATGAATACCCTCAGCAGGTACTGCTGCAGTGAGAGGCAGTGGGAAAAATCTCCCCACTGGTTCCCTCCAAGCAGGCAGCTCCATTGACAAGCACCCCCTTCCATTCAAAAATCTCTTCTGTCGGTCTGAGAAAGCCAAACCCAGGGAGGAGAAAGAAAACAAGTAGCTGGAGACACCTCTGGAAGGAGAAATCCCTAGGTTAGGTGGTAGCGTGTGACAACTTTCTTTAGCTTTCAGAATGTTGAAAATGTTCTAAGTCCTCCGTGTTCCTCACTGCCTTCTGCCCATTTTTTCCCCCTCTAAGAATTTACTTCATTTTAGGATGGTTTCTGCATTTTGCTAATTTTGCTAATTTTTTTGCATTTTGCTAATCCCTGAAAATTCCACCACGCCCCCCCCCCCATCTCCCTTCCTCTTCCTCTTTCTGCCCAACCTGGGCTGCAAGTGCTGATGAGGAAACTAATAGAATAATCCCCTCTTCCTAGCATTCCTGCTGGAGACCCTGGGGCTAGGGGAGATGTGTCTACACAGCTCTCCGGGCTGAACAGGACTGCTCACCCTTACTGAGCATACTTCAGACGCTTTGCTTTATTCAAAGGCAGCCACGTTTAACAGGTGATGTCAGACTCTCACCAGTGACATGTTTATGACCACAGAAATTGCAGTTTTATGTCCAGGGTCCTGCCACCAGTGCGCCTGAACTTGGAAGCAGTTAACAGGGTTTGTGTCCCACTCTAGAAGACACTTTCTGGGTTGTTGGGTTGTTGTTGTTGTTGTTGTTGTTGTTGTTGTTGGTTTTTGTTTTTTTTTTTGACCCCCATCCCTTTGCAAACCAGAAGCCAGATTGCACCTTTGTACCCGGAAGCAGTTTGTGGTTTAAATTAACAAACGTGCTGACCCCTGAGTACCAAAAACAGTGCTGATGCGTCCACCACATGTGAATTCCCTCCCTGTTGGGTGTGGAGAGGTGGGAGGGACACCTCCAGGACACGCATGGTTTTCTAACTACAGAAAACACCAGTGGCCCTGGTCCCCTCCTCACCTTCTTTGGGGTGACATCATCTCAGAGGAAGCAAAGAGAAACCCAGCCACCAGGCACTGAGAAAATATCCAGACAAGGAGATTTCCAGATAACATCCTTAGGGGAGGGAGGAGAAAGGACAGTTCACTGAGATTTTGTTCAGGTTCCTTATTACAAAAATACCAAGTAAGATCTGTGGCTTCTCTGTCCTTCTCCCAGTTTGAGCCCCCTCTGTTGGACTTGGGGGCCCAGAGGAATGGAGGCTAAAGAGAGGAGGGTCTGTCCTGGAGACCCGCCTGGGCTGTCCCCAGCGAGCAGGGGTCAGGGGTAGTACCGATGAAGAGAGGCAGAGTCAGAACTGCAAAGGCCAAGGAGAGAAGGGATGGACTGGGCTGGATCACAGCAAAGGGAGCCCACGCACGGATCCGAGGGAGAAAACGGGGAGGGAGAGGACAAAGGTGAGGAGGTAAAGGAGGGTCAGTAGGAAGGAGGGAGGAAGCCGGAGTCTGGGAGAGCTGGAAGGAGGGACACTGGGGAAGGGAAAGGACCAAGGGACAGTGGCCCTGGGAGAAGCAGGAAAAGACTCTGGAGGACGGCAAGGCGAGGGAGGTCACGTCGGAGCAAAGATCGCGACGGGGATGCAACAGTCTGAAGCCAGAGTTCAGAGAAGCCGAAAACCCCGGCCCACGGAGGAAGCAAGGCCGTCGGACACCGGGCAGGCGAGGTCGGGGCTGGTGGGCACCTTGGCGGCGGCGAGTCTTCGGGTCCGCGTCCCGCTGCGCCCGCCGCTCCGCCACTGCCTCAGGGCTCGGGCTCGGGCTCAGCTCTGGGACGCGTGGCCCTAGGAAGTCGAGGCTGGGATGGGCAGTCCGTGTAAGCTCCCCAGGCCGTCGGGGGCCTTGCCGCCGGGGCTGGGAGGCTTCCGGTCGGCCACTGCAGGAGGAAGCACAGGGCGTCGGGTCACTGCCGTGAGCGGCGCCCAACGGAAGACCCGGGAATCATGATGCCAAGCCAGCGCGGCGATGGCGCGCTGTCCCGGGGAGCAGGGGCGGCAGGCGCTCCACATCTGGGGACTGGAAGGAGGCATCAAGACCACGCGCCCCCTCGCTCCCCGAATCCCCGTGGGCGCCCACCCTTCGTGGCCCCACGGGAGCCGCTCGCCCACTCAGCCTCGACCGCGGCTCTCCGCGCAGGGCGGGCCCGCCGACGCCCGGCACCGCGGACTCAGCGCAATGGCTTTGGCCCGGCGCCGCTCAGTAAAGAAGGCGCTGCAGAGCTGGCTAGCCCCGGGCGGGGCGGTGCTCGGATCCCGGGTGCCGCGGGGATGGAACCTGGAGCTAAGATCCCAGCACCCCGCTTCCAGATGCCCCATCTACCAGACTCCCGGGTGGCTGTCAGGTCATAGTCCTTAAAGCAGCTCAAGGCTTGCTCTGGGCTGGGGAAAATCTAGTGTGGGGGCGGGTCACCAAAACGCCCTCCTGGGAGGCCCCAGGGCGGCCTTGACCTCCCCCCCGACTTGACAGGCGGTCGCGCGTTAGGCCGCCGACAGAACTGGTTCTGAACCCGAGGCCCGAGGCCCAGATGCGCTCACCACTGTGGACACTGCGCGTCCTGGGAGCCCGTGGGCCTCCAGACTTAGTGACAGTGGACTTGCCAGATCAGGCGGCATTCTGCCCGTTGCTCTATTATTTACCGTTTTGGGAAGGGGCCCAAGTTTTGCTACTGGAAGCCAGAAAAGTGACGCCAAGATTGTGCAACCTGTTTTTCCTTTCCCAACTCCCGGGCTCTGGGCTTCTCCTACTTGAGAAGGCACAAGCTTGTTTATACCTAAAGGCGCATATTTTCAACTTTCTTTTCTCCCCCAACACGTCCTCTTTTAAAGGAGGAGCTCCTAGCAACTCAGCTTGGGGCGAGGGAGCTAGCTCTCCCGGTGGTTGCCCCTGCAGAGGCCCCCGCCCCACACTTCGCAGCGCACAGCGCTGAGGCCGCGCGCGGAAATCGGCCCACACCTCTGCGCCAGGGCACGCGCGCGCATACATCTGGTTTCACAGAGGTGGCCCAGGGGTCTGAAGACCTTTCCAGGACAGACCCCTGGCTCTCCCAGGTCTCTCAGCGCTCTTTCCTAAACACAGTTGTGGCGGCTCCGCCGACAAAGTTTTCAGACCTTTACATTCCAGCCAGTACACACACTTGGAGGTGAGGGATGTTTCTAAAGGAAAACATCTCAGGGGGAGGAGGTTTCTCAGCCAAGGGCCGGTTGCCTGAGAGACAAGCGAGAAAATGAACTCGTGAAAAATAAACAGCTGGGAGGCCAGGACCAGCTTCCACTCCACTCTAAGGAGGCGATCCTGCTGCTGAGTGTTTAGCTCTGCCCTAGTCCCTCCCCATATGCCCCCCACCTTCAGGACCCCTGGCTACACTAGTGGGTAGGTGGGGGGCTGGCAGGCTTGTGCTTGAGTTAGGCGCTCTGCAAACTCCTTTAATCTCAATGGGCAGGAATGGAGACGGGCTTTTTTTTTTTTTTTTTTTTTTTTCCAGAATATTGGGACTTTGATTTCAGGGCCACTGGGACCCTGGGGTGGGGCAGCCAGGGTGAAGATGCAGGAGATGTCAGCCTGGGGTTCTGGAAAGGGGTCTGGAAATTAATACTGAGATTGGCAACAGCGGGCTCTCAGGCCTACCCCTGTGCCCTTGTGCTCCTGGCAAAGTTTGATTTTAAGATTGATTCTTCAGGAACTAAGCCCGAGCAGAGATGCTTAGAATAAGCTGCGAGTTATCGCTAACGAATACAGAAAGTACATTTTCTTTGAAAGGAGGCCATAACTTATACATTTGATTTCCAAATCTTTTGTCTTTCCAAAACCTAGCTGGGAGGGGTTTTAAAACCTTGAGGGTTTGAGGTTTCTGAAAACTCTCTGTAAATACCATTTGTATCAGGGAATGTCTGATGGGGTCAGTCACCTGTCTGGGAGGGGAGGGGAGGGGAGGGGAGGGGAGGGAGCTGGTCTAGCCTTGGATAGTGTTGAGATTCCTAGAATATTGGCCCTTCTTACTTGTAAATGAAGTGAAACTTTCCTATTCTGTCAGCTCTCAAGAATTAAAGTTTCCTTTCACCGATGGGAAGTGTAAATCACACTTTCTTGCCTAAATAATAGGGAACTCACACTCACTACACTTCACCAAGATAAAGTTAGTAAATTGTAATGTGTAAATTGACATTTGAGTAAGCTTATCTCAGGAAAACAGTTCATGCTCATTTGCACCTGATTTGGAGCATATATTGAAATGTATGTATATACATATATAAAATAGAGTATATATTGTGTATATATTGTCCGTGTGTGGACTAGGTGATCAAAACCTTTTTTTTTTTTTTTTACTGAGCATTCATGATATTAAATTGCTTTCAGTAAAGAAACTGTTTTCTTCCTGAAAACAGTTCAATAAATGCTATTCCTACTACTCCTATGAATTGAACAATCAATGATAGTAAACTGTCTTATGGGACAGGTTTCTTTAAAGATAATTTCTTAAGCAGTGATCAGAAAATTAAAGGCAGTGATTCATATTACTTTACTTTGTAATTTTTCAAAGATCATTTGGGGGATGGGGGGCTTCTTTGAAGTCTGTTTTTTTCTGCCAGTGAGAAAAGAGTAAAAATCCATAACCCAGGTAGGTATGTAACTCTCATTATTTATATGTTCTTGTTCAAACACAAACACTTGTATGCCAGCTGGAGAAATCATTTTTAATGATTGGCCTGATTTATTCGATGATCCTTTTACCTGGATCTTTCAAGAACTGTCAGAACCAGGAAATTGCTGTTAATTTAATAACGAATGAAGGTAATTATTGCTGCGGATTTTGGACACGGGTGGCATTTTTTTGTTTGTTTCATAATAGGAAGTGAAAATAATGGCTAAAGGGACAGGAATGCCAGTGTCATTCAGTGGCTCTGTGTTTCTGAAAGGGAAGTAACTTCTAAAGAAAATCAACCACCAATGAGCCTCTCCCTCAGATTAACTAGTTAGCTTAGAACTCAGAACTCTATGTCTCAACTTTGAATTGTCACCTTCATTTCATAATTTGTTTCTATGGCAGCAATTGAACCCCCAACCCCAACCCTGGGGGCAGAGTGGATCTGCTAGAAAAGGACCACGCAGCTCTAAAGACAATGAATCCTTTTTCTAAGTCTTCCTTCTCCTTGGGATCGGCCCTGGGGAAATCATTTAAATTTGTGGATAAGCTTTTCTAAATCAAATGAAGAATCTGCTTAGTTAAAAGATTAGTATAATGAGTGTAATTCAGTAAATTTTATTTCAATTTCTAATTCAACAGGCAACCTCCAGTTTCAGAAAACAAGTAGATTCAAGGCCAAGGACCAGGCCCTGAGCTAAAGAATACCCCGGAGACCCCTTATCTGTCCTTAAAGAGAAAGCTCAAAGGAGCTGATTCTGGATTTTAAATTTTCCTTTACTTGTATTTTCCTGTAAATGAACAATTGGCTTTCCCTATTATTTAAATTAAATCTAAAGCTTAAAGGAGTTCTGGGAGTCTCTATGTACAAAAATATCGATAAACTCATGGTTCAACACAATAAAATTGAGACTGTTTAAATGTTTAAAAAAATAATGTTTAAAGGAGTTCTAATTCTCAATATTTGTAAACTGATATCCCAGAATGTTTGTGCTCTAAAAAAAGGTGAAAAAAAAATTTAAATCCATTCCTCCACTTGACTGCCAATGATGGCATCTTTACTGCCCCTCCCCCATTGATCAGGCTAGTGTGTCTCAGGGAAACTATGAAACTACTCGAGAAAAAAGGAAAAAAAAAAGCTTTTTGCCAGGGTGTCACCAAAGAGGAGGCCTGTTTGCTCACCCAACACCACCTGTCCCCACTTCTGCCTTCCCCCACGAGGCGGATCGGCCGGTAAAGATCGGCTGGTAATCTTGCACTTTCCCGTGCCCAAGGCTGCCCCCGGAGTTTGTGCCCAGCCTCCCTTGGCTGCTGAGGCGGCCCCCCTACCCCGTGACTGAAAGGAGGTAGTTGCAGTTGCAAATTTCTAGTGCTCAGAACCTAAATGAGACAAATTCTAAATGAGCAACTCCAGCCAATCCTTTTCCCAGCAAGGAAAATGCGGATTCAAGGGCAATTAAACTTTTCTCAAGTTATAGGAAGAATTAGAACCCAAAGGTCAGGGGAAGAAGATGCCCCTGACACTGCTGCCCATCAGTAAATATCTCAAATCTGTTAGCTGGCTTATCAGAGAGAAGATTTATGAAGGAGGAGGAAGAGGCAGAACTCTCAGCCCGCATTTCCCACAGACAGAAGGACCCCAAACAACCACGCAGAGTTCAAAAGAGTCTAGACTTAGAGACGCATGATTGAAACGCACTCTCTCCTTTCCCAAAGGATGTGTTCAAGAAGATGAATACAAGGGAAGACCGGGGTGGAGGTGGGGGGAGACCTTGGACGTGGAAGAAACAGATGGGCAGTGCCTGGAAAGGCCAGGTGTGGTCCTGGGCCAGAACAGGTCCAGCCCCACCTGTGGGGTTCAGGTGCCACAGCAGATCCTCCCCAGAAAGTGCAGCTCCAAAGGCCATGAATATGTGAGCTGAAGGGTGCCCTCTAGACCCATCCACCGACGGAGAAAGGAGACCCAGAGAGGGACTCTTCTTTCTCCATGCAGGTTGGGTTTCAGTCCTGGGGCCTCTCTGAACTTCTGCCTGCCTTTCTAAGGACAGGGCATGCACCTGTTAGAAATCAATCCGCTCCAAGAAGTCACGGGCTTAAAGTGGAATCTGGAGAAAGAATTGGTCCTGGTAGCCATGCCAGCCTCTCCCTGTCACCCTGTCTCTTTGTGTCTCCGTCTCTCTCTCCTTTCTCCCTTTGCACCCTTCCTAAACTGAGATAGCAGTTTGAACCCCTCCCGCCTGCGCCCCTCACCTTCTCGGCTGGGATGCTTGAAGGTCATGGCTGCAGCGAGCTCCCCGCCGTGCACGGTGACGCCGGCCCCAGGGGGCGCCAGCGGGGGACCCTGCGCCGCCGGAGGCCACGGCGGCCCCGGGGCGAGGTAGCCGCCGGCCGGCGAGCTGTACACGCCGTGCTGGTTGGAGGCCGGGTAGGCGCAGGCCGGGAGGAAGCCGCCCACTGCGGAGAGGCCGGAGGCCGACTGCGGGGAGAGAGCGACAGACAGTCAGCAACCGGCAATGCCGCCGGCTCCACCAGCCCAGGCCACCACCGCGGTGGGGGATCCCCATTCCCCCTGCTGTCCCCGCAATGATCCCCACGGGCAGCCTGGCCTCTCACTCTCCTGGTAAGGACCCAAGCAAAGTGATGTCCATTCATATTGTTACAAATAATAATAAAAGGTGTTCGCCATCCGGGATTTAGAGAAAGGGAGTCAGCCTTCAACCTTTTGTGTTAATGGGGCCAAGCTTTTTTTTTTTTTTTTAGCAAAAGTGTCTTGGCAAAAGAAAAATCAGTGTCCTCAAAAGCGGCCTTCCCCAAACCAGCATGTCTAGAAAAGGAGAGAAATACGCTACTAACAGAGCCACGGATGGGGGACGGGGGTCTCTTCTCTTTCTCCCTACCCCCAACTCTTCGGCTCCCCCGATAAGGACACCTCCTTCCCCGCCGCTCGGGTGGGTACCTGAGTGTATTTAATGTCCGCCTCCAAGGCGGGTTTCTCGAGCCCATTCACGGAGGGGCTGGCGGGGAAGGCCGTGCGGTTCACGCCGGCCCACTCTTCCATCTTCGGGGAGTAGGCGGCGCCTTCGCTCCCCGCCAGGGCCCCTGCGGGGGACACAGGACGGTTGAACAGTGGCGTCTGGATCCGCACTGGGCGCACGCGCAGACCCCCAGCCCGACCTGCACACGCGTGCCCACCAGCGCCAGGTCATATCCAAGGCGCATCCCAGGCTCCCTGGTACCTCCGAGGGTCAGACGCCCGAGGTGGGGGTTTCGCTTTCGCTGCCAGCCGGGCAGGCAGAGCGAGGCTGGGCCTGCTCCTCGCTCCTCCCAGCCCCTCGACCCGCTTCCCGCGAAACAGGAGGTGTCGGGCGGAAGGCGGCCTGCAGCTGCAGCCAAAGCTGGGCGCCCTCGGCCCAAAAGACCTTTCCACTGTCCAGAAGCGGCTCCCCAAAAGGTCCAAGTTCAAAACCACAGGGGGCTCAAGACAGATGGGTTTCTCAGTCGACTGGAAGACTTTTCCACTCAGAACTCCCTCTGGAGACATCACGCCTCTCCCCAAAAAGGCGTCATCCCAGCCACCCAAGAGCAGCCGTGGGACACGTCTGCTCCTCGTATATGTGTGCGCAGAAAACCTAGAGAAAGCTCCAGATCTGAGCTCAGGCCTGGCGAGGTCATCTCCCAGCCGGCTGCCCGCAGGCGCTCCATGCAAAGCTTTGGCCGGCTCAGGCTGGATTTGAGCCAGAGGAGAAACAAAGCATGTGCGAGGCCAGGAGGCACCCCGCGGCCACCGGGAGCTAAGCCTTCAGTTTCCTTACCACCGCCTCTCCTCTCTCTTGGGCTACAGTGAATTTTGCCTCTTACCCTCCTGCTGAGTCTGCCTACCTAAGAACCCGCCATCCTCTGGCAGGCTGCTGGGGGCAGGGGACAGTTTGAAGAGGCTCAGGATCTGGTCCTGGAGGCCCATAAGTTCTTCCCCAGCCTGTACCAAGGCCGGCCAAAACTGTCCCTCCTCTCGGAGTCCCCTCCCTCTGCACCCAGAGAAGTGACCGGTGACCGGCAAATCGCTGGGAGTTCAATTAATTACAGGCCAAAGGCAAATCCTAGGAGATTTCACATCCTATAGGTGCCTATATCCTGAAATCTCAGCTCCAGAACCTGCATTGCCAACAGGCCTGCTGGATATCCAGGCCAGTCGGCAAAACCCAAAACCACCAGCTGTCCCCCTAGCCTTTTACTTTAAGGGCCTTTGGGGCCTGGATGAGACAAAAGTCTTTGGGGACCGGTGAGGGATCCCGAAAGATCAGGATCTTAAGAAAGGGTCGCAGAATTGACTCTGTGGTTTGTTTGGCTTAGATCTGCTGATAGGGGTTTGCATACTTTTTGCAAGAATGAAAAGGCGCAATTTCAGGCCTCCGAATTTGTGGTCGGCGATTGCTCTTCCATTTGGGAAATATTTTCCATATTTGTCATAAAAAGTTCAAGATGTCCGAGGACTCCCACAGAAGGCCACGGACCCTCAGTCTCCCTGGCCAGCCCGGACCCCTCCCCTGAGCCAAAACCAGTTTGAGGAAAAATGGCGAGAGTGACCCCTCACCCGAATGTCTGCCCCCCCCCATTTCTGCCCCTTTCAGGAAGGGTACGGAAGGCCGGCACGACTGACCTGTTTGCTCCATAAACGTCCGGATGCCCAGGATGTTGCTGACGGAGTGAGCCGAGGGCCATGAACGGGGGATGCTGACGTGGCCCGCCGTGCCGGGGACCCCGTGGTGGCTGCCCATCTTGGCGCCCGTGGGAGACACAGGGCTGGGGTAGGGATACTGGTAGATGTGGTTGTAAGGCAGAGCAGGCTGCGGCGGCGGCTGCTTGCTCGCCTCGTAGGGCCCGGGCTGAGCCAGGCTGCCGATTTTATTGCGCAGGATGCGGCTGATGGAACTCACAGAGGGCACGTTGTACTTGTCGCAGACGCCATCGGCCAGCAGCCGGTCGCGGATTTCCCAGGCAAAGATGCCGGGGTCGCCCTGCTTGTAGTCCCGGATGTGCTTGACCACGTTGGGAGTGGTGACACGGGGTTTGCTGCCCCCGATGGCCCCGGGCAGGATGGAGCCTGTCTCGTTGTAGCGCGCCAGGATCTTGCTCACGCAGCCGTGGGAGACGCGAAGCTGCCGGCTGATGTCACAGGGTCGGATACCCAGCTGCGCCAGCTCCACGATGCGCAGGCGGATGGCGTTGGGCAGGGGCCGGCCGTTGACAAACACACCGCCCAGCTGATTCACCTCGCCGTACGTCTGCTCTGCGGACGCGCCCGACGAGAGTGAGGGGAGGGGAGAGAACACCGGCGGGTTAGCCGAGGGTGGTCTTGCGGGGACAGGGGCTGCACCCGGGGCGCCTCCGAAGGTGACCGGTGGGTCCTCTGAGTCAGAGCGAACGGACCGGGGCCGGCTCCGGGAGTGGGCAGGGGCGCAGGCGCCGCGCGCTTCAGCCCTCCGTGCCGTTTCGCGACTTTTGACGCGTCTACTTGGGACATCCCCTCCCCGCGACACGCCGAACGCCCCCCTCCCCGGGACTGGCGGCGTGCGGAGAACGCGGCTGCTCAGGGACCCGGGCTCCCGGGCACGGCGGGCGCGAGGGAAGGGAGGCGCCGGGACACCCCCCGCCTCCTCCGCCTGCCCCTTACCCATGGCGCGCGGGCGGGCCAGCTGCCTGGCGCCGAGGCGGCCGGGACTGGGCCCGGCGCGGTCCGGGAGAGCTCGGGCGCCGCAGCCGCGGGAGAGGCATAGAGGGAGGGCGCGCGCGAGCCGAGAGCCGCGGCGGCCGGGCCGCGGGCTGGAAGAGCGCCGGGCGCCGCCGCCGAGCGCGCTGCCGCCCGTCCCTGGGCCGGCCGCCGCCGCCGCCGCCGCCCGCTCCCAGGACACTCTCCACGCCCGCGACCCCAGGCCTAGGGTGAACTTCATCCGATTAGGAGAAATTCGTCTGACCGGGAGGCTGCGGAGAGCGGGGATCAATTTGACGTGTCCTCCACGTCAATCTCGGCAGTCACGCCGGAGACGCGCGAGTTGGCAGCTCATTGGTTCCCGTCACCGCGCCCCGGCGGCCCCCTCCCCGCCCCGAAACCCTACCCCCTTCTCGCGTCCTCCCCCCCCTCGGCCCTCCTTCGGAACCCATCCCCCTACACACACACACACACACACACACACACACACACGCACACGCACACGCACGCACACACACACACCCAAACCCCAGCTGGGCCTGGGACCTTCCACTTGCTCTACTCCCCTTGAAGCCCCTTACCCCCTTGTGTTTTGAGAATGATGGGTTACTCGGTTCAAACTGATGAGTATTTATTAGCACTAGTACTAGTTTTGGTTTTAGTTTTATGACTCACCTCCGCTGCCATAACTGCTAAAACATCCCAGGATTAAAGTGAATCTGGGCAAGGCGATGGGTGCGGGGCAGGGGAAGAGGGGTGCCAGCGCCCCAGCTCCCCCCCCAACTCCTGGGCAACCAGTGGGAACCCAGCTTAGAGCAGAGCCCCTGTGAGGAGGGCTCAAGACACTTTCAGTGGAGTGACTCCTGCCTGTCCCATTTCTGGATGACACGCCAATCTCACTCTCAAAAAATATCTGCAGTGTTTAACATCCACCCATTTGGGGGGGGGGTAGTGTGATTTCAGTCATGCAAGGGGCACATTCTAAATTCTGTCTTTCTGCAAAAAGGCCCACCCTTTTGAACTCATTTCTCTGAGAGGTGACACAGGACTCAGGTGGGAAAGGATTCTGACCTGCTGGCCCCGGAACAAGGACACCCTCCTCCTCCCCCCTGACTGGACCCCAAGGGCATCCTGGTGGCGCCAAAGACCCCATGCTGTAGCTCCTGCTCTAGGCCTGAAGGACAGTTCTTTTATCCCAAGCCAGAAGCCCGAACCCTCCCAAGCTGAGCCGGCTGGCCTCACCTTTCAACCAGCATCCTTGGCTTCCAGGAGTCTTTGTTAAACTACTGAATGGTCCTTTCCCCTTCATATAAGCAGGGTTTGCACAGCCCTGAACTCTTTGGCCTCAGCATTAACTCTTTCCTCTACATTTACCTTGCATCAACACCAAGTTGTAGATTTCCCAGGGTGTGGTGGGCCCTAACTGTGACAGGCCCAAAGGAAACTTCCAAGTGGGGTCCAGGAGAGAGCAGGTGAAGGGAAAAGGCTCCTAGTTTTGTGCTGAACTGACTCCCAGGCCAGGACCTGGGGGTTTTGAACTTTGGGCCAGTAAGAGCAAAGGGCTTTGGGCTGCATATGGAATAACAGGAATGGGCCCTGAGTAACAGGAAGGGGTCTAGGAAAAGCCCTGGTTCCCAGGACTACCATGCACTCCTCAGGAGGAGGGAAGAGCCCCTCCACCCCTGAGCTGGGGGTGGGGGGAGAGTGGCTCAGAGCTCCTGCACAATGATGCTGATGGAGGCACAGATGGACCCGTTCAGTTCGGCCTTGAGAGCAGTGACCACCCAGTCCCTGACTCCTTTCTCTCCGCTGCGGGACCTGAAAGCGTCCTAAGCCACCTGAATGTGTCAATTATGGGCTGAATTATAAATCCCGGCCCTTAGGAGGGAGTGCTGCAGGCCCCAGCAGATAACTCCAATAATTTTCCCCGGAAAAAGAATACCCGAGTTCAAAAGAGGTGAACTCCCACAGCACACAAAACATATTGCAGCCTCGGCCTCCAGGTGCTTCAGGGAGGACGCAGGGAATGGGAAAAGGAGAGGCAGTACAAGGGTGAGAGGTGGGGGCTGTTTGGAAGTTTAGGCCGGTCCAGGACTGCACAGGGTCGGTGTTGGGAAAGGGGAAAGGGTGGTTTGGACTTAGGTGGGCAAATGGGAAACAGGAACTCTGCAAGGGCGCAGAGCAGAACGCTGAGCACTCAGTGGACCTAGGGCTCCCGGAAGCCTCGGGGAGTGGGATGCGCCCCTTCAGTTCTCTCCGGGTGGTTTGGAACCAGTTAGCCCTTGAGCTAGACTTTCGTTGCCTGAATTTCGAGTGGGGTGCCAGAAACCAAAAAATTTTATTCCTAGACCTGGGAAACTCAGCTCCCATAACCCCGGGGGCATCCTCAAGATAAGGCGAAGCAGCTCCAGCCATTTCTCCCCGCTGTAGTCGCGCTCTGAGAAGAGCAAATAAAGCTAGGGTGCCGCGATGGGAGCTGGTTCGCTCCAACTGTCCTGTCGAGGGAGCATCCCCCTATCTGTGCCAGTAGACCGCGGGGCGCGGGCAAGGAGGTGCAACCCGGGACCCAGGACGCATGTTTTCCCCTCAGCCCTTCCGGAGCAGGAGGAAATACCAGGAGGATTGCGCCCGGGGATTCTCTGGGGTGCGGGAGCCCGCCAGATCTTACTTGACATCCCATATCCCTCCCACCCCTACCCCTCTGAGCCTTCAGTTGCCGGCTGCAGGACCACACAGCGCTGGCTGCAGCCGGCTCCCGGCCCGCCACGAAAATGCTTACAGTTTGTCGCCCCCTGTCGGCCCGCGGCTCGGCTCCACCGGCTGCTGCGCGGGAGGCTGGGCTGGGGGTGAGGTGGCCCAAAGGTGGGCTTGCAGAAGTAAAGGAAAAGTCTTTTCCTCCTCTCGGGATACAGCTTGGTCTCCTCCATGGCCGGGGGCGGCGACGAGGTCGGCGCTGAGCGCGCGGAGGTAAAAAGCTCGCTGGGCTGGGTTTGACTCCGCTGTTTTGAGCGCCCAGGGCGCGCAGCGTGGAACAAAGTGCAGAGCGGCTCCCGCGGACGCGCAGCCGCCAAACTAAGGGCGCCGGCGGGGACCAGTGAGACGACGCGTCCAGCTGGGACTGGACGCGGGGAGGGCGGAGGATAGATTCGAGGGTCCCTGAGTAGCCTCGGGGACTGATGCAGGTTTCCTGGGGCAGAAAAAGGAGAGGCAACTCCTGCCAAAAGCGTGAAGCAAAGATGCGGGAAGAGGTGCCTCCCGGGGGCTGCGGGTGTCTCTACTACGGTTTGCCGCCTGAGCCCAGCACCTGAAAGTTAAGGCTGCGAGATAGAGGTTCTGGACAAAGTCGTCCTTTACGTCTTCTGCGTCGCTTTGATTTTTGGTGGAAATGTTTCGGGGAGTTATTTGAGTGCAAAAGAATGTGCAGGTCGTTCTAGGCCCGGGTGTCCCTGGAGCCGCGCATTGCAATGGCTTCAGAAGAAACCTAAACCGTTGTAAGTTAGTCCCATTCAGGGGCCGCGGGGCTGAAGAAGCCACCACCCGGCCGGGCGCCCTCCGGGTCGGCGACCGGGAAGAACTAGAGCGCAGAAAGCAGAGGCAGCATCTCCCTCCGAGGAGGCTCAGGGGCCTCGAGGCGCTGACGAAAGACGAAAGCCGGTACCCAGCCCCCTCCCAAAGGGGCCGCAGGACCAGCGCGGGCCCCGAGACAGCGAGCTGGGACGGATCCCAGGTCCTCTCTCGGGCCGGCGCCCCCAGGCCTGCGAGCCCGCGAGCGCTCCGGGGGAGTCCTGGCTCCGCGCAGGCCCCGCGCTTTCGCTGTGATTTTAAGAGCACTGTGCCGTGGGTCGTGTAGTTGGAAAGCAAAGTCAAGCAAAATTGCTTCACTTTCTTTTAAAATTTGCTTTTTAAAAAACTAGGGCAGGCTACAAACGCACTTTATGCACCAGGTTATATTGTGCCCCCGCGACACACACACACACACACACACACACACACACACGTTTTGTAAAGGTGATCCTGCACACCACCCTTAAAAAATAGTAACGAGTAGAAACTACCGATGTTGTGCAAAGGGACTGGCGGCGTCTTGGGAGCGAGCGCTAGGACGCAGGTTACATTCCCCAGCCTGGCACCGCGGGTTAAGGATCCGGCGTGCGGCTTAGGTCGCGACTGCAGCTCGGATCTCGGGTCTAATTCCTGGTCCGCCTCGCCTGGGAGCCCCATAGCCCCCCCCCCCCCCCACGCGGGCCTAAGAAGAAAATAAGAAAAAGAAAAACTGTAATGAGTAAGAAGCGACCAGCTGAGCGGAGATAAAGGGAGAAATGACCCAAATCAGAAAATTGCAAACCCCAGGGAACGAACTAGCTCCCAGGGAAAGGGGACTGCGATAAAGCAGCCACCGGAGGGACCACGGCGGTGAGGGGTGGGGGTCGGGGTGGGGGTCTGGGGGGAGGGGAGGAGGTAGAGCTTCCTCCTTTTTAGGTCAACCCGGTGGACTTGCAGGGAAGGGGGTGGGTGCCTTACCCTTGCACCTGCCGCTCCTAGGACACACAGAGTCCCCTGACCCCAACTGTAAGGTGCTGGAAATGGTGCCAGTTAGCATTTTAAAAGAGCCCCAAGAAAAAGAAACACCTTCCAGCTTGTTTCCAGTTGTCCTGCTGGTGAAGGCACTGGCCTTGAAGTTTGTTGCCTAGCTTAGCATATTATTTGCCAGCCTGGAAACGTTTATTAGCAAAACCAGGTCGAGCTGGCAGTGGTGGGAAGGAGCGCTTGCTCTTTCCCCTACACTGGGGGCTGATGGCCAGATGTCCTTGAAAATGCAAGGAGAGAGAGGCAAAGAAAATTTTTTCATTTTGGTAAAATGAAGTGGACAAACAAGAAGAGATGAATATTGTCCACCTGAATAACAAAGCAGTTACCTGATTCCATTCAGAGATAAAGGAGGAAAAAAAGAATGAGAAAACAGAGTTCCCGTCATGGCGCAGCGGAAATGAATTTAGGAACCATGGGGTTTTGCGTTCAATCCCTATTCAATCCCTAGCCTCGCTCAGTGGATTAAGGATCCAGCGTTGTCGTTGAGCTGTGGTGTAGGTTGCAGACTTGACTTGGATCTGGTGTTGCTGTGGCTCTCACTCTGGCGTAGGCTGGCAGCCACAGCTCCAATTGGACCCCTAGCCTGGGACCCTCCATATGCAGCGAGTGCGGCCCTAAAAGACAAAAAAAAAAAAAAAAGTCCCTGAAACCTACCCTAGAAATAAATAAGGGAAATGGAGCATCCCCAAAGAAAATCCGAAATACTCCCTACCCTGTGATGCAGGGATCTGACTACCACATTTATAACATTTCTTTTGGCGTAGAAACATTTAAAATGTTGCATATGGGTGATTAAAAGTTAACTACAGGAAACTAGTGTCATTTGTAGGAAGAAATGGTTTCTTTGAAACTTATGAAAGTGCAGTGTCCCTGCAATTTTTGCCCGGTTACTCTCATGGAGATCTCCAGGCTTCCCCTCCTCTCCCTGGTGTTGGGCAAGTCAGATAAGCCTTAATTTCCCCTTATATCAAATGACCTATACTGTCTAATTAGATTTATTTCATTTTCTTCCATCAGCTAAAAGCTTGCAAAGGGCTCCAGACAGTGGTCAAAACTCCACCTCTGCAGTGACCTCTCCAAAATATTTATGTGACAGTGCTAAGAGTCTAAACAGCAATATTAAAATGGAAATATTTGGGAAATTTTAAATGTCCATGGGGCATATTTCCTGTACAGGGACTGGATCCTTGGAAGAGGAGAGAGCTTAAGAGTGGCCACAGCGGTACAGGGGTAGAAGGTGCATTTCCGACGGAGAGGGTGGTGGCTTGTCTGCCTACAAGATGCGATGACGCACCCAGGCATCTGCGGGCAAGCGTCTCCCGCTGCCTAGAGGGTGCTCCTGTGGATAAGACTTGCTCTGCTACAAATATTGACACGTGTGAGACATCCACACGGGCCAGCCTAATTGGAACCAGCTTGAAGTGCACTGCCCTTGAATGCTTTGGAAATTTCTGATCCTCTATGGACACAGAACCTGGAGAATGGGTGGAGGACACATGTAGAGCCCTTTTCTTGAACTAAAGAATTGCCCATACACTTGTGATATGCTTGGATTGGTCTGATTTCTTCTTAAAGATCAGTCCTCTCCAATCTTCAGCACAAACAAAACAAAACAAAAACAAAAACAAAAAAACAAAACCTAATTCAAGCCCCGGAAATGGGACAGTTAGTAGGTTTGTACTAAAGAACTCTGAAGCCTGCTGGGAGATGGTTTCCAGTTTCCGCTAGGGCACACGGACAGTGAAGCCAGGGTCTTGCCCCTTCTCCCGATCATCCATTTCTTGCAGGCTTAAAATGATCATTCGCAACTAGATGTTAAGGACTTTACTCTTTGAATCCAGCTTACTATTTGGAGACATTGCTGTTTGGGAATCAAGGCTTTGTTCCAGGCTTGTGGGTTTGTTTGTTTAGTGTAAGCTCAGAAGTCTCGAAGTCCTCCGGAATCAGATATTTTCGTAAAATAGGGTCTCCTTCATGTTCATTTAACATTTCACACGCACATCCCTATATTGTTTCTCCCTGCAGTGCCGCTGAAATCATTCTCTTGTCAGAAAGTAGGTCTTTTTTTTATGATGCGCTTTCTTTCAGGCACAAATGGGACTTTTGACTTGTAACTTTTTATTGCCGGGCTACTTGGTCACTTTAACTAGTTACTTCTTGATATCTTTTCCTCTGTAATTGCTGCAATCTCTCAATGCCAGCTACATATACATACGTGTGTGTGCATATATATATATATATATATATATATATATATATATATATATATAAAACATGTCCGCAGTTTGGTGATGGTTTTAATTTTGCCCCCCCTCCCCCTTGTGTATGGGCTATGGATTTTTATTGAAGACCCGTAATGCCTCCGGTTTTGATTTAGTGTTTTGGAGTTTGTGATCTCATTGCCCGGTATGGAAAATATTAGACAGGGTCTGCAGATTGCATTCAGGAAAAGACCCGCGTCACCACCGTGGGCTGAGCGCTGGTCTTCGTGCTGCCGTAAGTCGCAAGCACGGCCATTGGAATCAAGGCTCGGTTTTTATGCCTCGGGTAGAGACCACTTCAGCCAGTCCTGCTAAAGCAAAGGCTTTTGGAAGACCCTGGTTCTCCTATTGACTGCGCCTTGGAATCAGCAGGGGACCTTTAGAGTGTCCTGGTGCCTGGGTCCCACCCCTAGAGATTCTAGCTGAGTTTTGGGGGGTGTAGCCTGCACACGGGGATTTTTAAGAGCTGCCCAAGTGATTCCAGCGTGCATTCGAGGTGGAGAATCTTAGCTCTAGGGAAGGGGTGATGTAATTCCTGCTTTGCCACTGTTTCCCGGGATACAGGACTGGCTGGCGAGTGGCCTGCCGCACTCACCTCTGTGGGCACCTTAACATGACACAGGAAAACACGTTAACCTCCATGGAGCAAACGTCCTTCCCGTGCATTTTTAAGCTGCGTCACTTTGACCCCTCTTAAAACCGCCGAAGAGGGAGATCACTGCCGTCTCAGGCTTGCTTGGCTGCCCTAGGTCTGCTGTCTTTAAAAGCAAAACTTTCCCTGCCTCCCTGCCCTCACACAGGTGATGGCAGCCCCTGGGGTTAAGGGTAACCTTCTGCTCAGAGAGTGGGGGTGGGGGACGGGGCCATCTTAGAGATCCAGACAGATCACCTTAGCCGACCTAGCCACCTAGCCGCTGGTGCTAAGGAAGATGGACTTGGGGAGAAGTGACAACACTGCCCAACGGGGAGTCAGAGTAATTCCATTGTCCGAGGAGATGAGGAGATGGGAGATGAATAGGGTTAAATATCACTGATCTCTTGCTGTGCTGTGTTAGGTAGCAGGGTGGACATCACTCTCAAGCTTCTGGTAGCATCTAAGGACGACTGAATCTTCTCTAGGGCTGGTATTCCTGTGACTGTTTCTGTTGTTAACATTATGTAACTGCCATGCCTATCAGAAGGGGAAATTTTTTCACAGTAGATGTTGCAGCGTTGCATTTTAGATCTCAGCAATACTTGTCCCTCCAGATCGCTAGCTTGTGATAATGACAAAAATGTCAATGTCTGGGAGGCGCGGGGAGTGAGAAGGGGAGGGGGGAGGAAAGAGAAAGAAAAAAAATGCTTCACTTATCCTCTTCAAAGTCTCCGAAGTCATTAAAAGGAAATGCCTCCTTTTCGTTTTTAATTAGCCTCCCTTTGGTAGTAAATGTGAAGATTGAGACTGCTCTATTTGATTTGGATTGTTTTCTCAGTTTACTCATATTCCAAAATGTGAATTTCATTTTTTTTATGAATTGCATTTCATTTTTTAAATGAGTTCCAAGAAACTCTGAGGTTAACTCTCTTGCTCTAGGGCTTTTATGTCCCTGACTTTTAAGGTGCAGATTGTTAAGATCATGTGTAGCTACAAAATTTTCTTTCTAAGTCACAAGAGAACAAATACACTCATTCTTGGGGGGGCTTTTAGGTCTCCTTCATTTTTAAAAATCTTACACAGGCACCTCTTAGGAAGATCTTAAAAATGGATCTTTTAGAAACCACATGGGTCTTTTAAAGCATCTTGTAAAAAATTCTTTGTGTTCACCTGCTTTAATGACTTGATACTGTTTATATTATGTTCTAAGATAATGCTAAAATAATTTAAAGGTACAGGGAAATTAATAATAATAATAACAACAATAAAAATCAAGATGCCCTTAAAATGATTCAGTGTTTCTTAGCAATCCCCAGAAGTTTAAGGTTTGGAAGGCTGTACCCAAGGAAACAACAGATGGGGAACATGGCAGCAGGATTTCCAAATGGATGAGATAAGAAAATGAATTCTGGCGGGGTTTCTGAGTATGGAGACATTGGCCAAGTGGATAAATGAGTTAATATCCATCCACCCCTGGAGTTCCCATTGTGGCTCAGTGGTTAGCGAATCCGACTAGGAACGATGAGGTTTCAGGTTCAATCCCTGGCCTTGCTCAGTGGGTTAAGGATCTGGCGTTGCCGTGAGCCGTGGTGTAGGTTGCAGACGTGACTCAGATTCTGCCGCTGTTGCCAGCGGCTACAGCTCCAATTAGACCCCTAGCCTGGGAACCTCCATGGGCCTTGGGAACGGCCCTAGAAAAGGCAAAAAGAAAAAAAAAATCCATCCACCCGGAGACGCTCGGCGTTGGGAATATGGCCTCTTGACAGGCCATCGGCAGAGGTTGGCCCCTTATAACCGGGCAGAGTGGAGGTGCTATCCAGGTCACCTCCCATAATAACACCGCTGGTTAAACCGAGACTCTGCTTGATCTAATCTCCCTTCTGTAACTACGCTTCACAAAACACAAGCCGGGCTGTTATGCACGGGGCTGGTCCTTGCATGTGCGGGACATGTGTTCATGTTCGCAATGTCAGCCAACTGATGTGGGCAGGACAGATCTGGCACTTTCATCTTCATCTCTTTTTAAACTGGGCTGTAGGTAACTGGGACGTGGTGGTGGGACTGGATGGGCTCAGCGCACAGCGAAGCATCCATTTGGACGAATGGGCCCTTAGGGAGGGTCGATGGTGGTTTAATTCCACTCTAGATCCCAGGTCCTTTTTGTTATTTGAGGCTGTATTCGGGCCACCCCTATTGCCGAGGGAATGGGGGTTTCATCTGATGACCTGTTCTCATTGTGCCTTGAGAGTTTTTCTTCGTGTCTCTGGTGTTTTAGCCCCTGGGAGGTTGGAGGAATTTGTGATCACACAAGAGCCGAGCTGCTATGCACGGCAACAACACCTGTGTGTACCATTGTGGAGTTAGCGCGCAGAGGTTGTGTCCCCTTTAAGGCTCCAAAAGGCACATGCATCTCAAGCTCAGAAAGCTCCGCACTGATGAGACTCTTTATTCAATCTAAAGTCTCAGGTTGGAATCCAGGCTCTCCCCCTTACAGAGATCTCCCTTCCCAAATCGAGCCACCAGAAGGATTCATGGCCTTACTCAAATGCAGCAGGTGGTAAGTCAGTGTCCCTTAGTCTCTTCACATTAGTTTTCTCTATTTAAAAAAAAAAAAACTCATGCATTTTAATTTTAGTCTCTTTGATAGGCCATCTGTTAGACATGCAGTGGGTGATTTGCTGATAGAAATATTTATAAAGCAAGCTGTATCAAATTGGGCCTTGAGAAGGAAACAGCTTTCAAGTACGTCCCTGAGTTCTCTTTGTTCGCCACATTCTTTCATGGTTCTTTCTGGGTTCCAGACCCTGAAAGGGACACTCCTGGGGAGATGGGGGCCACCGTGAAGGGGCGGCGAGTGGCAGCTCTGGACACTCCAGTCTAAGAGAGCTCAGCGGGAAATCCATCGTTGGTCCAGAGTTTTCCCACGTCCCAGGGAGATCGTGGTTCTCATTGGCCTCATTCTGTTTGAGATGCTGCGCCCGCACTAACAGGACCCTGAGCCTGTTCTGACTTTACCCGCTGGCACACCATCCTCCTTCGTTGTCAGAGACAAGAAGATTTTCTGTTCATGTTTGCTCTCTTGCTTTTTTGTCCCGAGCAGAGGTTTTCGCTTCCTTGTTTGCCTTTTTGAACATACCCTTTCTGCTGGAAGAGGCACTGGGGGTTCCCTCAGGAAGGCAGCAAACATGAAGGTGGGAGGGCTCCGGGACAAATACAGGGATTTTCAAATATGGGAGCCAGGCTGTGGGCTTGGTGTGGGGGTGGCTGTCTCCCCCTGGCCCCCACAGTGATGGAGGTGCCCCTGACCGGTGAGAGTGGGGTTCAATTTCCCCACCTACCATGAATTTCCATTCTCTCCCAAATTTGCATCTCTCTCTCGGTTTGCCCCACATTTCTAACGTTTCCCCATCCCCAGAAGGGCCTCACCTCCAAGATTTAGGTGAAGTGGCATCTCTGAGCCTCATCTCACCGTTGGGTAGCTAGGCTGCTGTGTGTACCTTATTGCTTTGGGCAGACGCTGTAGCGATCTGATCCCCTCCGGTTGCTGTGGGCCAGGCACCTTACGTGCTGTGGTGGACACTGCTGGGTGCTGCCCAGATGCCTCTCCCACCCCGGTCTGCCCCCTCCTCCCACTGCTGGGAGTGTTGATGCTGCCAGCTGCCAGCTGAGCCCCCACCCCACTGCCCTGGCTGATGACAATCACACTCAAGGAGACAGCACTTGCCACAAACCCTGACCTGGCCCCCCTCCCAGAGACCCCAGCCCATGACACACATTTCCTCCATTGCCAACCTGGTGGGGGGGCTTTGTTTGTTTTTTAGGGTTTGTTTGCCTTTTTGTGGCTGCACCTGCGGTATATGGAAATTCCCAGGCTAGGGGTCGAATCGGAGCCGTAACCAACAGCCCTACTCCACAGCCACAACAACACCAGACCCAAGGCGCATCCGTGACCTACACTGCAGTTCACGGCAACGCCAGATCCTTAACTGACTGAACAAGGCCAGGGATTGAACCGACATCCTCATGGGGACAAGTAGGGTTCTTAACCTGCTGAGCCACAATGGGAACTCCAGCCATATGGGTTCGTTAAAGCTGTTCCTTGCCCCACAGATGAGGGGTGGAGGCCCGGAGAAAAAAAAAACACAGCCACCAAGTCACACAGGGAGGGAAGTCAGGCTGGCTCTCCTGCATCTTCCTGCCCAACCCAGGGGGCTGCTCCAGGCAGGTGGGAGGGCGGGAGTCCTCCCTGGGGAACCCGGGGGGCCAGAGAGGACCCGCTGGGCTGCAGCAGATCCATCTCAGATTAGCAATGGGGCTCTGAGAATCTGAGAAGCAAAAGAAAGGCAGCAAACATGAAGGTGGGAGGGCTCTGGGACAAATGCAGGGATTTTCAAATGTGGTCTGGCTCTGTTTCCAACGTGGAAATTTCTGGAATGGAAATACAACAGACCCTCCGAAGGACTCCACAGATTAGAACTTGAGAACATGAGCCGTGTTGGTGGGCTCGTGGCT
This sequence comes from Phacochoerus africanus, assembly GCF_016906955.1. Lineage (NCBI taxonomy): Eukaryota > Metazoa > Chordata > Mammalia > Artiodactyla > Suidae > Phacochoerus > Phacochoerus africanus. The sequence continues at coordinate 33,839,559 of NC_062546.1, forward strand.
GCTCTAAAAAAATAGCTTCATTGAGCAAATTAATCAAATAGCTTCAATTACAAGAGAAACATATCTACTGAGAAATAAATGATTTTCAGACTTATAGGAGCTTGTGTTAACATGTAATTCATGTGAGCAACGAGAAGTTCTCTATCAGTACATGGGTGGTAATGCTGGGACCAGAACCAAGATGCAATTTTCACTCTTTATGGATTTCATGTTCTGCTCACTTTTTCTTAAATTTGGACGCGCAGCCCTGCTGGTGCTTGGCAGGGGGTGGGGGAGAGGGAGCTCCCGGCCCTGCAAGCGCATCCTCCGGAAATCTCAAGCTCACCTGATGCTTTTGGAAAATAAAGTATAATTTTTATTATTACATTTATTATGATGTTTTTATTGAGTTGTTCATGGCATAGGAGACAGGGTTTTTTGCCCTCTTTAAGGGCAAAACAGAAGGTGTCAAAAAATGCCACCCTAGGAGTTCCTGCTGTGGCACAGAAGGTTAAGGATGCTGTGTTGTTTCTGCAGCAGCTCAGGTTGCTGTAGAGGCATGGGTTCGGTCCCCGGCCCTGCACAATAGGGTAAGGATGTGGTGTTGCATAGATCACAACTGCAGCTCAGATTCAATCCCTGGCCTGGGAACTTCCATATGCATGGGCGTGGCCATAAAAAAATGCCACCTTGGCTCCCTGGAGCCTGTGGTCAGGCCGGGCACTTACCAGGGGCAGCAGGAGGGGTACTGTGCTGTGGGGAACCTTGGAGCCTCCCCATAGGTGAATTGAATCAGAGGTAAAGTCACAACCTGAAAAAAAGAGGTACAAATGGCCTGGAGCCACAAGGCATTTCAAGAAAGAGTCAGCATCTGAGATGGACCTTGAAAAAGTGAATTTTGACAGGCGGAGGCCCAGAGGTTGAAGGAGGGACAGGAAGGGCCCTTCAGGGGTGGGAGGGGAAGTGAGCAAAGGAAGGTCACAGGAAGGCAGGGGTGCAGAGTAACCAGTTTGGCTGGGAGAGAGGGAAGGCTGGGGAGGGGGTGGGAAAAGTGGAAGCCGGAAAGAGGGTTGAGGCCATTTGGTATGGGGCCTGGCAGTTAAGGGGCTGCTAGGGAAGTGGGGGCACCAGGGCCCAGCCAAGAGGTGGGGGAGCTCAAGGCCAAGTCCTAGGGGGAGAGCCTGGACTCGGGGACACAGACTGGACAGACTGGAGGGGACTCCTGCTCGGCTGATGTCATCCTGGGGCAAGTCAGTGACTTCAGTTTTTCCACCTGGAAAATGGGGTCACGAGAGAACATATTTCTTAAAGAGGTCAGGAGGCTTCAGAGAGATCAGGAAGTGAAGGCAGGTGCTTGGGACCATGGCAACCTGAAAATAAGTGCTCAATAATCGATTGTCGTTGTAATAGTAAATATTGATGATTATAGCAACATGACCGTTTCAACATAGTATATATTTGTGGTCATGCGCCTCAATGAGTGAATTCAAGAGGATGCCAGGTGAGCTGTGACCTGGGAATGCCCAAGGGGAAAGGTGCCCAGGCAGGCGTTTTGTTCTGCTAATTGTAAAACTATCTTAGTTATTCACGAAGGCACAACTTCTGCAAGCCGCAGCCTGCTGGCCTCCAATATACTTTTTCCTGGAAAACAAACTCCTCTGAGTCAGATGTGCTATTCCACCGCTTTCCTCCCCTGCCCTCCCCCACTCCTCGCCCCCACCCCCCCCACCCCCATCACCTCAGTCCTGGGAGCAGCCACTGGAAGCCAAGTGCAGCTCTGAGCTTCACCTCCAGGGGCCCGAGGCCAAGAGCGAAGCGAGTCCAAGACCTGGGATCCTGGGGTCAATGGACAAGATCTTTGTGTCTGGAGCACCTGCTACACCTCCCAGTAACAGAGGTGACTACGGACCTTTGAGACCACGGGCCCCTCATTGTTTTAAAATTTCCTTCTGTATTTTCGACAGTTGATAATACATTTACCTGACTCAAGTTCCCAGCAGGTGTAAAGAGGTCCCCTTCAAGAAGGCTGTTCCCACCCACATCCTGCCCTGTTCCCCCTGAAAGACACAGGGACCCACTTTATCCGTTGTTTTTGTGTTCTTTTACGCAAATGAATGCAAACAAAAACACATGCTCTTTCTCTTCTCCCTCCACCGCCACCCCCACCACCACCTTTTTCTTACACAAAAGGCAGGATGTCAGGCTCAGGCTCAGGCTCACTGTTCACTTTGCCACTTTCACTCACCCAGGAGAACTTTCCATACCGGTGCAGGGAGGGTCTCCTATCCTTCTTTTATACGATGTGGCGTCCCACTGCCCAAGTGCCAGCACTTAGTCAGCCTCTTAATTGTGTCCAATCTTTTGCTATTTTGCGGGCACACAGGTATGTGTATCTGTGGTATAAATTCCAAAAGTGGAATTTCTGTGCTGAACGATATATACATTGGTAACCTTCATCAATGGTCCTGTACCTACCATTTTGCACTTCCAAAGGCAACCTTTTCAGCCAGTCTGTTAGGGGATGGCTGGTGCATTATTATAGTTACAGTTTACATTTCTTTCTTTCCTTTTTTTTTTTTTTTTTGTCTTTTTAGGGCTGCACCCATGGCCCATGGAGGTTCCCAGCTAGGGGGTCTAATCAGATCTGTAGCCTCCAGCCTACACCACAGCCACAGCAACGCAGGATCCGGGCAGTGTCTGCGACCTACACCACAGCTCACAGCAACGCCAGATCCTTAACCCACTGAGCAAAGCCAGGGATCGAAGCTTTATCCCCGTGGATGCTAGTCAGATTCATTTCTGCTGAGCCATAGTGCGAACTCCCACAGTTTGCATTTCTTTTTGTATGAACAGGATGGAATAGCCTTTCATGTTTCAGGCCTTCCATGGTTCTTTTTCTGTGAAATGTCTTTGTCCATTTTTTTTCTATTGGGTTATTAGCCCTTTTCTCAGTTTCTAGGAAAGCGCCTATCTAGGGGAGTTTCACACTTTATCTGTAATATGTTTTTTTCCTAATTTCTCACTTGTCTTTTGACTTTGTGTGCAGCGATTTTTTTTTCATGTGGAAGGTCTTGATGCTTAGGAGTTAGATCACTCTGGATTCTATGGATTTTGTGTCACCATTAGAAAAGCTTTCCTCCTCCCACAAGGACTGCCCTGTGCTTCTGTCTGGTACTTTCTTAGCTTCATTTTTTCACATTTAATCTGAGAGCCATTGGTGTTAACCCAAGCGTATGGCAGGAGGTGTGGGTCTGTCTTTCTTTAGAAGGTCACCTGGTCGGGGCACCATTCACAGGAACTCCAGCAAAGTCTGGCTTGACAGTCACTGAAGCCTTTTAGCCTGCACTCCAATCCTGTCATCCCATCCTGATCCCTCCCCTGTGATAACCCAGAGACCCATTCTAAAATACCTCTTTGAGGAGTTCCCACCATGGCACAGTGGGTTAAGAATCTGACTGCAGCAGCTCTGGACACTGCAGAGGTGCAGGTTTGATCCTCAGCCCAGCACAGTGGGTTAAAAGATCCAGCGTTGCCGCAGCTGCAGCACAGGCTCAGATTCGGTCCCTAGCCTGGGCACTTCCATAGGCCACAGGTGCAGCCAGAAAAGTAAAAATTAAATACCTCTTTGATTGCCCTGTTCTCCAATCTAAAACTTCCAATTCACCTCCATTCCTATTCGGCAGCATCTGTGGTAAACCCACCTGTCACTTCCACTTCCTGTGCAGCTCAATGTCACCAGAAAGAGAAGTTTCCCTTTCACCGTTCCGGCCACCCAGGTCATTTTGCCCAAGGGTGTCCTCCAGGGGGGTCCACCTCCCCCTGGGTAACCAGGCTGTTTTAGGGAGGCAGGATGGGAGCACAATAAAATATTTCAATCTAACAACAGCAATAATATCATTTATTATGCAATCTTGTTATGCCCAAGACACTGCTCTAAGCACTTTTTGTGCATCTGAAGCACTCAGCTCAGGGCCTTGGCTACATGTGTTCATAAAAAAACCTCATGTGCATTTCCAGCTTCCTTTTGCCTTTCATCCCTATATGAGGTTTCTATATTTGATACCAGTTGATTAGCTGTTCCTGGAACACATCAGAGTTCAAAAATGGTCTTCAAGGCCTTCGTGGCTCTAATGAAAAACTGTCCGTTAATAAGGCTGGCAACATCTGAGCCCAATGATGAATCTTCACATCACCGAAGAGGAACAGCCAGACCTGTGCGCCTCTCTGAAGCCTCAGGAGGCCCTGGGCCCAAGCAAACCCAAATCCGCCCAAACTCTATCACTCATCACCAGCTTACAGGACAGAGAAGATAAAGGTCATTACAATGGCCTCGTTGGGGTGCAGTGAACCCAATCTAAAATATGGGAAATTCTACCAGTGACTCCATTTATTCAATAAATAAGTGGCAACAGAGTTCCCATCCTGGCTCAGTGGTTAACAAATCCAACTAGGAACCATGAGGTTGCGGGTTCAATCCCTGACTTCGCTCAGTGGGTTAAAGATCAGGCATTGCTGTGAGCTGTGGTGTAGGTTGCAGATGCGTCTCAGATCCTGAGTTGCTGTGGCTGTGGCGTAGGCCGGAGGCTAAAGCTGCGATCGGACCCCACAGCTCCAATCGGACCCCTAGCCTGGGAACCTCCATATGCTGCGGGATCGGCCCTAGAAAAGACAAAATAAATAAATAAATGGCAAGCGGGGGGAGGAGGGAAGGCATATAACAGATACAAATAAAATTAAAATAAATAAAGAAGACCTAAGAGATATATCAACCAGTGGAAAGGGTTGACCTTGTTTGAATCATGATTCAAACAAAACAACCGCAAAAACTCATTAATGCTCTATCACAGAAATGTGAACACTGGCAAAATATGAGAAGATGGTAAGAAATGATGATTAAGGCGTTCCCGTCGTGGCGCAGTGGTTAAGGAATCCGACTAGGAACCATGAGGTTGCGGGTTCGGTCCCTGCCCTTGCTCAGTGGGTTAACGATCCGGCGTTGCCGTGAGCTGTGGTGTAGGTTGCAGACGCGGCTCGGATCCCGCGTTGCTGTGGCTCTGGCGTAGGCCGGTGGCTACAGCTCCGATTCAACCCCTGGCCTGGGAACCTCCATATGCCGCCAACAACAACAACAACAAAGAAATGATGATTAGTTGTTTAGGTGCCTAATGGCGTGGTTTTGTTTTTTTCAAAAATCCTCATCCCTTAACTGTACATACTAGAATATCTACGATAAAACGACACCTGGGATTGGCTTTGACATAATCCCGCAAAGGCATGTGATGTGCCCCCGTAGGTTTCTTACCTGGTCTGCTGGGTCCTGAGATGCTCAAGGTCAAGGAGCAGGAACTGCACCTTTGTACTGGTCCATAAAGCATAGTGTTTCAGGGAGGTATTTGCTGAACTTCCCATGCATGGATGCACATGAGCAGAGGAGCTTGGCTTGGTTTCCACGTGTCCCTCAGTTTGAATGTTGCCTCTAGTTTTCTCGAGTCATCGCATGGATCTGATAAAACAACGGTAGTTTGGTGAGAGTTGGTATCCACAGCGTTTCAAGCACACATTGTCAACCCATCTTCAACATCCGCCTCCTCCCCACCAGGAGGAGCCTGGAAAATGGGGGGAACCAAATCTATTATTACCTGCCCCCAAGAGTCTGGGGCATGGGAAAGTAAAAAACTAATGTGGCCAGCCTCAAATGGGTCTTCAGACTTTTAGTGTTTTCTTCCCAAACAAAATCAAACTCAGATGGCTCTCCAAAGAATGGCCAGAGCCAATTGTTCTGTTCTCTTCCTAAATATATGCTTTTTTTTTTTTTTTGGCCACACTTATGGCATATGGAATTTCCAGGTCAGGGATCGAATCCAAGCTGCAGCTGCAACCTACACCACAACTGCAATAATGCTGGATCCTTTAACCCACTGTGCCAGGCCAAGAATCAAACCCATACCTCCACAGTGACCCAAGCCACTGCCATCAGATTCTTAACCCATTGCACCACAGCAGGAACTCCTAAATGTCCACTTCTTGCACACCTATAATGTATAGATCTACAATTCCTGTTCAATATATGAGTCTAAACTTGGGGATTAAATCTATGAGGATAACATGAAGCACACTTTCCTAGTCTTGACTTTATTACTGAGTCACAGTGAGGACCCTGAAAAACGTGTCCATCAGTTTTCTCCACATGATATTCCTGGGGAGAATTTTTCCTAGACCCTTCCCCCCATTTGTCTTTCTTAAAGAATTTCCCTGTTTTCTCTTTAGATGCTGAACTGTTTAACCCACCATGATTTCCCCAAATGTTAAACAACGAGAATTATATTGTATATCATTGCTGGTATTTGGTTTTTGTTTGTTTGTCTTTTTAGGGCCGCACCCACGAGCATATGGAGGTTCCTAGGCTAGGGGTCAAATCGGAGCTGTAGCTGCCAGCCTGCACCACAGCCATGGCAACTCGGGATCTGAGCTGCATCCGAGACCTATGGCACAGCTCACAGCAACATCAGATCCTTAACCCACTGAGTAGAGCTGAGGATCGAACCCGTGTCCTCATGGATACTAGTCTGGTTCGTTAACCACTGAGCCATGATAGGAACTCCCATTGCTGGTGTATTTATCCTTTTGTGACCTCCCTGTTTTATTGGTCTTATTGACTCGGAACTGTATTCATACACGCGTATAAAATAAGACACCTCAAATTTTCAAGGAAGCCCAACACATGTCATAGTTGCCCGACACACCTGGATTTGATAGTGACAAAGTCGGATTCCAATGTCATGGAAGGTGAAGATGAATGAGACCTGGTATCTTGGGAGGAACTCTTCCCATCATTGATGATGGTCTTACATAAAACAGCTTGACCTGAGGGTAGTTTTTTTCTCTGGAACTTGACATCAGCCATCAGGAAACAAACCTCATTGTTTTCCTCATCTCTAGGATCACACGTTTTTGTGAGTCATTAGGGACTGCAAAGAGATCACCACATTATTCCCAGTGGCCACAGGCAGGTTCTGCCCACTGCTCCTGGATGAGGACAGAAAGCAGAGCATGGCCTGGAGCTCAGATAAAGCAGTGATGCCATGCCCACACGCTTCAGTGTCCTCAGCCCCAGGACGCCTTGCGCATCCTGGCTTCACTTGCATATGTCCACACGACATCGGTAGATGTCCGTCTTCCCAGGCTCATGAAACAGGTGGTTCTCGACAGTGCCGCCAGGTCCGAGTCCTGCCACTGCCAGTGGGACCAGCAAGCACATGACCTGTCCTGAGTCGTCTCTACTCCTGCACCAGAGCTGCCCCAGATAAGAGCTCCCATTGAGAAATGGCGGCCCAAGCTGTGCCCAGGGATGAATGGGGCTCCCACAGTCTCTAGAGCACTGGAAAAAACTTATTCAATATTTCTAGCTAGGAATAACTGCGTGGGTTTCACTCACAACTAAGATGGTGTGAGCAGACCTGGAACCCTGAATTGCAGAAGAGTTGAAAGCCCCCCTGTGTTAAAAATAAAATAACAGGCATTCCTGTTGTGGCTCAGCAGGTTAAGAACCCAACATAGTGTTCACAAGGATGTGGGTTAAAGATCCAGCATTGCTACAAGCTGTGGAATAGGTGCAGGTGCAGTGTGGATCCTGTGTTGATGTGGCTGCGATGTGGGCTCGAAGCTGCAGCTCCAATTCAACTCCTAGCCTGGGAACTTCCATATGCAGCAGGTGCAGCCACCAAAAAAAAAGAAGAAGAAAGAGAGAGGGAGAGGGAAAGAAAGAAAGAGAGAGAAAGAAAGGAAGAAAGAAAGAAGGAAGGAAAGAAGGAAGGAAGGAAGGAAAGAAAAAGAAAGAAAGAAAGAAAGAAAGAAAGAAAGAAAGAAAGAAGAAAGAAGAAAGAAAGAAAGAAAGAAAGGAAGAAAGGAAGAAAGAAAGAAAGAAAAACACACAACAAATAAAAATGAAGATGAGGTGCTTTTAAGTCAAAAGAAAACTGCCCAGAGAAAACGTTCTATCTATACTTAGGAATAGAAGCTGCTTCAGGAGCTGGACTTCTTCAGTGTGGATGCTTATGAGCAGGTGCCCAGCGCTTGAGGGGCCTGGCATTGAAATACTGGGAGATGCAGACACAGCACAGATAAACTTCTACAGGGGGCTAAGGGGAGATAACGCAGCTGCTTCTGAAGAAAACAGGCCTTTGTTGATGCAATAGTCTGGGGGCACAGATACCGAGTGACATGGAGGAAATGCCATCTGGAATGGTTAGCCCCCGCAAGGACCACAGCTGATGAAGGACCCTTGGGGTCAGCTTCCCCCCACAGCTGGAGCAATTGTGGCAGCAGCCTCATCGTGATAACATCCCACTCTGGGTACCATACAGCCCAGAACCCATGTGCTCCTGCTCAGCCTTGACAGTGAGAGCCGAAGTTTTCTCTATGCCTTCTTGGCACCAGGCATTGTTTGAAGCATTTGTTGGTAATCTTGTTTTGTTTTTTGTTTTTTGTCTTTTTCAGGGCTGCACCCACAGCATATGGAAGTTCCCAGGCTAGGGGTTGAATTGGAGCTGCAGCTGCCGGCCTGTACCAGAGCCACAGCAACGCAGGATCCAAGCCACATCTGCGACTTACACCACAGCTCAGGGCAACACTGGATCCTTAACACATTGAGCAAGGCCAGGGATCGAACCTGCATCCTCATGGATGCTAGTCGGATTTTTTTCCTCTGAGCCACAATGGGAACTCCCGCATTTGTTGGTAATCTTACACAAGTGTCACAACAGCCGGTGGAGGCTGAACTGACATCGCAACATCCCCATTGTGCTGATGAGGATATTGAAGCACAAAGAGGACAACTCATGCCTGGCCACACAAACCAGGAAGTGACTGAGCCAGGACTGAACCTGGCCCCTGCCTTTGGAGGGCACACCTGCCATAGACATTCTTCTCAACCCTCCTCTGAGATCTAACATGCGACCCCTTCAGAATTTCCCTGAACCAATTTCTGGGCAGTTGGCTCTCTAAGCCCTGAAGGTCTCCTGCCCACCCTCTCGATGCCACCTAGGGAAGTGCTGGTTGCTCCCTAGTGTTCCCACCAGTGGTTGGCAGGAGGAGAGGCGATGATAGGCAATTGAGAAATTCCACTAAGTCTGCTTTCGAAACCGTTTGCTAGAGGAGACTCTTCCAAGTGATTTATAAAGTGAAGACTTGGGGTCATTTGAAGCCTTCAATTATTCCTCCTCTCCTGTTTAACTGGAGGTCCCAAGTCCTGTGGGCTACAGGTCCCCAAATCCCTAAAATTGATTGTGAAATTGTGTCTCTGTGTCTTTTCTCAAGAGAGTATCGTTTGTTTTCATTATATTTTCAGAGAGTTTCGCTAAAGGTCGAAAATCAGTGCTGTCTTTATTACTCAAACTTGTGGATGAATGAACGTTTATTGTAAAATAGGCTACTTGGTGGCAAACATAAAAACCACTGGGGGCCCCACAATAAGTTTTACCCTGTTTACTACCAGGAGTCAATTTAGCATTTTATAAAACACATTGAACTTGGAAACAGAAGACGTCAGTTCTTGTGCCAGCTCGGCCGTGGACCAGCTGTGTGTCCCAAGGAAAGCCCTGAACTTCTCGAAGTCTCGGCTGGCTTATCTGGAGAAGCGTGCTGAGCGTTACCTTGCTGGCTGAACACGATCCTTCAGTTGTGGGTCACCAGAGCCCCAGGTCACCTTGTGACATTACTCAGCCGTGAAGTGTCCAAAGGATTCTCCTAAGCTTTGGAGGGTGGTCTGGTGGATATGCCAACCCTTTGCTTAGCTGCCTACACCCTGACCTTTCACCTCCGTGAGATGTGGGCATGAGGATGAAGGGGAAGGCTGGCCCTTGTCCCTTCTCGGGTTGGAAACGGGGAGATACTGCCGCTTTCTCAGACCACAGGAACCCTGAGTGGCCCCAGGGCCATGGTGTCGGCCTGCACAGAGGTAGGCAGGGGGCAGGGGCTGTTGGGGAGGATGGAAGCCTCAGGGCTGCCCTCCTCCTCATGTGAGCTTGCTTGTGTGGCTACAGCTCTGGCTCAGGCTCTGGTCCACATGACCCTGGAGGACTTAGGCAAGGGTCACGGCAGCCCCTGATCAGCTGTCTGCCTTCATTCATTTCCAAGGTCCTAAACCCCAGGCATCCCTCAGACCCCATAAGGCTCTTCAGGGGCCTCGATTTGAAATAATTTATATTCTTTGGTTTGGTGGCTTTGTATCACTGAGCCTAATGACTGTTTCCATTTAATTTTCAGATGCTTAATTACAGTGGAACACTTCAACACCATTAAATTAAAACAAGCTACTAGCTCACTCTTGATTGTGGCCTGGCACCCTTCCAAATGACGTTTACGGCAATATCAGATATTCATACCACACATTTTGCTAACTTTGGAACAAAACGGGAAACTGCCTTGTGCAAACGCCCTTGTAAGTTAGGAACACTTCCACCCAGGGCGAAGTTTGGGCAGCTAATGGGTGCTCAGTGTTAGACCATCGTCCCTTGTTCCAGGGTGTAATGATTTTCCAAATCAATGTGAATAAGGACTGCTTCTATTACATTTTGTGACAACTAATGAAATTATGTATTTCTTGTAATCTTGGTCATATTTATAGAGCCACATGCCTGGGTCTATTATTTGGACTCGGCAAATGAACAGACAGGGCCATCAACCCCCAGCCCTTCGGTGTGGAAAGGCAGCTTTCTAGGTGCCACAAAACCCAGCAGCACAGGTACACATGTTTGAAGGGAGTTGAGGCAACATAAGGCCCCTGTAAGATAATATTCTTTGGGAATGGATGTTAAGAGTTAGCTGGTGTCTTTACAGCATCAGTCATATGAGTATTGTTTGCATCTGACAGTTTTTCTTTTAAGATTAATGTGCTTATGAAAACCTTGTGCGTTCCTCTACGAGGCAAGCTTGAAATCCATCAGCATTACCATCGGAATGACACAATGCCGGGAGAGCAAACCAAATGACAAACAGAATCTGGTTTTCAGAGGCCAGTGTGTGTTGAAGAGAAATGATCTGAAGCCGAATTTGGCCTCCTTCCAGAAATTCCTCCCACCGCACTGTTGGCACAGCCCGCGGAAGGGCGGGGGGTGGGGGGGACGGGAGGGTGGGCAGATGAAGAAGGAAGGGGGACAGGACCGTGGGGAGAGGGGAGTCGGAAAGGAAGCATGATTGATTGAAAGCCTCGGTCTTTACAGCAAACAATAGTCATATGTAAAACCAAGTCAGTGGAGAAAAACTTCGTGAAAAATGGAGCTTTTTCTGGATCATTAGGGAAAGTCATTTCTAACATCAGCATTTGACAGGCCATTGGTGCAGGATGGTTGGATTTGAGAACAGAGAGAGGGGACAGTGGCTGAGGGGGAGAGACTCCCAAAGGGCCCCAGCTGTGTAAAGAGCCCAAACATTCTGCAAAGGGATATTCAAGAGCCTGAGCCCAGCAGGGGAGACGGGGCTGGGTCTCTGGACTGAGGGAAATCAAATCGGTGTCCGATTGAGAAATCAGGGCAATGTCCGTGGAAGCAGGGGACGCATGTGGCCCTGGGCGAGGGATGAATTGTCATAAAGTCGAGAACAGATGCCGGGCCAGAAAGACAGAACAGGCGGGGACTGGGAGCTGGCAGCACCCCCCTCCCCCGCCCCTGCCACCCTGGGCATCCGGGTTAACAGCCCAGGGAGCTGAGAGGGACCAAGGGGTTTCCCAGCCACTGCCCCACTGTGCCTGCTGCCACCCTGCTTGACCTGGGAACGTTTCGCTTCGCCTCAGCTTGTCCGGATCCCTCTTTCTCAGCTCGGAGAGTGGGTGGCCAGAAGCAGAAGAGAACAAGAGCTGCAGAGTTGCCTGGATCTGCAGCCTTTTTTGAGTCCCAAATCACTTCCAAATGCAGCAGCCCCGCCGAACGCCAAGAGATCGAGCTGCCTGCGGCAAGGGCACATTGAGACGTGATGAATCGATGACTCGGTGGGACCTCATGCTGGCCTCGCCAGCCAAGAGGCTGTCACTGCCTGGGGGAGTCAGGGTGCTGTCAGAGGAGGCTGGGTTTTCACACCTCGCAGCCCAGGCCCGCACTCCTGGCTGGGACAGCATCACACAGACGAGGCCTGGCGCCTGGCTTGGGAGATGCTGCCGAGGACACAGCGTCTGGAGCAGACAGGGATCCAAGAGCAAGGAAGATGGAAGTGGCAGAGAGGAAACTCAGCCAGCGGGCTGGGATCGGATCCGAGACCTTGCATCTGGGGAGCCCCAGCAGCTTCAGGCCTCAGGCGTGTGAACACAGATCAGCAAAGGCAGCACGCACACCTCCACAGCGTTCAAGGCCAGGACAGAGGCCTGGGGGCTGAGGCTGCAGCCCCGTCTCCACCTCCCAGAGCCCCATCTGCAGGACAGATGAGGGTCACCCCGTGTGCATTCGCTGGGTGGGCTACTTAGTGTGTCCAGGGGGGTCGAAAGCAGAAATTACTGCAGTGCAAAAACGTCTCCACCTTGGCTTCTCCTGAAGCTGCGTGGGTTCTTCTGACCCCCCCCTTCTCTCCCGGAGAGGTGGCCCTCTTCAAAGCCGGCGCTGCAGGGAAAAGCAATGGTCTGGAACTGAGTGAAACCTCTGTCAGGCTCATTTTATTCAAATGGACACGTTCTGTGGGAGGGAGGCGGCTGGCGAGGGGATCTGGTCTTCCAGTCTCACTCCTGTCACTCACTCCCAAGCTGCCCCCAAACAGATCATTAACAACCCAGCCCCTCCACCCTCACGGGCAAAATGAAATAGAAGTAACATGGCAACTGCGGAAGCAGGAAGCGCTAGCCCTGAGGAATTCCCTGGTCAGTGGGTTTTGAAATCATCATCATGGACCTAATCTATTGACAGAACACAATATATATACATTTTTTGAATATTTTTTTTGAAGCTCAAACTCTTGACAAATAAATAAATGGAAGGCATTTATTTTTGCCCCACCTTTGGCGTGTGGAAGTTCCCAGGACAGGCATCAAACTCCATACCACAGCAGCGACCCAAGCCACTGCAGTGACAACACCGGATCCTTAACCCACTGCACCACAAGGGAACTCCTGGAGGGCATTTAAATGCAGTAAAAAGGAGCATCTTTCTCAGGGTTCCCATCGTGGCTCAGTGGTTAGCGAATCCGATTAGGAACCAAGAGGTTGCGGGTTCGATCCCTGGCCTATGCTTAGTGGGTTGAGATCCGGCGTTGCCATGAGCTGTGGTGTAGGTTGCAGACGTGGCTTGGATCCTGCATTGCTGTGGCTCTGGTATAGGCCGGTGGCTACAGCTCCGATTTGACGCCTAGCCTGGGAACCTCCATATGCCATGGGAGCAGCCCAAGGAATGGCAAAAAAGACAAAAAAAAGGAGCACCTTTCTCATGGTGGTGATGTGTGTGTGTGTGTGTGTGTGTGTGTGTGTGTGTGTGTGTGTGTAGGTTGGTGACCTAAAGCTCTTGAAAATTCAGTATTTCATTCTCCTCCCCATAAGCGTTGCCTTTCTCCTCCCCATAAGAGTGCACCATAAACCCAGCCCATTCTTCTATGGTGCCAAGCAGAGGTCCAGAGGGGGTATTATTGTGCACTGTACACAAATTGTAAGGTCTGTGATGACAATTTCAAAACCCATTGACCAAGTGTAAGAACATACCACATCACTTCTTTTTTTTTTTGGCCATGCCCATAGTATGTTCCTGGGCCAGGGATCAAACCTGTGCCACAGCAGTGACCTGAGCCGCTACAGTGACAACACCGGATCCTCAACCCACTGCATCACAGGAGAACTCCCCACATCACTTCTTCCCCCCGCCCCCCCCATTCAACAGTGCATTTTGGAAACGTTTGCAATCCATGAGAAATCACTACCCTTTCACGTTCAGTAGTAGCTTTTTTTTTTCCTCAGCTTTATTGAGGTATACCTGCTTTACAAAAACTGCATTATTTAATGCATAAAATTTGATGATTTATCTGGGTTCCAACTTATCTGCCATGGTGTGACCTTGGACAAAACACTTAACCTCTCTGTGCCTCAGTTTTCTCATCTGTAAAATAGGTTATAATTGCACCCGCCTTATCAGGGCATTGCAAGGATTAAATAAGAACTAAGGCACATGATAGGCTGTCAATAGACATCAGCTATTATTATCCTTATTATTACTGTCAGGAAATCTCATTTTCATGAATATGATTTCATTTCAGACGCATAAGCCTGGATCCAGTAGCAGTGAAATTAACACTAAAGGTCAGGAGAGGGGAGTGTGTGTTTGACTTCAGGCAGCTTTTCAATGGAGAGAGGGCTGGTGGAGAAAATTGCAAAGCTTCTGCTCCAGGGTGGACAGGAAGCTGATTGGGCAGAGATTCCCTTCAAAGGGTTGACAGCCAGAGGTGGACACTCACCTGGAAAAGCAAGGACTCAAGGATGTCACAGGATGGTCCCACCCAGAGGCACGGTTCCTCCTGCTCCCCCAGTGGAATGGCGGGGGCGGGCGGCGGGGGGGGGGGCATTTGCAAGGAGGAGCCTCCAAGGCAGGAGTGTCCGGTGAGCCTGGAGAGCTGGTTTTGAATGGAAGGCAGGGCCCCTGAGTACAGACACAGCACAGCCCTACTCTGGGGAGGGGCGGGCTCTGTGTGTGTGTGTGTGTGTGTGTGTGTGTGTGTGTGTGTGTGTGTGTGTGTGAAGGAGCTTAGAAACTCAGAAGATTCATCAATAACACTCCCTGAAAGATGAAACAAAGACAGCTCCCCAATTTAAACCTGGCCTTGGGAGTTTCCATTGTGGCTCAGTAGGTTAAGAACCCAACTAGTATCCATGAGGATACAGGTTCGATCCCTGGCCTCACTCAGTGGGTTAAGGATCTGGCATTGCCGTGAGCTGTGGTGTAGGTCGCAGACGCAGCTTGGATCTGGCGTTGCTGTGGCTGTGGTGTAGGCCAGTGGCTACGGCTCTGATTCAACCCCTAGCCTGGGAACTTCCAAGTGCCACAGGTGCAACCCTAAAAATATAAACAAACAAACAAACAAACAAACAAACTTGGCTTGGTTAACGCTGGTACTTTTGAGGGGTTGGAGAAATGTGAACAGTCAATGTGATCTTACTGCGTCTGAGAGGGGACAGGGCGGCCAGAACTGTCCAAACAGCAGGCAGCCTGAGTCTGCAACTGAAAGGAGTAGGGAAACTGGAGGCAGTAAGAGGCTCTCCTGCCTGGGGTGGAGCGCTCTGCTTTTGCTGTTTGAGTGGCTTCATTATTTCTTCTGAGTTTGAGTTTGTAAGTGACGTCATGTGGGAGATGGGGGCATCAGCCAGTGGCTGGGAGCCTCATCCCACACATGGTGCCCCCATCCACAGCTCTCTGTCCTGACTCCCGTGACTGCCACCACCTCCTGCCCAGGGGGCAGTGACCTGGTCTCCAAGAGGGGGAATTAAGGGGTGAGGTCAAGGTCAGATGCTCCCCCAGGTGGCTCAGGGCCAAACGGCAACTGTCCCACCCTGGCTGACAGCACCTCACGCACCAGGCAGGTGACTTGGGGGGTGGCCTTTTGCCCACCACTGACCCACCGTACCCCTGCATCAAGGATGTTGTAATCACTTAGGGTTCACCCATCAGCTGTGGGCCCGTGGGGGGATGGACATTAACTTCCCCACCCCTAGTCGGGGCCCCATGTTTTTATCTTGCGCCCGACGCCACAAATTATGCCACCAGCCCTGCGTACCCACTCGGGTCCACATCAGCTTGGAGGTTTGTCACAAGAAATCCATAACTCATAGCTGATGAAGTACTGAGAAGCTTTTAAGAAGAGACTTCTTTTCATAAACTCGAGCAGCTTTGACCTAGTTCTACTCCCTTGCTTGCCTTCCTGGAGAAGGAGGTAGAGGAGCAGGGGTGTCCTGCCTGGTGACCTTGGGACCTTGGAGAGAGCCTAGAGTCGGGAAAGAAGACTGAGGGATGCCGGGGTGCTGAGGTGGGGTGGGGGGGCTCTGACTCTCCAGGAGTGGTCTCCTCCAGCTGCAGCTGATATCGGCGGAGGTGGAGGGATCCAGGGTGGGCACCTGTGCTTACCCTGACTTGGGGGAGTGGAAATAGAGGGGAAGGGAAATCAGGAAGCAGTGGAGAGGATGATAAAGGGGAGGCAGGTTAATAGAGGAGGGGCCAAGACGAGGAGTAGAAAGACCCTGAGCTCCCTTCCTCTCAGAGGTACCAAAATCACAACTCTCTGCTGAACAGCCCTCAATGAAAGGGACTGGAACCTGCCAGAAAAGGTCTCCTACAATCAAAGACATCAAGAAAGGAGTTCCCATTGTGGCTCAGTGGCAACGAATCGGACTAGGATCCATGAGGACGTGGGTTCGATCCCTGGCCTCACTCAGTGGATTAAGGATCCAGCATTGCTGTGGCTTGTGCCCAGCAGCTGCCACTCTGATTCAACCCCTAATCTGGGAACTTCCATATGCTGTGGGTGCAGCCTTAAAAAGACCAACAAGAAAAGAAAAGAAAAGAAAAGAAAAGAAAAGAAAAGAAAAGAAAAGAAAAGAAACAGAAATACATCCAAGAGATACAGCAGATGAGCAACAAAATGTTCTAAGTCACAAATCAAAACAATGAGATGGCATTATTTTGTTAGAATACCAACAACGATTCAAAAATGGATGAGACCCAGGGTTGAGGTGGGGACAGAGGGAGCTTTGGTAAACGTGATGGGTGTCTAAGTACCTTTCTGAAGATCAGTTCGTATTATGTGTCCAGGCCGTGGAGACCACACAGGAAAGAAGGACTTTCAACCAGTCCCCAGGGCTGGGCTGCCTGCAACCTGTGAAGATCTCACCCCAGGGGCATCCTCTGCAAACAGTTTGCTGCCTTGAGAACTGAAACCAGCTGATGTGGGCAGTGTGTCAGCTTTGGTGAAAGAAATGGTGGTACATCTACCAAAGAATAGGGTACACCTGCCCAGAAAGGATGCAGTATATTTAGGGGGTAAAATCATGGAGATTAAAAGCATGGGATCCAGGAGTTACCACAGAGGCTCAGCAGTGAATGGACCCAACTAGTATCCTTGAGGACACAGGTTTGATCCCTGGCCTTGCTCTGTGGGTTAAGGATACGGCGTTGCTGTGAGCTGTGGTGTAGGTCTAAGATATGGCTCGATCTGGCATTGCTGTGGCCGTGGTGTAGACCAGCAGCTACAGCTCTGATTGGACCCCTAGCCTGGGAAATTCCATATGCCATGGGTGCGGCCCTAAAAAGACCAAAATAAATAAATAAATAAATAAAAGCACAGGTTCCAGAATCATGCAACCTGGCTTCCAGTTCCATCTCCTCCACTCATAAGCTTGCGATCCTGGTGAGCTGGTGGTTCATTTCTCTCTGCCTCAGTTTCCTCGTCTGTAAGATGAAAACAATCACGACATCTTCATGGGGGGTTAGCAGGGAGTCAAGGAGAAAGTGTGAGAAAAAGGCTGGCGGAGGACTTGACATAGAATACATTTCACATAATAGAAGTACCCCTGGTGTTTATCCCCTTGGAAAGATGTTCCCTATAGTTAAGTGATTGAAAAGCTATATATTTTACTCACTACATTCAACAGACTGAGAGCATATTAAATAGAGACAAGAAGAAAGAAAGATGAAACACCCTGGAATCTTGCAGTCCTGGAAACGTGTCCTGGAAGCTATGGGAAACATTCCAGCACAAATAAATCCTCTTTTGTCTAAGTGATCAATAATAGGGCTTTCTCAATTTTCCTGGAAAAAAGATTCCCTTTCTTATGTGTTGGGGTTTCCTTGTGGTCAGGAGTAGCTTACAGATTTTTAGAGGAACCTGCTGGTGACTCAAGTGAGATTTTCTGGAAGAGGTGGTATCTTAAACAAGCCCTGTACAAACAAACCTCTTTGAGAAGCTTGTGACTCCTGGCCCACTGACTGGTGAACAGGTTAGAATACGGGCCAGGCAAGCAGTTTCACCCTCGGGAGGTATCCCCAGCCATACAGTGGCAACAGCTTGGAGAAGGAAAAAGACCTTTGCTCAAAAGAATAGCAGAGGAAACTCAAGTTCTTCCAGGTGGCTGGCCTGGCTCATGGGGTAAACACCCAGATCTGAATCAGGAACGACAAACAGGATCACTGAACAAATACCAGGGAGGGTCGGGGGTGAACCTGTCATTTTACAATGAGTCCCACTGCTTGTGGAGACCACGTGACATTGTCTTGTATAAACGGTAGAGCTAGACCCTAGTCCTATCCTTTCTGGAGCTTTTCTTTCATCACCCCAAAACCATACTCTGAAATCTGTCCCTCCTACAACCTCGCCCTCTTGGAATCTGGCACCGTCATCCACTCACAACAGCTCTGGCAAAAAGCCTAGGTATCTTTCTTGAATCCTCTCTTCTCTTCAGCACCCCTCACACACACACCACACACACACACACACACACACACACACAATCCATGAGCAAATCTGAGTGATGGTACCTTTGGACATATCCTGACTTTGGCCACCTCTCTTCACCTCCACGGCTGCCACCGTGGGCCCAGCCAACATCATCACACACATGGGCCACAGCAACACTGCTAACTGGTCTTCCTAGTGCAGCAGTGGGATTTTGCTTTTGAAGCTATAAATCTCATTATATCACCGAACTCAAAACCCACCAGCAGCTTCCTATGGCGCTTAGAATCACAGCCAAGCCCACAGTGTGGCCTCAGGGCCTTTGAGGTCTAGTCCACTCCGCCCTCCCCAGCCCTAGTTCTCACCACTCTCACTCTCACTGTCCACCCTGTCAATCTTGCCCCTCACGTCCCTGTGCCCCAACCGCACTGGCCTTCCTTCTTGCCATCCTGGAGGAACAAATGTGGCCTCTGCTGTCCCTCCTGCTGAGAATCTGGCTCACTTCTTCACATCATTCAAAGGTCTTCTCAGAAAGCCCTCCCCACACACTCTATCTAAAATAATATTTTGTATTAGCTAGGTTACATTTGGCTGCACATAATCGCTTAAACAATACAAACATTACATAATTCAATTAAAAAGAAGACAAGAGGTGGCCAGTCCCAAATCTGATTTGGTAGTTCAGCAGTGCCCGCAAGAACCAGGCTCTTTCCAACTCTCTGTCATCCCAATAGTTTGGCTTTTAATCCTCCTGAATGGTGCTGCACAATCACAAGAAGGCTGCCATAGCTCCAGCCTTCACATTCTTTTACAATTAGGTTCAAGGCAGGAAACCAGAGTCATCAAGGCAGAGACTCGTCCTCAGACCCTTTTCTTTAATCAGCAAAGGATGGTGATGGGGAAGTTCCCATAGAACCCAGTGCAATCAATTTCCTCCCATCACATCTCTTTGGCTTGATGTTAGTCACATGACTACCCTGGAAAACAACTACTAAAAAGGAGAATAGGATTTTCATGCTTGTTTTAAACTAATCACATTTCATTGGTGGGGGAAGATCTGCCTTCACCGAGCCATTGTGCCAACTTAACAAAACTTGTCTAAGTTGAGAAAGAAGAGAGGGATGGATATTGTTGAGGCAACACTCGTATCTGAGCCCACCCAGCCCCCTCCTTTTTAGCCCCTCCATTCGCTTTATTTTTCCCACAGTGCTAATCGCTACCTGAAACCCATCCTGTGTTTATCCGTTGCTCATTGTTGTGTCCCTCCCTAAAAAGGGACTTTGCCTACCTTGTCTACTGCTGTGTCCCCAGAATTCCCAACAGCACCTGAGAATCAATAAATCCTCACTAAATGAAAGAATGAGTGCTGAGCAAATAAATGGATCAAACTTAGGATCTTCATGTAACCTGCTTAAGCCTGATTCTTAAAATAAGGACAACTTACCAGCCTCTCATGCGAGAATGAAATAAAACTCCTAATACCTGGAACACAGAAAGCGCTCGGGGAGTTCCCGTTGTGGCCTAGTGGGTTAAGAACCTGACATAGTATCCACGAGGATGTGGGTTCAATCCCTGGCCTTTACTCAGTGGGTTCAGGATCTGGCGTTGCCGCAAGCTTGGCATAGGTTGCAGATGCGGCTTGGATCTGGTGTTGCTGTGACTGTGGTGTAGGCCAGCAGCTGCAGCTCCAATTCGACACCCCCCCCCCCCAAGCCTGGGAACTTTCATATGCTGTGGGTACAGCCCTAAAAAGACAGAAAAAAAAAGGAAAGAAAGCAAGCACTCAGTACACTCACCTGTCGGTATCACTGGGGAGCAGTGATTTGTTCAGACAAACGCAGGAAAAGCATAAAGAATAAATACTAATTTCAGATACTTTTTCTGCTTAGGAAATAATGCATTAAGGACTCCAGCATTTGAGAAACGCATGATTTAGAAAGTGGAAGATAAGCACTCTTGGGATGTATTTTTTTCTAGATCTTTTTTTCCAAGAATACATTAGCATCGTTTTTACATAAGTGAGGTAATACTACGCATTTTGCTCTGCAGCTTAGTTTTTGTGCTGAATGTCTAGTGGACGTTTTCCCAGTTATTCGTACAAATATATCTTTCACATTTGATTATATTTGATGGAAACTGGAGATGTATTCTTGCTGGAGTCCCGGATCGCCTGCCCAGAGCTCGCCTTTTCCTTGGTCCAATGAGTCTTGGAAGCTGTGAGTGTCCAGGCATGCGCCATGGCCTTCCCTGGTAAGCTGGGTCAGAAACACGTCCCTTTGCTGTAGAGAAGAAATTGGAATGACATAGTAAATCAACTATACTTTAATTTTTAAGATGTTAAATTTATCTACCAAAAAGAAAAAAAAAAAGAAGAAGAAAGAAATGGTCCTTCATTTGCTGCATCAGCATTTTTTACTCCAAGATGCTGCTGTTGAGAAAGTTCATTATTACACAGTCTTCGCTTTAGATAGAACCATGGGAGAAATAAGAAGGAAATTTACATCACCTATGATCACATACTGTACATATTTTAAAGAATTCTCTCACAGCCTTCTTCCTATGCAAATATAATATTTTTTCATCTATTTGAGACCAGCCCAGGAAAACAGTTTTGTATCCTTGGCTTTCAGTGAACATTATAAATGTTTTTCCAAGTCTCATGCAAGCAAGATCATGAACCCGTTGAGCTGCGAGAAACCTTAGAAATTATTTCGTTCTGGCCCATCACGCAAGTTTTACAAGAGGAGGCACCTTAGGGTTGTTTGAGTTTCTCCAAACTGTCCTAATACCTTGGTGATCTGCAGCCTGATTAAGACAACACAGAATCAGAAAGGCTGGGCCCAGGGTCGCTCTGTGTACAGATCCACCCAGGGCATGTCTGTCAGCCTGCCACAGGCACTGGGCTGCCAGCGGACTCTCCTCACCCCTGGTGACCTTGCTGACAGCCGTGTGATCACTCTGCACCTCTCTGTCATCAGCCCTTGCTCAGGAGGGTTCAAGACCTAGATAGGATCTGGGCACTGAGGCAAACCTGTCAGACCAGCAAGCATCTTGAGAAAAGCCACCACCTGTTCCGTGGCTCCTCGGGGCTCTGGGCATTCTGTCGAGCTGGCATATTTGTACTGCAGGGGTGGGAGAGGCTTTAGTGTGAGTGCCGGCCAGGGGGAGGGCACCCACATTTTAGGCATGGTCCGCAGTCAGGGAGCGAGGCATCTACTTTCCCACGTGGAAAGCCATCCCCAGGGACCACTTTGGAAATGAGGCTGCATGGTGTAGTCTGAAGGACTCCTTGGTTGACAACCAAGGTCACCGCTCTGCAGCCTGGAGACCTGGAGCACATCCCTCTCTGGTCTTTAGACACCTCCTTTGGACAGAAGGATCCATTGTGCCCACTTGATAGAGTTGTAACACCCCCAGCATGCATGCAAGTACTCACTAAATAGGAGTGGCTATTAATAAATTTCCTCTTTCCTCTCTGCAAACTGTCCAAGACACATAGTAGGGGCTCAATACAGGTTTATTGCAGGTATAGGGGACCCAAGCAAACAACATCGCACAGTTTGAGACCAAAGAACTGAGTCTAGGAGTTCTCGTTGTGGCTCAGTGTTTAACGAACCCAATTAGTATCCATGAGGATGCAAGTTCGATATCTGGCCTTGCTCAGTGGGTTAAAGATCCATCATTGCCGTGAGTGGTATAGATTGGTGCAGCTCAGATCCTGAGTGGTTGTGGCTGTGGCGTAGGCCAGCAGACAGCTACAGCTCCAGTTTGACCACTAGTCTGGGAACCTCCATATGCTGCAGGTGTGGCCTTAAAAAAAACAAAAGCCAAAAACAAAAAAACAAAAAAAAAGGAACTGAGTCTACAGCGATAATAATAACAGTAACAATACAATAACTGTTGCCTACACAGGATTGCAGGAGCCAGGTCTTATGAAATAGAAAAAGTCAGATTCTCAGAGTTCCCTGGTGGCCTAGTGGTTAAGGGTCCAGTGATCTCTGGTCCAGGAATTTCCAAGTTCTGTGGGTGTTGCCAAAGAAAAAGTCAGATTCTCTTATTCTATCATAATTTCCTTTTTCGTTTTGCCAAATGTTTTCAATTGCATTATAAAGAAGACTGCTTTGACTTTATTCTCCACCAGGGGTTAAGATAAATACTACGCTTTCAGATACAGCCATCTGGTGTTCTAAGTCGTTTTCTTATTGTACAATATTATGGGTTTAGTTTTCTTCATTACAAAAATAACAGAGTTCATTATCGACAATTTGGGAAGTAAAGTAAAAAAGAGAAAAAATTTGCCAAAATGTCTCCACCAAGACTGAACGGCTATGACCACATCAATGTATTTCCACCCACATCTTATAGTTCTCGGTGGCCCTCTGCATTATCCAATTTTATTTCCAGTTTTTTTCCTAAACATGACGACCTATACTTTTCCAAAAATATTCCCCCATTATTCGACCCATTGCCAATTTTTCAAAATTTTAAATAATGCCGAAATGAACATAATGGCTTGTAAAATATTTTCTGGGTGTTCCTGCTGTGGTGCAGTGGGCTAAGGATCTGGCTTGTCTCTGTGGCGTTGCCAGTTCAAACCCCGACCCAGCACAGTGGGTTAAGGATCTGATGTTGCTGCAGCTTCAGCTCAGGTCTGATCCCTGCCCTGGGATTTCCATATGCCACTGGGAAGGCCAAAGAAGAAAAAAAAAATCTGTATTTAGGAAATCATTTCTTAGGCTATCTTCTTTGAAAGTGAAATTACTCTTTTTTAAAGCATGAACATTCTTTGGTATACACCAATTGAAAGGCATTCAAAAATTTTGCAATCTTTCACCAGTCCTCATGAGAATTGGCAGGGAATCATCTATCTATTTATTTTTATTTTTATTTTTTGGCTGCATCAGCAGCATGCAGAAGTTCCCAGGTCAGGGATCAAACCTGCACCACAGCCGTGACAATGTGGGATCCTTAATCTCCTGAGCCACCAGGGAACTCCTCAACTATTATTTTTTTAAATGTTTATTTTATTTATCAGTGGAGCCGAATAGTACAAAATGTTTATTAAACACCTGTGGTTTCTCTTTAGTGAATTATCATATTTTGCTCATGAATTTTGTGGGGTGTGGTATGAGTTTTATTAAATTCTATGACACTGCAGTTCAAGGATTAATGTTTTGTCAAATAGTTACAGAATTTTCAGTGTCTTCCTATCAGCATTTCCATTTTGCTTATTTGTCCTTTTGGGGATTAAAGAGGTCTTAATTTATATTTAGACAACCTAAGATTCTTTCTTCATGAGTCTCATATTGGATTTATCCTTTCAATGACCTTTCAGAGATCAAAAAATTCGCCTTTATTTTTTTCTGGATTTTTAATCATTTATTTTGAGTGTGTGGATTTATTGTTTATTTTTATTGTTTATAGTTTTATTTTTATTTTTTACTAGTTTTTAATTGTCGTTAAAATATATATAATAAAACTGCCATTTAAATCATTTTTGATATATAATTCAGTGATATTAATTATAGTTATAATGTGTACAACCATCTCCACTAAGCATTTCTAAAATTTTTTTATCACCCAAAGCAGAACCTCTACACCCATAAGCAAGAATTCCTCTTTCCCTTCTGCTCCCAGTCCTAATAACCTCCAATCTACTTTCTGTCTCTAAGAATTTGCCTACTTTAAGTAACACGTGCCAGTGGAATCATCCATTATCTTTCTATTCTCTGACTTATTTCACTTGGCATAACATTTTCAATGTTCAACCATGTTATAGCAAGTGTCAGAGCGTCACTCTTTTCATGGCTCAATAATATTTCATTGTATGCAGACACAATAATTTGCTTATCCATTCATCTATTGATAAACGCTTGCATTAATAGAGTCTTTCCACCTTTTGGCTATTGCAAATAATTATTCCACTGTCAACATTGGTATACAAGTATTTGAGTCCCTGTTTTCCATTCTTTTGCGTATATTTCTAGGAGCGGAATTGCTGAGTCAAGCAGTAATTCCGTGTTTAATTTTTGAGAAACTGCCAACTGTTGTCCACAGCTTCATCATTTTACTTTCCTGCCAGCAACATAGAAGGGTTTCAATGTCCCCACATCTTCATCCACATTAGTTATTTCCCACTTTTTAAATTCTAGTCATCCTAGTGAGTGTGAAGTTGTATCTCACTGTGGTTTTGATTTGCATTTGCCTAATGACTAGGGATGTTTGAGCATATTTTCATCTGCTTATTGCCATCTCTACATTATCTCTGGAGAAATGTCTCCAAGTTCTTTGCCCATGATTGAATTGGGTTTTTGTGGGGGTTTGTTATTGGGGTTTTGGAGTTCTCTGTTGTGGATATCAATCCCTCATCACCTATGTGATTTACAAATATTCTCTCTCATTGCGTGTTGTCTTTTTACTCTACTGATAGTGTTCTTTGATGCACAAAAGTTTTGGAGTTTGATCAAGTCCAGGTTGTCTATTTTTTCTTTTGTCGCATGTGCTTTGCTGTCGTAAATGCGAAAATCATTGTCAAATCCAATGTTGCGAAGCTTTTCCTCTATGTTTCTTTGAAGAGTTTCTAGTTTTAACTCATATG
Organism: Phacochoerus africanus; assembly: GCF_016906955.1. Classification (NCBI taxonomy): domain Eukaryota; kingdom Metazoa; phylum Chordata; class Mammalia; order Artiodactyla; family Suidae; genus Phacochoerus; species Phacochoerus africanus. The sequence goes on from NC_062546.1 coordinate 33,864,535, forward strand.
TTCAGGTCTTTGAACCATGTTGAATTAATTTTTAATATGATGTTTTAAGGGTCCAAGTTCATTCCTTACACCTGTTTTCCCAGCACCATCTGTTGAAAAGCCTGTCCTTTCCCATTGAGCGATCTTGGCCACATTGTCTAAAATCACGTGACCATGTATGTGAGACTTTATCTCCGGGCTCTCCGTCCTATTCCATCGGTCTATACATCAGTCCTTGATGCCAATATCACAGTGTTCTGATCACTGTGCCTTGTGGTAAATGTTGAAATCAGGAAGTATGAGACTGCCGATTTTGTCTTTTTCAAGATTATTTTGGCTATCCAGAGTTTCTTGAGATTCCATATGAATCTTAGGATGGATTTTCCTATTTCTGCAAAAAAAAAATCTTTGGGATTTTGGTAGCAATTACATTTTATCTGTAGATGACTTTGGATAATGTTGACATCTTTATAATATCAAGTTTTCTGATTTCTGAACAAAAACCACAGGTGTTTTTCTATTTATTTGTCTTTCATTTCTGTCAGCCATTTTTGTAGTTTTCAATGTACTGTCTTTCACCTTAAGTTAATTCCTAAGTATTTTGATTCGTGTTTATGCTACTGTAAATGAAATTGTTCTCTTAATTTCATCTTTGGATTGCTCAGTGTCAGTGCATAGAAACACCACTGATTCGGGGTGTGTTTTGTATACTACTAGTTTGCTGAATTCACGTATTTGTTCTAACCGGTTTTTGTGGAGTCTTTAGAATCGTACACATATGAGGTCATGGCATCTGTAAAAAGGGATCACTTTACTTCTGCTGTTCCACTGTGGATGCCTCTTAATTCTTCTTCTTGCCTAATTGCTCTACATAGAACTTCCAACACTATGCTGAAACGAAGTGACAAAAGCAGACATCCTCGCCTTGTTCCTGATCTAGAAGAAACTCTCCCTGTCTTTTACCATTAAGTATAATGTTAGCTGTGAGTTGTTCATATGTGTGTGATTAGATTGGGATCATCTCCTTGGTTCTTCGTTTGTTGACTTTTTAATCACAAAAGGGTACTGAATTTTGTGAAATGCTTTTTCCTCATCAAGTGAGATGATCATGTGGGTATTTTTTCCTTTACTCCATTCATAATATATTGTGTGTGGTGTATTACATTGAGCCATTTCATACAGTAAGCCATTCTCTCGTCCCAACAGTAAATCCCATTTGGTCACTTTTAATGTGCTGCTGAATTCAGTTTGCTGGTATTTTGGTTGAGGATTTTTGCATTAACATTCATAGGGATACTGGTCTGTAGTTTTCTGATTTTGTAGTGTCTTTGTCTGGCTTTGGCCTCAGAGTAATGTTGGCCTCATAGAATGAGGTCGGAAATACTTCCTTTTCAATTTTTTGGAAGGATTGGTACTAATTCTTCAAGTGTTTGGCAGATTTCACCAATTAAACCCTCAAGTCCAGGGATTTTCTTTGCCAGGAGATTTTTGATCACTGATTCAACCTCCTTACTAGTTAAATATCTATTTAGGTTTTCTTTTTCTTCCTGATTGAGAGTTGGTAGTTTTTGTGTTTTGGAAATTTGTCCATTTCATCTAGGTTATCCAAGTTGTGGGCATACAGTTTTTCATATTACTTTCTTATAATCCATTTTATTTCCATAGAATCAATAGTCATCTCTCACTTTCATTGCTGATTTTAGTAATTTAAGACTCCTCTCCTTTTTTTTTAGGCAATGTAGCTAAGGATTGTCAACTTTGTTCATCTTTCAAAGAATCAGCTTTTGGTTTGGTTGATTTTTTTCTATTGTTTTTCTCTTCTCTATTTATTTCTGCTCCGATCTTCATTATTTCCTTCCTTCAGGTCGAGCTTGTTTTCCTTTCACTAGTTCCTTATGTTATAAAGTTAGAGTGTTGATTTTAGATCTCTCTCTCTCTTTTTTTTTTTTTTTTGTCTTTTTGTCCTTGGAGGGCCTTACCCATGACATATGGAGGTTCCCAGGCTAGAAGTCTAATCGGAGCTGCAGCTGCCGGCCTAACCAGAGCCACAACAACACAGGATCTGATCTGCATCTGCAGACTACACTATAGCTCACAGCAATGCCAGATCCTTAACCCACCGAGAGGGGATCGAACCCTCGTCCTCATGGATGCTAGTGGGGGTTCGCTAACCACTGAACCACGATGGGAACTCCTCCCTTATTTTTTAATGTAAGTATTTACAGCTATAGACTGCCTTCTTAGCATTGCTTTCACTGCATCCCTTAAGTCTTGTTATGGTGTGTCTCCTTTTCCATTTATCTCTAAGTATTTTCTAATTTCCCTGGTGATTTCCTCTTTGACCTATTTGTTGTTTGGGAGTATGTTGTTTAACTCCCACAAACTTGTGAATTTTCCATTTTCCCTCTGCTCTTGACTCCTGACTTCACCCTGTTGTGGTCAGAAAGGATACTTTGTATATCTATCTTTAAAAATCAGGAGTTCCTCATGGCGCAGTGGTTAACAAATCCGACTAGGAACCATGAGGTTGCAGGTTTGATCCCTGCCCTTGCTCAGTGGGTTAATGATCCGGCGTTGCCGTGAGCTGTGGTGTAGGTCACAGACGTAGCTCGGATCCCGAGTTGCTGTGGCTCTGGAGTAGGCCGGTGGCTACAGCTCCAATTAGACCCCTAGCCTGGGAACCTCCATATGCCGTGGGAGAGGCCCAAGAAATGACAAAAAGACAAAAATAAATAAATAAATAAAATAAAAAATAAAATAAAAATCTACAGAGACTTGGACTTCCCATCATGGCGCAGTGGAAACGAATCCAGCTAGGAACCATGAGGTTGCGGGTTTAATCCCCAGCCTTGCTCCATGGGTTAAGGATCTGGCATTGCCGTGAGCTGTGGTGTAGGCCGGTAGCTACAGCTCCGATTAGGCCCCCAGCTTGGGAACCTCCATATGCTGAGGGCGTGGCCCTAAAAAGACAAAAGACCAAAAAAAAAAAAGAAAAAAGAAAAACCTACAGACCCTTGATTTGTGAACTGACAGATGGTCTGTTCTAGAGAATGCCCCCTTGTGTGCATGAGAATGTGTCTTCTATTGTTTTGGGGTGGAATGTTCTGTATACATCCTTAAGTCTGGTTGGTTTATTGTGTTGGTCAAGTGTCTATTTCCTTTCTTATCTTCTGGCCATTTTTGTAAGTCAGTTATTAAGAGTAAGGTATTGAAATCTCCAAGCATTATTGTAGAACAATCTGTTTCTCTGCATTTCTGTCCATTTGGCTTCACATATTTTGAGGGTCTGTTATTAGATACGTGGATGTTTTAATTATTATATTTTAATATATTATTGCCATGTTCAATGTTGGGTCCTTCCTGATCCTGTGCATTTTCCTGGGCCTGTCCTATGGCTTTCTAAATTCCTTCATATATGTGGTTGCTTTGATTGTCCAAATTCTTAAAATGCCAAAAGTGAGGAAAGGGGGAAAGGACGGGGGCAAAAAAGAAGCCGCTTCAGCCAGTGAAGCTTCCAACAATAGAGGTAAGATTGCAGTGGCAGAGGTACTGCCCTCTGTGTCTGCACCTGCACGATCAGAAGTAGGAATCCATGCCCAAAACACAGGTTCCTGATATTTGGAGCACAAATCTTTATCACTCACCTGGCTCCGGCAAGCCACAAGCGAGCTCTTCCAGGAGCAAGTACACAGCTGCCCTCCATGGGGCTGAGACAGGCAGTCGCCAGCTCTGGGCTGAAATTGCCTGAAATTAACCAAGACTTACTCTTCAAGCCTTCTCTTCCAGCTACAAGCCTTCAAATAGACTCCAAAATTCCAAAATAGTTACTTGACTATTTCTGCCACTGCAAAGGTTGTCTAGGTGGGGAGATGGATTCCTGGGGCTTCCTTCTCTGACATCTTCCCTCGTGTCACTTGATAGTATCTTTTGATGCATACAAGTTTCTCATTTTCCAAAGCCCAAATTTTCTATGTCTTCGTTGGTTGTCTATGCTTTTGAGGCCATTTTTAAGAAACCATTGCCAAATCCAATGACATCAGGTTGGAGAGGTGATGCAAGAGATAGAGGCTTTGAGATAAGACCAGGCAAGGAACAGTGTGGGCCTGGACCTGGTGCGAGGATGGGGCAGAGGAAGATCCTTAGGAAGTGACCGATCACCTCTGCAGGTGTGAGAAAGAGGGGAGGAACAATGATGCCTGGAAGGACCCTGGCTCAGCTCACAACACCGTAAAAATCTACATACGACCACAGTGAACCCAAAAAAAAACAACCCAAGTGGGCTTAAGAGAGCATCTCACAAGAGGCAAATTATTCCTGCCCTCTTTGGGAATGCAGGTGGATGTCCTGTCCCAGGCACCTGTGCAATACACATAACCTCTGTCTGCCCTGATCCTGGGTCTTGGAAAACAACACTGCATTCTCGGCACCCCGGCAGGTCCATGCCGTCTGCCTTTCAGCGTTCCTCCTCATATCCCCCCCACCCCTCACCCCCTGCTCCCCATCACTGTGTCCTTCCCTCACCTCCTTCCCCTAATCCCACCTGCCCTGGACAGACTGATAGGGCGCCTTGACAATCATGCACAGGAAGCTGAAATTTAAGTCCCCACACAGCGCTTGCCCAAGCTCCTCCAGAAGGCTTGTCCTCACACGCTCCAAGCAGACAAGAGGCTATGGGTTCAGCTAACACAGGCAAAAACGCCAATGGAATAAAACACAACAACACCATACAACAGGTGTGGTGCCAGAGTTTTCTTTTTATTTTATTTTATTTTTTTGTCTTTATTTTTTTAAGGCCCGCACCCGCAGCATATGGAGGTTCCCATAGGGAACCCATAGGGGTCTAATTGGAGCTGGTGCTGCCAGCCTACACCACAGCCACAGCAATGCATGATCCGAGCCATGTCTGCTACCTACACCACAGCTCACGGCAACGCATGATCCCTAACCCACTGAGGGAAGCCAGGGATCGATCCCGCATCCTCATGGATGCTAGTCAGGTTCTCTAACCACTGAGTCATAACAGGAACTCCTAGAGTTTTAAGGATAGTACAAAGCTGGCCTGTGGAGGATGCGGAGAAAGGGAGAGAATGGTGTTTTTACCATTTTAGGGGCGAGGATAGCTTTTGGTGTTTTTACAGGTCTGATATAAACATGATCACAGTGGGGCCATATTTAGGAGAGAAAATGCCACAGGTGGAGAAATAAAATGCCTTATTGTGTTTAATAGCGTTGAATGACATAGTGAAAGTAACTTTTTCCATGTCATGTCATCTGGGCAAAAATGATGTTGATTTTTTTATATGCACTATTTTTCTTGTCTAGTTAATTCCTAGGGAGTTCAAGACAATGACTATTAGATAAGAATTTAGGATCTTGGAGTTCCCATCATGGTGCAGCAGAAACAAATCCAACTAGGAATCACGAGGTTCGATCCCTGGCCTCACTCAGTGGGTTAAGGATCCAGCGTTGCTGTGAGCTGTGGTGTAGGTTGCAGATGCAGCTCGGATCCCAAGTTGCTGTGGCTGTGGCGCAGGCCAGCAGCTGTAGCTCCTTGACCCCTATGCCTCGGGTGTGGCTCTAAAAAGAAAAAAAAAAAGAATTTGGGATCTTACTGACTCTACAGACTGATCAATAATTTTTAAGGGTCCCTTTGTGACGTATTAACGAAAACGTACTAACTTGCATTTTTTGCACTTTTCTATCAGTTTGACTGATTAGCTTGGTACCAGCTGAGTTACTAACAAGCAGAACTTAAAAAAAAAAAAAATACCATATAAGATCCCAAAAGTCAGTCTATGGTGAAAAACCCTACCAGAATTTATTAAAAGGTTAGATTTGTAGGTTCTTTTTAAAAAAGAGGGAGTTCCCGTGGTGGCTCAGTGGTTAACAAACCCGACTAGCATCCATAATGACTTGGGTTCAATCCCTGGCCGCTCTGGGCGTTAAGAATCCAGCGTTGCCGTGAACTGTGGTGTAGGTAGCAGACACAGCTCGGATCCTGCGTTGCTGTGGCTGTGGTGTAGGCCGGCAGCTATAGCTCTGATTGGACCTCTAGCCTGGGAAATTCCGTATGTCGTGGGTGTAGCCCTAGAAAGACAAAAAAAAAAAAAAAGTGTTTTTATTAGCGTTTCTAACCTATTGCTGCGTATGGGATAATTAGAAGGTATTGTGATGCAGGGACCCTCCAGAAACCCTGTTAGGTACCAACAGGTAATGCTTACCTGGCCCCAAACTGCACTAAATGAGTTACCTCGGCCCATCTGATCGTCCCAATAACCCTGGGGGTTAAGTACCATTATCATCACCACAAGTGCAGGTGAGAAAACCAAGGCAGAGAAAATTTTAAGGTTCTGTGTAAATCACACCAAATAAAACATTTACAGACACATTACAGTGATCAGGGGCAAGCTAGCAGGGAACTCCTACAAGACTATGATATGGTTTTTGTGGTGCCATCTTTACTGGTAAAGACTTTATTCTAGAAAGTTCTGGAGGCCCAGAAGTATTTATTCAGGAACGAGAGTGTGGGGTGGGATACGGAAGGCAAGTCAAGCCCTATTAGAGCCTCTAAGCCTGGCTCTTGCTGACATTCAGATTATCCACACTGAAAGGGCTGCCTCTCCTGAGGTGCAGGAAGCCTCAGTGGAAGCTTCCAGCCATCAACTCCCTGTGGAAATTCCCCATCAGCCCACCTCTTTGGCCTGAAATCTCTCCTCCTCTGAGGGATGGAATCAAAGCACATCACTCTGGGCCTCCTACCTGGTTCCTGCCTCACAGAACCTCCTCCCACCAAGTTAGCTTCCTTCTTTCAGATGCTCCTGGATTCCCACCCTCCTCTCGGCATCTTGGCCTCAGCCAATCCCTGTCTCACTCCACATCCCTCAAAAGCCCCTGTGCCTCATTGCTCTGGGGGTTACCTGTGTCTGTAATTGTACCATCTGGCTCTCTGTGTACCTGGGCAGCTCCCACCCTCAAAATTGGACCCTCAGCTCAAGGGGAAGCCAGCCCCGGGCCAGGACAAGGACCACCACTCCTGAAGGCTGCACACAGCAAAGTAAATGCCTGATGCAGCCTGGCCTCCATGAATGTGTGGCTCACCTGGTAGACAGGTATTCTCCATAAAGGGGAGGAAACATCCTCAGAAGCTAGAATCTTTGCTAAGCAGGCTGTCTACAGAAGCTAGTGTCTGCATCACACACATGCGGGCTTAAAGTGCTTCTCTAACGTTCATCTTTGGCTTAAATCACAGAGACTCCTACTGCTGGAATGGTGGGGCCGGGCCACCTGCCTCAGCATGTGCGGCTTTACCTGCCCGCTACCGCCATCTACTGGCGTCTGGAGGGAATGCGTGTGAGTGGCGAGGCTAGGCAGCCCTTGGCAGTCTCCCCCCAGGCTTGGGCGGTCGGGGCTGGGAAATGATCACAGGAGAAGCCAGTCTACAGATTTCATGTTTATCCTGCAGACTGCTGAAAACATGCACTGCAGGCATGCTATCCTATTTTATCCTAAACTATCACAAGAAGGGAAGACGTTAGAGATGAAAGATCCACAGTGACCCGGAAATCATGTTCCCTCAACTTGACCCTCCGCTGGAAATTTGCATTTTGAGCTTTTCTGATCTAATACTGGAAGATGACCCTTGACACGTCAAGGATGTTCTAATCCCTGTGTGAATGTCCCTGGCATGACAGTCTGTCATCACTAGTCTGAAGCCCTTGGGAGCAGTCCCACGATGGTCCCTCCTCCTCATGGACCAGCCGCATCTCAGGAGGATGCAGGGCTGGAGGAAACCCTAATTGAGAAAGCCCCTCCTCTTCAAAGCCAGTTCAGGGGGAAATTTCCCAAAGTCCAAAGACTCAGAGCAGCATTTCTGAAACATTTTTGGTGTAAAGGACACCTTTGGTAAATTCCTCCAATCCCTTCTCAGAATGCCTTTAAGTAAGTAAAATACACAAGAGTTCAAAGAAAACCAAGAATGTCAAACCACAGTCATCAACTATTTAAAAACAAATTTATGATGTATTAATAGCTGCGATTATTAATTGGCCATTAAATAACATGATCTAGCCGCTTAGCTAATAATAAACATGATTTTGCATCATGCTGAGTATAAACAATATTTTGAGATACCTGCAAAAAACTAGTCTATAATATGAAAATATTCCGATTTCTATTGATGACAAAAATTATAGGCACTGATAATACCACTGGGAATTGTTGCCCCCATAATAAAAAAAAAAATGTGATTTGGTGGGTACTTTTCATGAATATAAAGATGCAAGTTTCCAGAGTTCCCATCATGGCTCAGTGGTTAATGAATCCGACTAGGAACCACGAGGTTGCGGGTTCGATCCCTGACCTTGCTCAGTGGGTTAAGGATCCAGTGTTGCTGTGAGCTGTGGTGTAGGTTGTAGACACGGCTTGGATCTGGCATTGCTGTGGCTGTGGTTGTGGCTGGCGGCTACAGCTCCGATTCGACCCCTAGCCTGGGAACCTCCATATGCCACAGGTGCGGTCCTAGAAAAAGGCAAAAAACAAAAAAAATTTAAAAAAGATGCAAGTTACCTTCTTTCTTTCTACAGCATCTGCAGTATATGGAAGTTTCCAGGCTAGGGGTTGAATCGGAGCTGTAACTGAGGTATACGCCACTGCCACTCTGGATCTGAGCCACATCTGAGACCTATGCCACAGCTTGCAGCAACGCTGGATCCTTAACCCACTGGATGAGGCCAGGAATCGAACCCGCATCTTCATACAGACAGCATCGGGTTCTTAACCCACTAAGCCACAACGGGAACGCTGCAAGTTTATATTTCTTATTTGCAAGTACAGATGCTCGGAATTCAACTCTCAGAACCCTTGGAGGCTCTCAGAGAGAACCATCTGTGTTCTAGCATGTCTGGCTGTGAACAACAGCCCACGTGGTTGTCCAAAGTCGTGCCCCCCACCCTGAAGCCCTCTGAGCACTATCTCCTCCCCTTTTCTGCTGAGATGGTCGAAGCTGAAAAAGATTGAGCAGGAGTGACCCAGCTCTTGAGTCTGTGCCCTCGTAGGAAGCCCGTCTCCTGGAAAAACAGCCTCTTCATGCTGAAACCGATTTCTCACGCCTTGTCTCCAGGAAGAGAGAGGATGGAGGGGGGCGATCACAGCCCCCACTCTGGGGACACAGGAATCCCTGCAGCTCTTCCTGCACCTCCCACCTGCCCAAGATCCTTCTCAGAGACAGAGGGAAATGAGATGGAGATAGAGGGGAGACCAGTATGTGGAAAATTCCACTCTGCAGTTCAACTGTGCCATTTAGTTTGGGAACCTGCAGCCCTGTTCCCATCTGCGAGGGGGCCCTGGAGCCTCAGAAGGTGGAAGTGTTACCTCTGCCCTGGGCAGGGCACACAGGCTCCTGGAGGCTGGACCCTGGGAAGTGCCTCCTCCAGCCTTTGAATGCAGGGAGGTGGGAAACTGCAGTCCCCAGCCAAGCCCCAACTCAGGAAATTGCTTTCTGTCTACTGGGGCTCCACACGCCTTTTCACTTTGCTGGCCTCTCTCCCGGCAGCTGGTGAGATGAGCGTGTGCCAGACATCGGGCCCTCGACTGGGCACCTGGGCCTCTCCTGGGGGAGTCCTCAGCCAGCACAGAGCCGAGCAGAGCTCAGGCTGGGACAGCACCTGGCAGAGGTGAGCGGGAATGAAGCCTCAGCTAAGGCTGGCACCAAGCCCCTGACGACCGAATTGAAATGTTAAGCGGACAACTGGCCTTACCCAGCTTAGCTACCACCTCTTCCAGGGCTTGGATTTGTGTCCCAGGCTCGATCCCCCTGGGCAGAAAAGTCCCTGGTGGAGAAGCAAATTGAGAGCAGGTTTCATTCTGTTCGAAGCTTTTAAAGGGGCCTTAAAAGCTGTTTTTTTTGTTTTGTTTTGTTTTGGGGTTTTTTGCCATTTCTTGGGCCGCTCTGCGGCATATGGAGGTTCCAAGGCTAGGGGTCGAATCGGAGCTGTAGCTGCCGGCCTACACCAGAGCCACAGCAACGCGGGATCCGAGCCGTATCTGCGACCTACACCACAGCTCACGGCAACACCGGATCGTTAACCCACTGAGCAAGGGCAGGGATCGAACCCGCAACCTCATGGTTCCTAGTCAGATTCGTTAACCACTGTGCAATGTCGGGAACTCTGCTTTTTTTTTTTTTTTTTTTTTAATCTGAACCTACGCATGAGGAAACAATCAGACACATACAAATTGAGGGACATATTCTGAAAACAACTGGCTGGACTTTTCAGAATTACCGATGTCATGGGGAGGTGGGGGAGGCTGAGAAATTGTTCTGGAATGGAGGGGACTGAAGAGGTGAGACAACTAAAGGCAGTGTGACTTGATCCCGAGGCAAACAAACACGGAGGCAGTTGTGAAGGACAGTATTGGGACAAGTGGGGAAATGTGAATTTAGACTGTCTGTTGGATAACAGCGTGGTACCGCTAGTGTCCTCACATGCGTGACCACCCATGGCGACACAGGCAGATGTCCTTGGTCTTAGGAGATGTGCTAAGTATTTAATGATGCAAGGACATATTCTGGGACTCTCTCTCTGATGGGTTCAGAAAAACCATTGGTAGATGGGGACAAAGATTTTTTGTTGGACCCAACTTCAGTCAATCCAGACTTCATGAGAATGCCCCAGCGAGAGAACAATCAAAAAGAATTGCTGGGAGTTCCCACTGTGGCGCAGTGGAAAGGACTCCAACTAGTATCCATGAGGATGCAAGTTCAATCCCTGGCCTCGCTCAGTGGGTTCAAAGAGCTGGCATTGCCCTGAGCTGTGGTGTAGGTCACAGACGTAGCTTGGATCCTGTATTGCTGTGGCTGTGGTATAGGCTGGCAGCTGCAGCTCTGACTCAACCCCTAGCCTGGGAACTTCCATAGGCTATGGAAGAAAAAAAAAAGCCCACAAAGAATTGCTAATAAAATTCTGAATGAAAGTGAAACTTGGGCTTTTATTGCCTGCACAAATATCTGGTCATTCAAAATGACCCATTGAGGGAGTTCCTGTTGTGGCTCAGTGGTTAACGAATCCGACCAGGAACCATGAGGTTGCGGGTTTGATCCCTGGCCTTGCTCAGTGGGTTAAGGATCCAGCGTTGCCGTGAGCTGTGGTGTAGGTCACAGACACGGCTCGGATCCCGTATTGTTGTGGCTGTGATGTAGGCCAGCGGCTACAGCTCAGATTGGACCCCTAGCCTTGGAACCTCTATATGCTGCAGGTATGGCCCTGAAAAGACAAAAAGCCAAAATAATAATAATAATAACAATAATGAAATGACCCATTGAACAATGTGCCCGTTGCTGACCTATGACTTCTAAGCTCCCAACCCACCTCCCGAACTTGGCTTTGTGGTGCTGAGGCTGGGACCCTGCATCCACATTTCTGCTCAGCCAGTTGCCCTGGTTGGAGGGGGGAGGGGCTCTTCCTTCCTGTTCCTGGCACTTTCTGTCACTGTCTGTGTCCCTTCAGCGATGCTTCTTTACCAGGTGATAGCAGTTCCTTCCCACAACAACAGCTCAACCGAGTCTGCTGTTTCCCAGCAGTGGAGAACAGTTTCCTTGTGCCCCTTGCTCAGCTGTCTGACTCCCCTGGGGCCCCTTCTCTGCGGGCCTGAGCTGATTCATTTCCAGCCTTCCTTTGTTCTCTCATTCCCCGGGAAGTGGCTGTTTCTTTCAAGCCACTTCCTTCAAGGGCCAACCCCATAACACCTTAGAGTTCTCTTTTTGCCCTTTAGTTGCCCAGTTAACAATTCTTTGTATAAAATGCTCTGTGTTAAAGTAACTGTGTGGGAGGATTTTCCATTGTGGCATAGAGGAAATGAATCCGACTAGGAACCATGAGGTTGCAGGTTCGATCCCTGGCCTTGCTCAGTGGGTTAAGGATCTGGCATTGCCATGAGCTGTGGTGGAGGTCGCAGACATGGCTTGGATCTGGCATTGCTGTGGCTCTGGTGTTGGCCAGCAGCTGTAGCTCCGATTAGACCCCTGGCCTGGGAACTTCCATATGCTAAGGCCGTGGCCCTAAATAGCAAAAAAAAAAAAAAAAAAAAAGCTGTTGGGGGGAGGAGTTCCCACTGTGGCTTAGCAGGTTAAGAACCCAACTAGTATCCACAAGGATACAGGTTTGATCCCAGCCTCGATCAGTGGGTTAAGGATCTGGCATTGCCATGAGCTGTGGTGTAAGTCACAGATGCGGCTCAGATCTGGTGTTGCTGTGGCTGTGAAGCAGGCTGGCAGCGGCAGCTCTGGTTTGACCCCTAGCCTGGGAGCTTCCATGTGCCATGGGTAAGGCCCTAAAAAAGTAAAAATAAACTAAAAATAAATACAATAAAATAAAGCAACTGTGTGGTTTTGTCTCCTGGGTGCTTCAAGCACCCTCTGTGAACCAGCATAAACCAATCCCACGTTAAGGACTAAATCAGAAGAAAAGATCTCCTGCCCCCAACAGCTGACATATTTCCAGTGGATGAGAAAGTGGCTCTCCAAGATAAACCAGCCTTTGTATTTACGCAGAAGTGGACAAATATTTGTATCGATGCAGTGTGTGCTTCCCATGGGGCAATAGCCTTCAAGTGCAAAGAGATGGCTCCAGATACCATCTCCCATGGCCACCTCTGACGTGCCAGGGGACGGCGGTGCACTTGGACAGAGGAGCCATCCTCCAGGTCAGCAAGGCTGGCAGCTCCACCCAGGAAAGAGATCTTCACTCTCTGAGCGCATTTGCAAGGGGGATTTGCCCTCCAGGCATGGTATCTGTTTCTATGCCAGGCAGGTTACATTCTGGCTAGGGAGCCAACAGGACATTGCAGATCTTGGCAGAGTTCCCCTGGCAGCTGTAAAATGCCTTCTTCAATTGTCCTCCAGACCCATGCATAAGATCCGTTTTTTCCGGATGGGAAAGCCAGTGTGGGAGAGGATGGGGCAGCCTGGGGCACTCGGAGCTCAGCTCAGCATCCAAAAGCTGCCCCCTTTCCTTCTCAGGCCAGATGTGTGGGTCATCTGGCTTTGATGCTCACCAGCCCCATGGTTGACCTGGTCTGCACCTCCTTCCCAGCCTGTCCCCATGAGACTGGAGCCTCGGTGAGAACCAGGGTCTCCAGTGAGCAGCATGGTACCTGATCCCTGTCTGTGCTATGGGTGTTTTTGTAGAAATGAATTGAATTGAGTCAGCTAATTCCTGGTGGGAGCTTCAAGGACCATGTAGAAACATGATCCTATATTCTGATCTCCTACAGCCTATGTTGGTTTTGCCTTTTCATTTGCCTCTGCCTTCCCTTCCTTTAATCAAGAAAGAGCGAGCGGGCTGGCCATTGCTTCCCATCCCACCATGGCCTCCATGAAAACCCAGAGCTAGGGATTGGGGCCAGAGGGGTACCCAGTAATGCCAGGCACAGGCTGTGGCAGCCACAAGACAAGACACCTTCAGGCAAGAAAACACTGGTCAGGAGTTCCCGTTGTGGCTCAGGGGTAACGAACTGACTAATACCCATGACAATGCAGGTTCCACCCCTGGCCTCGCTCAGTGGATTAAGGATCCAGCATTGCCATGAGCTGTGGTGTAGGTCGCAGACGCAGCTCAGATCCTGCATCGCTGTCACTGTGGTATAGGCTGGCAGCTGCAGCTCTGATTCGACCCCTGGCCTGGGAACTTCCATAGGTTATGGATTTGGCCCTAAAAAGCAAAAAACAAAAACAAAAAACAAAAACCACACTTGTCATTCTTCTCTCTCAGGTTAAAAATCAAGCTATTTTATCCTGGAGAGGGTCTGAAAAAAGAAAACCCCCATACAATGTTGGTAGGAATGTAAACTGGTGCAGCCACCATGGAAAACAGAATGGAGGTTCCTCAAAACACTAAAAATAGAGCTGCCATATGATCCAGCAATCCCACTCCTGGGCATATATCTGGAAAAGACAAAAACTAATTTGAAAAGATAACTGCACCCCCATGTTTATAGCAGCACTCTTTATAATAGCCAAGACCTGAAAACAACCCATGTATATCAACAGATAAATGGATAAAGAAGATATATTTTCATATACACACAATGAAATACTATTCAACCATTAAAAAACAATGAAATAAGAGTTCCCTTCATGCCTCAGTGGTTAACAAACCCGACTAGTATCCCTGAGAACGTGGGTTTGATCCCTGGCATCACTCAGTGGGTTAAGGATCCCAAGTTGCTGTGAGCTGTGGTGTAGGTCGAAGACAGGGCTCAGATCCCGCATTGCTGTGGCTATGGTGTCGGATGACAGTGACAGCTCTGATTTTACCCCTAGGCTGGGAACTTCCATATGTCACAGGCACAGCCCTAAAAAGACCAAAAACAAAAACAAAAAAAAAACCAAAACAATGAAATAATGCCATTTGCAGCAACATGGAGATTATCATACTAAGTGAACTAAATCAGACAGAGAAAGACAAATATTACGTGATATGACTTATATGTGGGAATCTAAAAAATAATACAAATGAATCTATTTACAAAACAGGAACAGACTCACAGACATAGAAAACAAACTTATGGTTACCAAAGGGAAAAGGGAGGGGTGATAAATTAAGAACATGGGAGTAACATATACACCACTATATATAAAATAATATGCAAAAAGGATTTACTGTATAGCACAGGGAACAATATTTAATATTTTGTAACAACCTCCAGTGGAAAATAATTTGTAATAACTTATGGAAAATATATGGGCAAGTATGGCAAACCACATGCAAGTCTGGTAAAGCAAAAGAGAAGAAACTTACTGAGGAGAAGGGACCCTAGGAGGGGCTGCTATAAACCACAGATGCATTGGAGGAAACTGAGAGTTCAAAGTATAGTGGCTTTTCATTGGCTGAGTTGTGACAATCTCTCATTGGCTGAGATGTTGCCGAGCAAGGAGAAAATCTTCCTCCCTCCTGATGGCGGTAGTAAAGTAGTGTCATTTCCTGCTGGAGACGTGAGGTCGTCTCCTGTTGGGATCTGTATTGACATTGAGTGGTAAGTGCATGAAAATTTCCCCTTCTGGCCCCCTGACTCCTTTTTAGTGAGGTTTCCCTTTATTAACTTTTATGATGGTTATACTAACTACTAATATGATTAACAGCCAACATATGTTGAGATTGAGCTTTTATTCACCTATAACATTGACAAAGGTTGAAAAAGATGGGTAGCACAATACATGTACTAGAATGGTTGTTTTTTGATTGGTTTTTGGGGGGTTTTTTGTTTGTTTGTTTGTTCGTTTGTTTTGTCTTTTCTAGGGCCACACCCGCAGCATATGGAGGTTCCCAGGCTAGGGGTCTAATCGGAGCTGTTGCCACCGGCCTACACCAGAGACACAGCAACTCAGGATCCAAGCCATGTCTGCAACCTACACCACAGCGACCTACACGACAACGCTGGACCCTTAACCCACTGAGCAAGGCCAGGGATCAAACCTGCAACTTCATGGTTCCTAGTCGGATTCGTTAACCTCTGAGCCACGACGGGAACTCCTAGAATGGGTTTATTTTTTAAAAAAATTATTAATACCAACTGGTGGCAAGGATGTAAAGGAACTGGAATTTCCTACGTTGCTGGTGGAAGAGGAAAATGGCATGCCCACTCTAGAAAAGGTTTGGCAGGCTTTGTTTTTGAAGTTAAACATGACCTTACTGTATGATTTAGTTAAGCAATCTCAGTCCCAGGTAGCTATCCAAGAGCAATGAAAACGTATGCTCACACATTCACACCGAAGAAGACCTATGTAAGAATATTTATGTTGGCTCTATTTATTATCAACAAAAACTGGGATCGGCTTCCCGTGTCCTTCAGGGGGTGAGTGGATACACAATGGAATACTCACTAGTTGGCACCGAACAATGACTGGTGTCTGCAACAAGAGAGGTAGATCACAAAGGCATCTTCCTGAGCAAAGGAGCCAGACTCAAAAGGCTGCATGCTATAGGATTCCTCTAAATATACCAGGAAGGCAAAATTATAAAGATAGAGAAAATTTCAGTCGTTGTCAGGGATGCAGGGAGTGTTTGACCTCAGGGAGGCAGCCCAAGGAGTTTCTGGGGTGATGGAACTGTTCTGTATCTTGATTCAAGTGGAAGTTTCATAATCTGCAGGTGCTAAAAATCCTAAACTGTGCACCAAAATCAGCAACGGTAGTGTATATAGAATTTTGAAATAATAATAGTAAGAGAGATTAAAGAATCAGCCATAGATGGTTGGGTTTGGAGAAATGGCTGATTCCAGGCTCAAGGCAAGGAAAGAGCAAGGTAAGCCCAAAGCATCTTGGGCCATAAAGTTAAGAGATGCCCAGGCATGGGGTCCAGCCTGAAGGGCTGTCATTGGCCAAGTCCAGGATGATCTCGCTATTAAAACAGTTAACTGCAGAAACATACTGCATACGAAAAGAATCTGTGAGTCCCGACTGATACTGGAAAAGGTGAGGGGTCAAAAGAAATGCTTTTCTTTCTTACTTTCTTTTTTTGGGGGCCACATAAGTTCCTGAGCCAGGGATCGAATTTGCACCACAGCACTGATGCTGGATGCTTAACATACTGAGCCACACAGGAACTCCAGGAAAATCTTTGGTGTATGGAACAGTGACCACTTAAAAAAAGAAAGTAGAAAATGGGGTTCCCGTCATGGCGCAGAGGAAGCAAATCTGACTAGGAACCATGAGGTTGTGGGCTCAATCCCTGGCCTTGCTCAGTGGATTGAGGATCCTGCATTGCTGTGAGCTGTGGTGTGGGTCACAGGCTTGGCTCAGATCCGGCCTTGCTATGGTCGTGGCATAGGTCGGCAGCTGTAGCTCCGATTTGACCCCTAGTCTGGGAACCTCCATATGCCACGAGTGTGGCATGGCCCTAAAAAGCAAAAAAGAAAAAAGAAAGTAGAAGGGATTTCCATTGTGGCACTGCGGGAAAAAAATCTGACTAGTATCCATGAGGATGCAGGTTCGATCCCTGGCCTCGCTCAGTGGGTTAAGGATCTGGCGTTGCTGTGAGCTGTGGTGTAGGCTGCAGATGCAGCTCAGATCTGGCGTTGCTGTGGCTAGGGTGTAGGCCAGCAGCTACAGCTCCAATTCGACCACCCTAGCCTGGGAACTTCCTTATGCTGTGGATAAAGCCCTAAAAAGAAAAAAAGGGGAAAAAAGTAGAAGAAATAAGAGAAAATGAAATATCACTTGACAGCAAAGCAATAATTGATTCAGGTAAGGATCCTCAATGGATTATAAAATCACTGGGTGAGGGAAGACTGAGAAACAGAATAGTCAGTCTCGAACCATCACTCAGTTGGTCCCTGATGAATCACAGAGGATCAGGGCATTTTTCCAATGAAGACGTATGGCACACACTTCCTTCCCCACGTGATCCAAAAGTTCACATCAGCAGTAATGAGACCAATGGGCATCGTGTTCCTCCAGATGCACCAAGGAGGCAGCAATGTCATCTGGGTAAGATGCCTGCCAACAACAGTTATGCTAAATCCAATCTCAAAGAAGCCAGCAGATCAATGCTGTTTGAGGAACATTCTGTAAAACTCTTCAAAATGTCAATGCCATGAAAGACCACAGAAAAAAACTAGAGAAGAGTCTGGAATAAAGCAGATAAAGCAACTTGGGTACAAAACTCTATCTGTCATCTTTGATTCCATTCTGAATCAAAACACATATTTAGTTAGGTACCAAAGTGTAAACTAATCAACACTTTGACCAGACACCCCATTTATGCTAACTGGATGAGAGAACTCACTAATGCACAAAGATGGACTTGCCCTACAGTTTCATTATATCTTTATTTTTTTTTAACCAAAAAAAAAAAAAAAAAACCTGCAAACAATGTAATGTCCATCATTGAAAAACTGGTAAATAAATCATGGAGCATTTCTAGCTTAGCGGTCTAGATCAAGAGCTCCAAATTTAGATGCCACAGCAATGTGGTTGATTTCCTCATACCTCAATCTCCTCATCTGTGAGTCGAGCATTAAAAAAATCCTGCCTCAGAATTCCCTTCATGGCTCAGCGGTTAACTAACCCAACGAGGATCCGTGAGGATGCGGGTTTGATCCCTGGCCTCGCTCAGTGGGTTAAGGATCCAGCATTGCCGTGAGCTGTGGTGTAGGTCACAGACACATCTTGGATCCCGTGTTGCTGTGGCTCTGGCGTAGGCCAGCAGCTGTAGCTCTGACCCAACCCCTAGCCTGGGAACTTCCATATGCTGCAGATGCAGCCCTAAAAAGCAAAAAAAAAAAAAAAAAAAAAAAAAAATCCTGCCTCGAGGATATGAGATCACTTAGGTAAAACATTTAGCACAGGCACAGAGCAGGATTAAATCAACATTACAGATTATGCAATCAATAAAAATGACGGTGCAGACCTATACTTATTAACCTGCAAAGAAGCCTATGACAGGGTGTCGAATGCACTGGGGGTGACTGAATAGAATGCAAGGTCGAATCCCACACTTGTAAAGGGCATTTTTAAATTCCATCTGCACAGAGTGGAACAAGCTGTCCACAGGGATGGCCACCGAAGTGTTGTCTGTGGGTAAGAAGGAGCTTCCAGTCCTCTCTTTTCTTCTCTGTACATTTCTTTGTTGTTAGATTTTCTTTTTTTTTAACAACATGTGTATGACATTTTTACAATCAAATTATCTTTCAATTTTGAAAAGATAAATCAGAGCTCCATGGACCTTGTCTGGCTTTATCTGAGGGTGTGTCCAGATGTCCTGCTAGGTGAGCGTCACCTCCACCCACCTACAAGGACATCCAATGGCCTCGGACACAGCTTACCTCTCTTCTCCCATCTGGGGTCCTTCAGGGGTCCGCCAGGCACACAGGGGCATTTTGTGGATATGTGTTCATTTATTATCAGCACGAGATTGTGTCTTCCCCACTTTTACACCTCATTGTCACGCACCTGCTCTGTGTGGGCCAGGGGACGACAATGTGCAGAGATTCACTGAAACCTACCAGATGATCTCTGGGGGTTTTATAAAGACACCCAATTGTCCCACAAGAACCCAGCCTGCGCCTCACCTCCAAAGCCCAGGCTTCCCACAGCCTGGATGGAAGGAGGTGCCGAGTACCCAGCCGACCACGAGATGGCAGTGTTTCCCCGCATCAGGACCAGCGGAAGCCGGCATCCCAGCGTCGTGTGTTCTGAATCCAGCGTCTGTGCCGCCTGAAGCAATTTCAGGAAAGAGATCCTTTACTAAAGAGACCTTCACTAAAGATGAGAACAGTAGGATTAAATATTCGGAAACAGAAGAACTCGAAGACGTAAAGACAATTTCCCAATACCACGTGCTCACCCAGCCTGCTCTCCACTACAACATTTCAACAGTTTTGTGCCCATTTGCAGTCTGGAGCCGAATTAGAAGTGCCAAGCATCCCAGCGAGCTCTGAATCCACGTCCCTTTATCCCTTTGTGCCACTCAAAGCTAGATATTGATGTCTGAAAACAAGATACATAAGCTTCATTATTTAAGTGGCTTTTCCTTAAACAAGAACGCTTTAATACTTAACAAGGTAGGGAAGCTACATAATTTAAAATCTATGTGAACAGAAATAAGAAATTATTTGTAGCGGTCTCCACTTTTACACCCACCAACAAAGAAAGACATTCACAATTTTTTGCCTTCCCAGGGCCCCAAAATACAACACAGGCCTGTTCTCCTGCTCCAGGCAGAGGCTGCAGCTGAAGCTGTTCTTTATCAGCTTTTCTTTCTCAATATTTACCAACCAATAAATCTTTTTTCCCCTAAGACAACTGACATTCGAATCCTGTTCACGTGGAGGCTGGTTATCCAAATAATATTCAATAAACGGCTTCATTATCCCCTGAAAAAGTATTAAGATGCTTTTCTTTCCCCCTGTGGGTCCATATTGAAGAAGGGGGGGGGGTGTTGCATTGTGGGCAGGGCAGCTGCCTGCGGGGAGCTCATCTCAATCCCGGGGCCTCATGCTGGGAGTGGGGGGAGGGTCCTCTCTGTCACAGGGGCATGTGTGCTAATTGCGGGGAAACCTGTCTGTTTGGGCCCAAAGGGCTCCCTCCTTGGCAGTGACCACTTGGCCAGCAGGGGCCAGCCCGTCTGCGCAGTTACCTGGGCTGCAGCCCAGGACTCCACAGGACAGGAGTTGCTGACAGGGACAGGATATGCTGCCAGTCCTGAGGATATTTTGCCCATTTCCAAAGTAGAAGAAGTCGGTCTTTTGGTGAAAATTCCAATCCCATTGTCGCATTGAGGTGCGTGTGGTTCCGGATGGGTCAGGATGGGGCGGCCTGGGGCTGAGCCTCTGCTAACTGCCAAGTGTAACACATCTATCTCACTCTGCTCCTTCTCAGCTTCACACGATTCTCCTTATCACGGATGGGATCTGATGGCGGGGGCTTTGGGGTGCCAAGAACTCCCAGCTGTCAGAGACCCCAAACACTGGCTTGATTTTTTTTTTTTCACTTTTCAAATATTTATTTCTGGAGTTCCTGCCGTGGCTCAGCGGTTAATGAACCCAACTAACTAGTATCCATGAGGACGCAGATTCGATCCCTGGCCTTGCTCAGTGGGTTAAGGATCCAGTGTGAGCTGTGATGTAGGTTGAAGATGCAGCTCAGATCCCGCGTTGCTGTGGCTGTGGTGTAGGTTGGCAGCTACAGCTCCGATTTGACCCCTAGCCTGGGAACCTCCATATGCTGCAGATTCAGCCCTAAAAAGACAAAAAAAAATATTTCCTATGTATTCTTCATTGAAGTATGGTTGACATACAATATTGTGTTAGTTTTAGGTATACATACAGCATAGTGATTCTGGATTTTTTTTTTTTTTTTTTGCAGATTATGTTCCATTATAGGTTACTACAAGATCTGAGGTATAATTCTCTGTGCTGTACAGTAAATCTCTATCGCTTTATCTATCTTTTAAAGCCATTGATTTGTATCTATTTATTTTTTCTGTGTTTTAGAGCCACACAGACAGCATATGGAAATTCCCCAGGCTAGGGTCTGAATCGGAGCTGCAGCTGCTGGCCTGCACCACAGCCATAGTAGCACCAGATCTGAGCCGCATCTGCGACCTACACCACAGCTCATGGCAATGCCGGATCCTTAATCCACTGATCGAGGCCAGGGATCGAATCTATATCCTCATGGATATTAGTCAGGTTCATAACCCACAGAGCCACAGTGAGAACTCCATGCTTATTTATGTACAGTAGTTTGTATATGTTAATTCCAAACGCCTCATGTGTCCTTTCCGCTTCCCTTTGATAATCACAACTTTTTTTTCTATATGTGTGAGTCTGCTTCTATTTGCATATGCATTTGTTTGTATTTTTTTTTAGATTCCACATATAAGTGATATTATATAGTATTTATCTTTGACATTTCACTAAGCATACTATCTCTGGGTCGTTCATATTACTGCAAATGGCATCATTTTCTTCCTTTTCATGGCTACATAATATTCCATTGTGTGTATATTTGTGTGTGTGTGTGTGTGTGTGTGTAAAACACATCTTCTTAACCCAATCGTCTGTTGATGGGCACTTGGGTTGCTTCCATAATACTGACTTGACCATGGAAACTAAGCAACTCATCCCTAGAGAAACTTTTTTTAAAAAAAGGTTACTATTAATGGTAGCAAATAATATTTACATGGAGATCTTATTGTACCAGGCTTTGTTCTAAAGTTCTGTCATACTAATTAACTTAATCCTCACAACACTCCCATATTATCATGACTACTTATATTCAAGGGAGCTAAAGTGCCAAGAGGTTAAATAATTAACCTGAAGTGGCTCTGAAGCCGCTCTTTTAACCCCCTGCTCCAGGGTTGAGGCAAGTTCAGGTGACCTCTGAGGGTTGCCGGGTCCTAAGCTGGCCACAGAGCAGGGCTTCACGCCAGGTGCCCTGTGCTCTAGGTGTCATGACCCTGGCCTTGGACCTCACCTTATAAGGGCTCTCGCCTCCTTCCAATCCAATCTTCACTCTGCTTTTATTCTACCAGGCACGGCTTTGAGTGACACTTGCACTCATCAGCATGTCTGAGCTTCCAAAGTTATTTTATACATACATAAATCAGACATGTATGACGCCTCCTCACTTAAGAGAACTACAAGGATACAAAGTCATAATTCAGAAGATAGTTGTATCCAACAACAAAACATTTGAACAAGAAATAAAGAAAACAATCCCATTCACAATAGAATCAAAACCAATAAATACTTAGAAGTACATCTAACCATGGAGGTGAAAGGTCAGAACACTGAAAACTGTAGGTAGGACTTTGATGAAAGGAATTGAAAAAGACAAAAACAAAGGAAAGGTATTCCATGTTCATGGATCAGAGGCATTCATAGTGTTAAAATGTTCATATTCACCCATCTATAATTCAAAAACACCTGCAGATTCGGTATAATCCCTATCAAAATTCCAATGGCATTCTTCACAGATATAGAAAAAAAAATCCCCAAATTTGTCCAGAGCCACGAAAGAAGCTGAATAGTAAAAGCAATCATGAGAAAGAAGAACAAAGCCAGGGGCATCACACTTTCTAATTTCAAACTCCACTACAAAGCTATAGTAATCAGAGCAGTATGATGCTGGCAAAAATAAAAACAAAAACCACATAGACCAAAGGAACAGAATAGAGAGCCCAGAAATCACCCCCCGCATATACAGTCCACAAATAGTCGAGCAAAGGAGGCAAGAACACTCAGTGGGCTAGAACCACCATAATGATGGCTACACGTCATTATGCATTTGTCCAAACATAGAATGTACAGCACCAAGAGGGAGCCGTGATGGAAGGTGGGCTGAATGATGTGTCAGTGCAAGTTCATCAACTGTAACAAATGGACCACTCGGTTGGGAGATGTTGATGGTGAGGAAGAGGATACATACGTAGTGGGGGCAGGAAACTCTGTACCTTCTGCCCAATGTTGCTGTGAACCTAAGGCCACTTTTAAAATGCTGTCTTCAGGGAGTTCCCGTCATGGCTCAGTGGTTAACGAATCTGACTAGGAACCATGAGGTTGAGGGTTTGATCCCTGGCCTCACTCAATGGGTTAAGGATCCGGTGTTGGCATGAGCTGTGGTGTAGGTTGCAGACATGGCTCAGATCCCGTGTTGCTGTGGCTCTGGTGTAGGCTACAGCTCTGATTCGACCCCTAGCCTGGGAACCTCCATATGCCGTGGGAGTGGCCCTAGAAATGGCAAAAAGACAAAAAAAAATTTTAAAAATTAAATACTGTCTTCATAAATAAATTGATGATTTTTTTTTTTTTTTTAATGACAAACAAGCTTAAGTGGCTTAAGCCTATAATGACATGTCTGGTCAGGAAGACTGTAGTCTGGGTGGGACTCTGCAGGAAGAGCAGATCTCTGCCCCTCAGCATCCACAGGGCCGGAACACAGCTCAGCCGGGAACACAGACACCCCTCCCCTCCCCTTGCATCCATGCCTTCTCCTTATATGGGGGCGCCAGGTTCCCAGGGCAGAAACAACCACTGCATGACCTTGTGTCATGGTCACACCACAGCACTGCTGCATCCTAGGAGGTAGGCCCAGAGGTTCAAGGGAGGAAGAGAGACTCTGCATTGGCAGGGGAGTGGGGTGGGCGGCGGGGGGAGAAACAAGGTTCTGGAAGAGCACTGGTTGCTCAGAAATCTTGTTACAATCACATTTGGAAAATACAGCCCACCCCCACAGATGTTGGTCTCCAAAGGAAATACGTGCAGGGTGTTACCTGAGGGTACTGAGCATGTCTCAGTGTAGACAAGTGCCCAGAGCACGGCCAGCCCGGCCCCCAACCCAATGCTGAGCAGTGGCCCTGATGGGGCTGTGCGCCCATGACCCAGTGTGGCCAAGACAGGCACATGCGGCCACATCCTCAGAGAAGAAACAGTTGTGGGACCCTTCTCTCGTTCCATGCTTTCTCCAGGCAGTTTTGCAGTCAGAGATGTGGTCTGTGCCTCCCAAACCAAGTCCAGCTAAATGACAGATACCCTGCTCAATCCAACCGAACCAAGGGCCGCCTCCTCCATGCAGCCCTCCCTGCTCCTCCCCTCCTGGCAGGGCGCGCGGCCCGACCCGCTCTCCTGCAGAGCTTGTTAGCTCATCATGGCTTCTGGCCATTGGCCCCATGGGTTGCCCGAACCAATGAACATCGCACAGGCCTGGGGCTGCATTTGCTGCTTTGCTGGCTCCTTAGCTGCATGGCCCAGGACGGCACACTCAGGCTGTTGATTGTCAACTGAGAATGAGAGAAAAGCAGGAAAATCCCAGGGACGCAGCTGTCACACTATCTGTGTACTCGTCGCAAAAAGGACAGCGCTGGCCTTGTCCACGTGTTTCTATCTCACTGGGAACCCCCTGCATGTACCCACGCTGACGTGGGTCCTGTATGGTGAGCATGCCTTTGTGTGAGTGTGTGTCTGTGTAAAGGTGCTCCTGTGACCGTAGATAGTCACGTGCCTGAGGGCGCATGTTCATGTCTGTGAGTCTGGGTACACTTGTGAGTGAGTGTGTGTCTGTCCATGGGTGTGTACTGGTGTGTGTGTCTTATGAGTACATATGTACATGGCCAGGAATGCAGATATGTGTGTGTGAGTGAGTGTGGTGTATGAGTATAATGTGAGTTTGGTTGTAAGTGTGGGTAAACATGGTTGTGAGTGTGAGGGTGCTGTAAGTATGGTGTGTATGTGAGTGTGGTTGTGAGTGTGTGTGGTGTGGTGTAAGTATTGTGTGTGAGTGTGGCGTGTGAGTGTGGTGTATATGTGATGTGTGTATGTGTGAGTGTGTGTGGTGTGTGAGTGACGTGTGTGAGTGTGGTTGTGAGTGAGGGTGGTGCAAGTATGGTGTGATGTGTGGTGCAAGTATGGTGTGATGTGTGTGAGTGTGATTGTGAGTGTGTGTGGTGTGGTGTAAGTATGGTGTGTATGTGTGTGAGTGTGGCGTGCGTGTGGCGTGTGTGTGTGTGCAAGTATGTGTGAGTGTGTGATGCGTGTGAGTGTGATTGTGAGTGTGAGGTGGTGTAAGTATGGTGTGTGTGCGTGCGGCAAGTGAGTGTGGTGTGTGTGTGACGTGTGCGAGTATGTGTGAGTAGTGTGTGTGTGTGAGAGGGAGTGACGTGTGTGAGTGTGGTGTGTGTCTGTGTGTGTGCGCGTGAGGGATGGGCACAGCCCCCATCTCACAAGCCCCCTCCGACCGGGGGCTGGACCGCGAGGCTTCCCCGCTTCTTGGCAATTCCGCGGCCCGAGGGAGGCCATCCTGCCGTCCTCCGCAGGACGAGGAGCCGAGCAGAGGTCAAGTGACTTGCCGGGACCCCACAGCAAGTGGGGCGGCTCTGCGAGGCTCTCTCTCTGATGGCCGGGCTCCCGCTCCCCCTGCGAGGCCGGGCCCCTCTCCGCGGCGAGCTGGCGCTTGGCCCAGGCCCGGCGGCCGCTCTGAGAGCCCCATTGTGGGCCTGAGTGGCTGCCTGCCATCCCCCGCCAGCCCACAGGTGATGGGTCTGTGCCGAGAGGCTGAGGGGCTCCCGAGGGGACAGGAAAGGGGGCTCCGTCACTCTGTGTGGCTCGGGGGTGGGAGGAGGGAGAGGAAAGCCGAGCTGAAGGGGAAGAATGGGGGCGCACGGGGGGCGGGGAGCCAGGCGGAAACGCACGCACACAAACAGCAGCAGGAAGCGGAGGGCTGGGGACCACGTTGGCTCAGGAAACTTTTTGTTTCTTGCTTTAATTGCTGACCCCACTCAGCGTTGCTGGAAATGGGCACAGATCAAGAGACTTGAGTGCTGGGTGGAAAGAAGGGAGGGCTGAGTGGCGAGGCTTGCAGCCAAGAGGGTTCTCAGTCCTGGCACCAGTGGCTTTGCGCTGCTCCTCCGGGCAGGAGGGGAGGGGGGGCTCGAAACCCTCCCAAACCGCACTCCCAGCGGGGGTCCCCATGGAAAACCCACCTGCACAGAGGTGCCCCCAGGGTGAAACCTGTCGCACCAGTGCGACAGACCACCGGACTCGCCGTCCCAGGGTGCTGGCACATCCTGGAAACGGAGCCACGTGGAGAAAAGGGCACCCGCCAGAGCTTTTCTCTCCAATGCCACTGAAAGGAAGGCTTTTAATAAGCTGGTTGGGGTAGGAAGGAAGACCTCCCAAGGGTCAGGTTAAGTAACAAGAGGCTGGCAGAGAACTTCCTTCCAGAGCGGAGGTTGCCCGTTAAGAGCAGCTTTGGTCTTGTTGGTTGGGATGCTGGGCAGGGACCAGAGTCCAATTACTGGGACAACAGAAGGGCCAAGGAGGCCATCAGCAAGCACCCTTCACACCTTCCCCCCATGCTCTCCCTGGTCAGCACATATTTAAAAGACATTCCTCTAAGAAAGCACAAAAATTATCCTCCAGGAAAATTAACCCAAAGCAGACATTTCAAAAGTGAGCAAATTGTACATCAGAAAGGGGCATAAACAGGTCTTCTCCTCTCACTTTTTTTTTGTCTTTTGTATTTTTAGGGCCCCACCCACGGCATATGGAGGTGCCCAGGCTAAGGGTCTAATGGGAGCTACAGCTGCCGGCCTATACCAGAGCCACAGTAACTCGGGATCCGAGCCATGTCTGCAACCTACACCACAGCTCACGGCAACACCAGATCCTTAACCCACTGAGCAAGGCCAGGGATCAAACCGGCAACCTCATGGTTCCTAGTCGGATTCGTTAACCACTGAGCCACAACAGGAACTCCTTCCTCCTCTTTTTTAAAAAATTTTATGAGTGTAGTTGATTTACAA